>NC_050605.1:17513345-17813345 GCF_013368585.1 Megalops cyprinoides
TATATATAATTCAGTATTACTTATTAAAAATCTTAAATTCCCATTCCTTCCAAATGCACATTTTATCTTGCAGTTTGTTCCAAGGTACGTTGACGTAAATACAGACATACGAACTTTTTAAATGTGCTTTGGGGACATTTCAAATTTCTTTATGTTGAAATACATATTTCACAAGTAATTCTTCTTGTATGGGCTATTTCACGATTACAATGTTGCATGTATTATTGCTGTCTTAAACTGATAAGCTTTGGCCCCTGCTGCTGGTGGTTTAAATGCTACCGCTAACAGGAGTGCTCTCCTTTGCGTCGGGGACGCGCATTGTTTCTTCTGCTCTCGTCTTCACGCCTCGGACCGCGCACAGGTAGAGTGAATGTTTGAGAAGTGCAGCGTTTTTAATATTGAAACTAATCGGGGCTACTGAGTCGCAGAACGGTAAGTACATTTCCCTGTAAAACCTCTGTTTATGAAAGTATTAATGCCATCGAGTTGTTTATATTTATATTTATCCTCAGACCTTTCCGCAAACGAGCAAACTTTCTCAAGATCAGGAAGTGATTGCAGCTTTTACTACAACATGTTAATTTTCAGAAAATTTTACGTTCAGCTTTTACCTCGCCGAGAAAATTTTACGTTTACCATAGTATAAAACAAAACGAAAAGTTAAAGTCGCTCTGATAAACTCTCAGTATACCATTACACCTTTTTAGAACTTGCAAACTTTGCTGCGAATCTGTTAAATTGAGGAAGTACAATAGAAATGCTGAGTTGAAGTTCTTTACAGGGGTCTTTCAACTTAGTTTAGTGTCAAACGGCACATAAATTTGGGACAATAGACTTTATATTATTTGCATGCTGTTTGCAGGGACAGCGGGCTCCCTGATCTTACTGTGGATGCTCGCTGTCCGGTACCGTTATTTCACACCAGACAACCGTAAGGTGGTTGAGAGGTTGTGATTAATTACAGTCGAGCATCTAAAGATTACCTGCAAAAAATTTATTCGCTGTGATATTCGCTGTTTACGAGTGTAATATATGTATATTTACACTGAGCCATGAGGAAGGCATACACGAGACGAGATATACGACCTTTGACATGATTTGAAATGGCACGAAATGGATGCGTTGACTGTTGTAGTAGTGATTATTAGTTGTTCTCAGCCCTTGTATAGAGGTTTATGGTGCTGTGTTGGGAAGTCATGTCATTGCTGTTATCGCTATATTCTTTGTTAAAACTGATCTAGGTATGGAGATGATTGTGTGTTTGTTGAAGAAACATAAATAGCCTACTCTGCTCTCAACTTCCTTTGTGACATGACCAAAGTGAGCTGTGGTTTGGTGTCATTGGTTCCACAAAGATTAAAAAAGCAGAAATAGGAAGCTATTGTTCAAAACGGTACAGCTGTATGCAGTAGCTTTTAAAGGTCTTATAGTTGACGTCATCTGCAAAAACCCAAGCCCAATACAAAACACAAGCTTGGAGGAAAAAAAGTCAAATGTAATCAAATATGTATAGGAACAATGATCAAATACATATAAAGAGCAGAGTGAATTCTACAAATACAAGCTTGCGCAGAAAGTGCAGTGGTATGTGGATGCTGTGAAATTGCTGCTGGATGAGCTCATGTTGATTAGCTGAGACATTTTCAGCATCCCTGTGGTTAGCTGTTCCACTCCTCTTTTTCCTCACAGATGTGGAAGTCAGTGGTGGGACACAATGTCAGTATGAAGGTGGCGTCCGAGGGGGACGACTGGGAGACTGACCCTGACTTTGAGGTGAGCTTGGTGCCTAATCAAACCATGTAATGTTTGCGTGCGTGTGTGCGTGTGTGCATGTGTGCGTGTGTGCATGTGTGCATGCATGTGCTCACCCGTGCATGTGTGGGTGTATATGACTGTGCCCACCTGTGTGGGTGTGCGTGCATGTTCTCACCATGAGTGTGTGTGTACTGTATGCGTCTGTGTGTCAGTGAAACGGGTTCTGACCAGCTGCGTTATTTGTTCAGCATTGTCAGCCTTTGCAGTATTTTTCCATACTCTCAGTACCATATTATCGTCAGAGTCTGTTTCATGCAGTAAGCTGCAGCTACGTATGCCCGTACACCCGTCTGTGTTTCAGAATGACGTGTCGGAGCAGGAGCAACGATGGGGAGCCAAGACAATCGAAGGGTCTGGTCGGAAAGAACACATCAGGTAACGCGCTGCCCACAGAAGAGCTCAAGAGTGATCCTTTTGTCCCCCTTATGAGCAATTACATGTGGAAATGTATTTTAGAGTATTTTGTAACTGGGTATGTGGAGGTTTGTCTGCGTGTATGTGGTATGTGTTTACATGATACTTGAAATGATACAGTCCTTAACTTGTACATATTGCTGTGTACTTACATGTCAGTGTGGGCCCGCCTGTGTTATCTCAGTACTGCGTTTTGAACCGATGCTCGCTCATGCGTGGTTAGCGGCATCCTATTTGTGCAGCCTTTCATGCCACTTTATTAGATGCACCATGTAAGTCTTTCTATAAGGGCATCTGCTAAACGACAATACAGAGATACAGAGATTATAAGCATGGTGTAATTCAGTGTGGAGTTTGAGACAGGTGGAAGTATCGTATCATTGTCTGTTTGTTTGATTGATACTGAACAGCACATGCATCTAAGTATCGCAAACATTTACATTTATTCATTTGGCAGACACTCTTATCCAAAGTGTGAGGCAGAGTACAACACAAGCAAATAGCCATACAAGGAGTCATCAGTATTAGAAGCGCTGCATGACCGAGTTTCAACAGTTGGCCAGACAAGGTACAAGCTAGCTAGTAAAGGTATAGGGACGCCTGGTGGGAGACAGCCTGTGCTGAATGAAAGCAGAGGAGTCCAGCTTTGCGACAGTTTGCATGTCTCTTTCTTGGTGGATATGGCTGCGGAGATGTGGTGGCTCTGGAAACAGGAAGAGGAAGTGTGAAGGCAGAGCAGCCTGCTTAGAAGCCTCACCAAATAAGGGCTTTTGACTTCTGACTACAGAAGGCTGAGTCAGTGCTGGCTGCTCTACCCCTTCCGTCCCACGGATAAAGCGCACAGACACCTCTCACCGTGATACTGCAATACAAAGCAAAATCACTGACTGGCCATTGAGAAACCCAAGGCTGGAGGAAACTAAATCTCTAAGAAAGATGAGCAGTAGTTGAAGACAGTGGCCCTAGAGGGAAGGACAAGACTAAAAATGCAAAAACATGCACAAAGTTGTAGTTTTCTTATGAATCGAAAGGATGGAGATATAAAACTAATGCGCTAATGTAAATCTAAACTTTGTCTGTGTGTGTGTGTGTGTGTGTGTGTGTGTACATGTACGTGTGTGTGTACATGTACGTGTGCGTGTGCATATGTGTGCGCGCGTCTGCATGTGCCTGTGTGTGCGTATGTGTGCGTATGTGTGTGTGTGTGCATTTGTGTGCATGTGTATGTGTGTTGGTGTGTTTTGACGCTCAGTCTCCCCCTCTGCTGGCAGTGTGGCAGAGCTCAGACAGAACGTGTCAAAGGAGCATGAAGTGGTGAAGAAGAAGGAGATGGAGCAGGCCCCTAAGGCCTCCTATGGATATGGAGGAAAGTTTGGGGTGGAGAAGGACCGCATGGACAAGGTCAGGCTCAGAAGCAGAATGCACAAAGATTGTGTTATATGAATAAAACTAGTATTGCTATGGTGCATATAACTGAGAAACCATCTTTATAGCTCAGTATTTTACACATGTTTGTGTGTGTATGAAATTTCCCAGGTGGCCGTGGGTCACGCCTATGTGGCACAGGTGGAGCAGCATTCTTCCCAGACAGATGCGGCGCGGGGTTTCGGGGGGAAGTTTGGAGTGCAGAAGGACCGAGTAGACAAGGTAAGAACATGCTAGTGGTTTTGGATGTAGCCATCTGTCTTTTGACAGGTCCTTACATGGATTTCACAAGAATACTTGCACGCACGCTCACATACACACACACACACACACACGTACATACACATACACAGACACACACACACAGGCAACATATACATATACAGTTACCTCTAATCAAAATATGTATTATATATATATATTACATATTACATATGTATTATTACCAGATATTACAGGTTATATATATGTATGTGTGTGTGTGTGTGTATATATATACACACACACCTGTATCATGTGTCTTATTCTACAGGGCACTCAATTGGCAATGGGAATAGAGTAGAAATGCTAGTAATATTAGTAGTAGTAGTAGTAACAATGTATTTTTTAATCAAATACATTTAAAAATATTCTTGTAGATCATTTGCAATCCTCAGTCTCCATCACCAGCCATTTCCAGATTGTTTCCATGGTAACTTGGATAAGTATGGCTGCCAGATAGCTAATTGAGAGCATAAGGAGGTATAACGAGGAGAACAGGCCGTCCAGCCCTGTTAGCTCATCTGTTTGCGTATGGTGCAGAATGAAGTTCGGTCTTAAAGGATCCAAGGGCATATGAGTCCGCCACAAATCCGAGCAAATTTTTCCACGCATTTATAACACTGCAGAAATATTCTGTCATGTCAGTGTGAAACTTACTTCTAATTCATTTAAACCCGTTCCTTCAGATTCTGTCATCAGTACCTGCCTTGAAACAGCTGGCTTGGCCCAGCTTCTTTAACGCCTGTCTAAAATGTTAAATACTTCTTTCAAACCTCCTCTTTTTTCCATATTGTGCTCTTTAAATCAAGCTCTAAATCAATATGCCCATTTTTATTAAAATGCACTTGTATTCATATGAGCAACATCTGAGCTATTTGCTTCTCTCATATGAGGTACAGTACCAGTCAAAAGTTGGGACACACCCAATTAAGATAATGGGAAACATGAATTCAAAGACATTCTGATCTAAAGGCTTAAGCTTAAATGCTTGAAATTTGAAAATGTAAATAGTGAAGTCTGGCTATTTTGAAGAATCTAAAATATAGGATTTGATTTGAGTTTTGATTTGTTTAACACTTTCTTGGTCACTGCATAATTCCATTTGTGTTATTTCATTGTTTTGATGTTACTCCTATTCCAAAATGTGGAAAATAGTTAAAATAAAGAATAAAAGTTGAGTCCAAACTTTTGACAGGTACTGTCAGCACCGGTGTGACCGGAATGATATGCATGTGGTAATGCATTGGTAGAGTATTGTAATTCCTGTCTTTATCCGCCTGTGCTTGCAGTCTGCCATGGGTTTCGAGTACAAGGGCGATGTGGAACAGCACAGCTCACAAAAAGGTTTGGAGCCCAGCACATCCCTTCACAAGTGGCTGCTGTTCTGATTCCCAAAGACACCTGATAAAATTCCACCCCGCTCTCTTACCTGCTCCCTTCCCTGTTTTCCCACAGACTACTCAAAGGGTTTCGGAGGGAAGTATGGGGTTGAGAAGGAGAAGGTGGACAAGGCGGCCTTGGGTTATGACTACAAGGGAGAGACCGAGAAGCACGAATCACAGAAAGGTGAGTGCGCCCCCAACTGGCAGTTCAAGCCACAGCAAGTGCCATTCAATTGAATGTATTGGTATTTAAAAAAACATTTTTTGGTTTTACTCCCAACTGAAACTAATTGAAAGATGCTTATGAATAAGCATAGCGCTCGTTTAAAAGACTGCTTTCTTTGTCCCCTTGTCCCAGTTTTCTCCTTCTGACCTCTTTCTCGCTTTCTCTTCCCAGATTATTCAAAGGGTTTCGGAGGGAAGTATGGGGTTGAGAAGGAGAAGGTGGACAAGGCGGCCTTGGGTTATGACTACAAGGGAGAGACCGAGAAGCACGAATCACAGAAAGGTGAGTGCGTCCCCAACTGGCAGTTCAAGCCACAGCAAGTGCCATTCAATTAAATGTGTTGGTATTTAAAAAAACATTTTTTGGTTTTACTCCCAACTGAAACTAATTGAAAGATGCTTATGAATAAGCATAGCGCTCGTTTAAAAGACTGCTTTCTTTGTCCCCCTGTCCCAGTTTTCTCCTTCTGACCTCTTTCTCGCTTTCTCTTCCCAGATTATTCAAAGGGTTTCGGAGGGAAGTATGGGGTTGAGAAGGAGAAGGTGGACAAGGCGGCCTTGGGTTATGACTACAAGGGAGAGACCGAGAAGCATGAATCACAGAAAGGCGAGAGTGCCCCCAACTGGCTGGCCTAGCAACAGCAAGTCTGTCATTAAAAGAAAGGATGTCACAAAGTCAAAATGTTAGAAAGATGACCGTCTCAAGAGAATGATTCTCATGCTGTAAAACTAGTTAGCTATGCTAATATATATGCTCCCGGGAAATGTACAAACTTTGTATGGTAGCTTTTTTAATTTCTAATAAAGTAGAATGAAACTATCAGCTTAAATTAATATCAATATCAATGACTTTTTAATCACATTTTTTCTTCTTGCTTTCATATCTCAGACTACGCTAAGGGCTTTGGAGGGCGTTACGGAGTGCAGACAGACCGTGTTGATAAGGTGGGTGTTTAAATTTGCGGTGAATAATCTCATTATGACCTCCCAATGTTGCTGTTTACTCAGGGGGCCTGTAGTTATCATTAAACTGCCTGTGCTTGCAACTCTCCAGTGCACTGATCCAATGCATCAAAACTGTGCAATGTGTATTTACCCAGAGTGCAGCATCCTTCTCTGACATGGAGTCTCCCTCTTCAGCCTATGAGAGAACCCAGCCACTGGAGGCCTGTAAGTTTCCCCTGCCACCTGCCCTGAGATGGCGGGTGAGGTGTAGTTAGCGCCCTCTGCCTGCAGCAAGTGAGCACAGCGAGTCCCAGCGAGTGCCAGCACCCTCAGCAGTGTGTACAGATGGGTTATATTTGTGTGTTTGTGCGTGTGTGTGTGTTTGTGTGTTTGTCTCTGTAGATGGATAGCCATGGGCATGTACATATGCTCAGGACTGCATGGCAAGGGCAGGCTTCCAAAAAAAAAAAACCACATACACTCAGCATTGCTACCTCACTGAAAACACTCTATTACTGTGGTGCATATAACTAAGAAGTCCCCTTTAGACCTTAGTATATTGTGTATGTGTGCATTTGTGGGTGAAATTTCCCAGGGGACCATAGGTCACAGCTATGTGGTGTGGGTGGAGCAGCTTTCCCTCCAGGCAGATACAATGCGAGGTATTCAGAGAAAGATTCAAAGAGTGTTGGACGATGGCTGTTTTGTGACACCTCTGTGTGTGTGTGTGTGTGTGTGTGTGTGTGTGTGTGTGCAGCGAGCTCAGGGGCTGGCAATCTGAAGGCGCGCTTTGAGAACATGGCGCAGGCGTCTAATGAGGAGAACAGGAAGCGGGCGGACGAGGAGAGAGCCAGGAGGCAGGCCCGGGAGAAGAGGGAGCAGGAGGAGGCCCGGCGCAGGCAGGAGGTGTCTATCATCATCGCTTTACCCAAGCCTAGCACACAGAGCTCTGCCATCTCAGCCCAGCAAACAGCTACAACCTCACCAAACTGCTGTCTCTATAGAGCCTCGCATTAACGGGCTCCAATATCCTGCGGCATTTACACTACATTACATTACGTTATTAGCATTATTGGCATTTAGCACACGCTCTTATTGGCAGTGACTTACATAGATTACGAATGTTAGGCAGTTGTGGGTTAAGTACCTTGCCCAAGAGTACAACAGCAGTGCCCCAGTGGGGAATCAAACCGGCAACCTTTCAGCTGCAAGTCCTGCTCCTTACCGCTGTGCTACACTGTAAAATTTACATTTACATGCAATTGTTTGGCAGACGGTCTCATCCACAGCAACTTGCAAAAAGCGCATCAATACAATTAGGCATATACCCTGTCATTAGGGCTATATTTGTAATAAAGTGCAGTTGTGAGAATTGTTGCCACAACAAGTGCTTTAATATTACAAGCAACAGTAAAATTAAAGTTTTGATATTAAATAAGGGTATCTTCGAGGAAGGAGTCTTCAAAAGGCAGTGGATACAGACGGACAGTTCTGAGGCTGAAACGCCGAAATGCTGTCACAGGAAGTGACAGAGTGACGGACAGCTCTTTTCCTCTCCTCAGGAACAGAGCGGAAGGGAGGTAGAAGAGGAGCAGCCTCCTCCCCTCCCAGCGACGAGAAGGGCACCAGAGGTGCCCAGGGAATTGCCTGAGACACCCAGAGAGGAGCCAGTGCCCATAGCTCAGGTACAGAGTGACTCTGGGGGGGAATACGTATCAAAACTAACCTCACTGATTCCCTCAGCCCATGACAGCTGCACGACTAAGGACACAAATGGGGGAATTTTATCGGTGAATTTTAAATTTCAGAGGGACTTCACATGAAAAAACAGATTGGAACACAGTCATGCAACATTGTTATGCTCTTGTTTCTCAGCCTTAAGTACACAACAGCAGCCAGTGACTAGAATTGCAGGAATTGTGGAAACGAGAACATGTTGCACTCCTGAAAAATAGGAGGTGTGTCCATCTATATTAGTAACTGCCATTGAATGAGGATGGGAGAACGAGTGTGATTTTGCATGGGAAAAGGGCTCCAGGTATTTCCTTACATTGATAACAGATCTGAGGTCAGCTGTCCACCCCAAACCTAACCTCAAACCATTTATAGCAAAATTTTGATTCTGATCCAGGATCAGTTTTTAAGGCAACGTTCCTACTCTGAGATCAGGAATGTCACAGAAAATGGACAGTGTCTTGTATTTCAGAACAGCAGTGATTCAGTGACTTGGTACAGAACAACATGAGCATGGCAGGCCTTTTTGGTCAGTTTCCAGAATGACCAATCTGTCTCATAGTAGCACACTACTGTGGTTCAGATATGTTAATGTGGAGACGTGTGAGGTATGGAACTGCAGTATACTGTACAGTATACAGCATACTGTAATTACATGCCCTCTCCACCAGGAGGAGGAGGAACCAGAATATGAAGAGCCTCCTGACCTACCTGATCGGCCCCAGGACCTGCTGGAGGAGGAAGCGGACCTCGACCAGGGGCAGCAGAATGAGGAGGCAGCAGACTGGGGGGCCGACCCGGACCAGGGCATCGAGGCGCCCCCTGCTCCAGGTCAGAGAGGGGTGGAGCTTATGGAGGGCTTCCTCTTGGAGGGGGCATTTCTTTTTATTCCTGTTACCATGGACGATTTGCATTAAAGGCTAATAAGGGAAACTCAAATTATATTTTACAACTGCAGTTTAAAACACTGGGGAGGAGGATATTGATTAACATTTACACTAGTCTCCAATACTGTGAATAGTAATGCTAAGTTCTTAAAACAGTTGAATTAATGAAGGTGAGTGTAACCTCCCGCTGTTTCTCTGTTTCAGCTGTTGACAATGACTATGAGGATCTGAGCAGTGGTATTTGTGCCACGGCACTTTATGACTACCAGGGGGGTAGGTATTGCTTTTTTCATTCAGCAGAGACCCTTAACCAAAACCATGTATAACTTACTTGTTGTTTTTACTTATTTATATATTCATACATCTTGATGTTTAATGAAGTGGTTCAGGTAAATGATGGATTTTGTTCTGAGGTTCTGCCAATGGTAGCCAGCATGTGAAAGTGGTGCACTCCTGTACAACACAGATCATAACTGTGGCCTATGCTGACTTGCTGAATGGGTGCTTGCGGTTGGGTGCGCTGGTGTCCTGGGCTCCCTGCATGCCTACAGAACTTGAAACTGCCGACACCCTTAGCAGGCTTTCAGGAAAGAGGAGTGTGACGAAATTTTCTCTCTTCCTTTTCCCCTCGCCGTGCAGAGGGGGATGACGAGATCTCCTTCGTTCCGGACGACATCATCACCAACATTGAGATGATCGATGAGGGCTGGTGGAGGGGGCACTGTCGCGGGCACTTTGGCCTCTTCCCCGCCACCTTTGTGCAGTTGATGCAGGGTGAACCTTGAGGCCCCAACCCAACAAAAACACACACACACACACACACACACACACACACACCCCTCTTATCCTCACCACTCATTTCCCCACTTTCAAGTCATGTCTTTTGGACAAGGGTCCAGTCTCTTTCTCATCCAGTCTACTGCTTGTTCATAAACACTGTCTGTCCCAACACATTCACATCCCACCTCAGCTCACCTGCACTGGAAAATCAGCACCCAAACACAAACACACACACACACACACACACACACACACACACACACACACAAAACAGACACACACAATGCTGGTTCAGTGTACCATGACAGAGCTGGTTTAAAGGCGAAATAGCACAAGCTCTGCGTTGATTCTTCCATTGATGTTTCATGGCTAAATGGTGCCGCTGCATTGAGGTATAACGCTTTAACTTCAGCTCTATTAAAAGTCTGTTTTGAGTAGCTGAATCATGGATTAGTACTTTTTAATTAGCTGAAATCCGATTTCATAAGAATACATCATCAAACGGGTACCTTTCATAAGGTGTCAGCGGACACTTTATTTTGGCTCAGAGCATCAGGGTATGCCTTCAACCGTGCAATAGTAATGGTCAGTTTTGCCTCTTACTAAATTCCAGCTCATTTAAGTCCTTTAATAATTGGGCCACCACTCCATGAACGTTGGCACCACTGTCAGATTTATTCTGAAACACATTTTGTTCACAAATCTACTTATAGCCACCTTTTCTCATAGCTTCTAAGCCCAGCGATACATTTTTATCATTGCAAAACTTAATATTTTTATTGTCTTTTTATTTAGATATTACACACAAAACTCAGTTGAAATGTAAAAAAATGTTATTCATTTTGCTATTAAATACAAAAATCATTTTATGAAATGGGGGAAATAAATACAATGCTTTCTGAAACTCATGGCTCCTGTTCTTGTCCAAGATGGCAGCTCCATCCAGTGGAGCTTTACTTCCCTCTCCCGGCAGTAACTGTCCATAGCCGTGCTATGTGTCTTCTCTGTTGAGACAGCACCAGCCAGTGATGGATTACATTGATGCAACCCCTTTGATCCATTCAGATGAATCTCAAATTGTCTGCGATCAGGGGAGTCCTGAATGGCTCAAATAGGCACAAACAGAAAGGGGCGCACTACAGCCCGGGTTCAATCCCAACCGTGTCAGCTGCCGACAATGACTGGGAGTCAACAGCAGTGGAACAAATTCGCTTCGTTGTAAGGGAGATACAAGGGAGGTTGATGAGCCAGGTGCTTAGTTGGCTTCGCTGCTCATCAGCGACCCCTGCTGGTCGATCTGGCTCCTGCAGTTCTCCCCACATAAAGCTGCGCAGGAAGTGTCATCCTCTGACTCAGGTTTGCGCAAGCTTAACACGGGAGCAGCCGTGTGTAAAGACGTGGTGGCTGACATCACGTGTTTCAGAGGAAATCACGTTCGTTCGCACCCTTCCACATTTACAGTAGGGGTTGCGGCAATAGGGGTGACATCTGAGGACATAATTGGGCATTCAAAATTGGGAGAAAAAGGGAAAGAAAATCATTGGGCATTCCAAATTTAAGAAAAAAAAGTGTTTACAATGAGGTGGGGGTGATGGACCTCAATCCTCACATTGCATGACACCACCTGGGTGATGCCATGGTGGCAGCCCTTATGCATCTAAACTGTGGTGGAGAGGGAGGAATTTATTTTGCTGGCTAAACTGAAGGAGCCAGAGTGGGGAATCTATCAGGATGCCAGACACAGTGACGTCACTCTCCTCCACTGCTGGTTTGGCTCAGTGGTCCAAGTTGTAGCCGAAGGACAGTTGCCCGTTGAAGTCCCTGTCTCTGTCCCGAAGAGGTTGCTGTGGTGCAGAACAGAGCCGTAATGTGAGTATACCTACAGCTTACCTTCACCATCCACAGAGTTGAAATCTGTGGTTATGTGTAGGACCATTTCATATTCCCTGCCCATTACTTCACACATACGCATGAATCGCCTCCTTACAGCATTGCTATATTGTTTTAGCGCCTTGAGAAAGGGCCCTTTGGAGATAAGCATTTAGTATTGGTCAGGTACGGTGGCAGCAAACTCCCTGTTTCTCAGGAATTTATAGAATGGATCCCCCACAAATGATAAGCGTCTCGTGTTTACAGTCAAACACTTGTGCTTTTCATCCTTGTTGGAAAGGCAAGAGGTGGCAGTGACAGCAGGAATCCCAATATGACTGAAAGCTAACATTCTCTGAAAGTAGCATCTACCGTCCTCATGAATCTAGATTAAAACCTGGTAGCATGTAGGCCTGCATCTCCTAGGGAGGCTGTGTTTGATCACGCCCTCGTAGGAGCAGAGCTGGTGTGGTGATGGCATTAGGAGAGAAGTCGAGTGGAGACAGATGCCCACCGTTAGCTCATCATCTTCGTCACCGCTGTCCTCCTCACTGTCCAGATCCTGCTCGGTGGGGTCATAGCTATACAGAGGGATCAGCTTGTGACGTAGCTCATCAATCCTGAGCAAAACACAGAGCGGTGAGGGAGAGAGTGTGATCAGAAATGCTTAATTATTGTTTAGTTATTCATACCAATTGCCAGCAACCTCTAATTATATATATTACTGGAGTTGCTATATTATGAGGCTTGTGTATGCAATTACCTAAGATTGCTCCATGTTCCCTTTTAGGTGAGTGTATGACGCAGGTTGTCCTGTACTTGCTCATGTACTGATTTTGCAGTACAGTTTATAGAGCTATGGGAACATTAGACACAATCATTTTTGATTTATGTTATAATGTGGTGAGCTGTGAGCCTGAACCATAAACATTTACATTTATGTCTTTCCATGGTAATCATCAGGGAGCATACGTGATCCTACTCTGTGTTAAAATGTCCATTTCCAAATGGCCAATATTCACTTTGACACATTTCTGCAGGCCAGTCCACCCTCAGAAAAGATGTGGATACAGTGATGGAGAGACTCACCTTTGCCGCCTTCTTATGTAAGCTCCCTTTGGAAAGAGATGAAGGTCAGTGCATATTTTAGACACTCAAGAAGCAGTATTTTGTATCATACAGATTCTAAATTTAATCGGCAAGGAAGAATTACCAGTGCTATCAGTAACCCCAACAGGGTGAGACCCAGGAAGGGGATCAGCATGTACGGTAGGCCAGCTCTGGGACCGAAGGGCTGGAGGTCAGGGGTTTTGTTATTGCTCATGGCTGGGCTGTTTTACTTCTGTAAGAACAGCAGTGGAGGGAAACGGATGTCAGCTGTCACTAGGAAATCGAAATTTTTGGAATTGTGCACGTCCAAATTCAGCAGAGCATGTGCAGCGCTCAGAATGATAGGCTGGCATTACATTCACATGCCGACTCATTATTAAATGCGACATTTTGAGTACTGTTCTTTTAAAAGTACGCTAAATGGCAATGTGACTTTTCTTAATGCTGGACGTCATGAACTCTGCAGGTAGACGGTGCCTGATCAGGCGCACACAAGGAATTATGAAGTGTCATAAAGGAATTAGAAACATGGTGAGCTCAAACCTTTCTATAAAGATTTTGTCTTACAAATTTTGGAAATGTCCAAAGCTACGTGTACAGCTTACCTTCATGGGCCCTGTTACAGTGCAGGTTCCAGAGATGAATGCTCGTCAGACGCCAACATTTCTCAGAATGCGGTAGAAGGGGAAACTACACACACGCAGTGGGTGAAACACACCTCCAGGTAGCCTTCCTCCTACAACCTGAACAATGGCATTCCTGAGCCGGGTGTGTACAGCTTAGTACAGGGAAGGATGCACCATGACTGCTTAGAAGAATTTTTTTCTAACACGGTGAAAAAAAGTCACTCCTTGTTAATTTTGGCCATTTTTGTCCCATAGCAATGAATATATTCCAAGAGGGAAATGGAACTTATTTGTAATCTTCAGAATAATTTTAATCAGTATATCAGAAAAATGAACACAAACTGAAAAATGAACAAAAAAATATTTTTTGTTGTTACACACTTGAAGTGCCGGGAACCACACAAAGTGTCAAGCATTTCAGCCCAAAAAAAAAAAAACCACCCACAGTTTAGCCCCATGAAATTTAGGTGTCAGTCTCTAAAAATAGCAGCCTTTAATTGCAGGAAGACCACAAACAGAAAGGTTCTGTAACTCTGCCGTTCAAAATCAACAAAGAACAAACAGAACCAGTCAAACAACTGCAATTTCCCAAAGGCTTCAGCATGCTCACTTTTCTTGATCAGGAAAATCACCCCTTTACTCTGAAGGAAGTGATCCACCCGAAGACCTCAGATTACCTTTTGAAAATCTCAGATGGCTGTCACAACAAATCATTGACACATACACAGAATGCGGAATCATTGCTTTGTTCCAGGTAAACACAGGCAACATTATTTGCATAGGATCCACCTTTCAAAGCTACCTTACACAAGAGCTGAGGAGGTATACTAGGACATAAAATGTGTGTCATATTTTTGGACAGATGGTGAATTTTTTATTTAAGAGCTTAAACCAAACCCTTCAAAAGGAGAAAAAAAATTCATGTTTGAAATCTCATACATGGAAGTTTTTTCTATCACAGATAGAGCCTAGTTTATGAAAAATATGCACAAAATGCATGAACACAGACTGCTTTTCTTGCAACTTACATTAGCCTACTGCTACATGCAGTGCAGAACCAAGGAACATATGCGTGATTAAAATGTGTTTAGAATGCCACACTGTTGCTGTATAAACCCCTTTTCTTGCTTATGTAAATTCTTAGTTATGAATTTTAATAACACTATCCATATACTCTGGATCTGTCTATTAAAATAGGTCAAAAGGCACACTGCTGTAGGTTCAGTAAAGAGTAAATATAGGCCTGATGGGTACCTTGAAACTCTGGACAGCAGCCGATATTCAGTCAAGCAATCCATTCAGTGTATGTCCCTTAATTCAGTGATCTCACGGGATCTTATACTTTTAATCCAGAGCAGAATTTCCTGTACAAGTCTTGAGATTTTTGCAGATAGTTGATTGGATGTTCAGAAATCCAAGGTTCCTAAAGGTTGTTATGCTTCTCATTCTCCTATCTCATCTGAAATGTTTCAGTGGTGGAAAGTATCATACTTTCTTCACTTCACAGAAAACAACTCACCCTTTTCAGTGTGTGCTGAAATACTATTATTACTTTGTACAGCCAGGAGTAAATTAAATCAATGGGAAACACATAAACACTTCCACGTTTCGCTAATCTTTTCCATACAACCTGTATGCAAGGTGAACCCAAAGGCAATCAAATCACTTGGACATTTGCGTACTGTCACGCAAAATATTACCCTTTGTCTAAAAGAGTGTTAGTTCATGTACAGTTTAATTTGTCCGGACTCTCAAGTCTACCAGGCCAGTCCCTTCTTCTTCTTGGCTTTCGCTTTCTTGGTGTTACGTTTCCCCTTCATTTTTTTGGCCTGCCGTTGGCTCATCCATGTGGGGTACTGTCCATGCTCGTCCAGCAGGGTCTTCTTGTTCCGCTTGCTATCCATGTCCATTTTAGAAGCGTCTGCTGCACAGAAACACAATCGGGGTTGTCTTACAATCTCGACAAGGACTGGACTTCTCACCACAGACCACAGCTACACGCAACAGGTAAACGAGGAGGACAAAATACAAACCAAGCAAATGGCACGCATTAAGGAGAGCTACAGACAATTATTTAAAAAAAAATCCCATAAAAGTTCAAATAAGTAGTGGACAATTTAAAAGCCAACTTAAACTGCCAAAAAACCAGTACTCGGGAGAGGAAAATACAGGACACGGACTGGCATGACTGCTGCTCATCTATATAAAATGTATGCCAGCTATCTGTGTATCAGCATCAAGCCTGTTATAACACATTTTTCTCCAGTCAACATATCTGTTGTTATAACATAACAACATAACTCACCATCGTCACCTTCCATGTCCACGTCCACATCCTCTACCTTCTTCACTTTTTCGGCGGGCACGACCGTAGCGATCTCCTGCACGTCCTTCATATTGATCTCGCCCTTCCCGTCCAGCCCCAGGGCTGTCTTCAGCCGGGCCAACTCTTTGGGGGCATTCTTCTTCCTCTTCTCTGCCCTCATCTTCCTCTTCCACTTGCTGCGCAGGCTTTTGGCCATTTATATATTGGGCAATTAAGTCTGGGGAAATGCAATTCAATTAAGTACACAAGTGGGGAAAACGGAAATGTCACAAACAATACCCACGAAATGAAAGGTAAAAAACGTAATTCCTGACCTGGTTACATGAAAGAAAGCTTCGAAAACACTAACGAACTAGTCTGACTGCAGTACCTATACAGTACAGTATGACTGGCTAGTTACCTAGCTAGCTAACTTATTCATCTAACAACAATTTATAAGTGAAACGACTGGAAACAAAGCAAGTTTGTTTAAACATTTTTTTAGCTAGCTGGCAGCGTGGTTTCGATTACTTGCTAAATAGCTAGCAAGCCAGCAGTTTAGCTTTGAAAAGAAGACAGCAGAGCTAGCTAACTTTAGCTAACGAGAGAACTGAACGGCGATAAGAGAAATCGTTTCTTCCCAGATCGTTGGTATCGTTATTCTACCATATTTTTACGCATTATTATTTAGTTCATTATGCAAAATTTGCACCTCAGTGGTGAAATTATAATAAACGCAGTAAGCATACCTACCAATAACTTAACGTGATATTCCCGAGGATTCTGCCAAACACACGTGTATTGGGTTTACAACAACCGTAAAGCACTTTGGTAGTATGTTACGTCATTTGCAAAAGCCGTCGCTGATTACGCGTCACACTTCAAGGAGCGGAGTTGAAGCTGGCGTTAAAGCGCAGATATGCTGTTCAGAAGGCCGTATATTAACAATCAGCGGTGACAGCTAGTAACAAAAATCAGTCTTCTCGATTTAAAAGGGGCATCATATGACATTCTTTAAAATAATATGCTTATTTGTTATATTCATATTTAAAATATATTAGACTTGGCTGTTGTTTTGTAACAGTGAGTAAGAAGACCTCTCTGAAACTCTTTATCCGGTTTTCATCCCATTAATATCAATCTGTTTCGACATTTTAAGTTAGAAAAAAATCACTTACCAAACTGAGTTTGAGACTGAGCGCTAATCAAGAGTAGCAGATCTCAGCTCTCTTTTGGTTATTTATTTATTGGATTGATTGGATTCTTATTTATGTGTTATGTATTTTTTTTTTATTTTTTATTTTGTATATTCTGGTTATCCAGTACCATCCATGGTCCAAAAAATACCTTCATTTGTCAGCACCCTCCCTGATTGAAGGGTTTCTCTTAAGCACTGAAGACCTGATAAGTCAGAGTCAGCGTCTGATAAACAGACCAGGATGAACAGGCATACCGGTTAGACTTGAAGTGCAGTTTTCCTCATTCCTCCTTACTGACCTACTGCAATTCAGCTGGAAGAATGTCTGCGTTAAACATAACACATTTACCTATAACTAAAGAGCAAAACTGTGTGTGCTTATTTTCATTTAAGCAAGGGCTGACACTGATAAGAGTGTGCCTCAGTTTCAGACTTATTCCAGTACCTTTATTTCTGATTTGAATTCCAGGCTGTTTGCTTTAGGCTGTCGTGAGTGTAGTTAGTATGAGTAGGCAGGAGAATATGGCAACAACCTAGTATTGTGATTGGTTCAGTAATTGGTGTGTGGCATTTTGATTGGTCGACTCGTTAGTTACAGCAGGAGTAAACATGAGAATGTGGTAGCAACACAGTAAGTTATTGGCCGACGAATTAGCAAGGGGGCTATAAGAGCTGATGTTATGCCTACTGCAGTAGCTGAAAGGGGGTGTGGTGCCAGCTGTGGGTGGGGCTCTGGCCTTCAAAGGTGATGAAAGAAATGAAGGCTCTGGGACTGGATGTGGAATAGGTGCTTGGTGATGTGGCACATCCCTCTTATCTGCATGAAGAGGTTTGCTTCAGGGGGGATCGGGGATCAGGGATTGGGGACATGGTGAGCCCCCATCTCTGCAGTCTGATCAGCTGTGCCCTCTCTGCGCAGACAGCAACATCATTTGCGCAGCTCTGCGCAGTCAGCTCTGTATGTGCAGAGACCAGCATTGCATGCATAGCTCTATACCGTCAGCTCCGTCTGCGCAGAGAAACATTACCTGCGCAACTCTGCGCAGGTCTGACAACAAGATACCTCGCTAGCCACAATGGTTTAGATGCAACAAATTAACAACAACATTAATAATATAATCATGTTTCCATTACCAACTCACTCCCTCCCCCTGTCTCCCCAATAACAATAGCACACGAACAGTTGATGCGTTTTGCATTGAAACATATGCATAGCCTGCCTCCAAGTTAGTGACTCAGCATTATTTTGCACAAAGTAACTGCAATCTCATGGTAGGAGACGGAAGGTTTGATCTGCATCAGTATACAACATTTTTACTGGACATTTGATTGCCAAAATAGAAACCAAAAGACAACATGCAGTACCAGTAAACCCTTTGTTGGATCATTCCATCTTTATGCGTAATACACATGCTCCAAATAGTTTTGCAGCATGGTGCTGGCCTGTTGGAGTGGGTTTAGGTTAGATGGTTGTCAGGTTTAGCAGGCAGGAGACATTAAATGGCATGACGGAAGCAAAGAGGAGAATGAACAGTGGTGAGGCCAATTGGATCCAGTGTAAGATTTATACAATACTGTGATTAATAATTTAAAATGAAAACATATGTATAAATATGACTGCTTGACACTGACCACAGAAATATTACTGTCAGCAGTACCACAACAGCTGTTTAGTCCATGACAGTGGTCAGCTTTAAATAGGGTGGCAATGTAGCATAGTGGTAAGGTGCAGGGTTTGTAACCAAAAGGTTGCCAGTTTAATTCCCTGCTGGGGCACTGCTGCTGTAACTCATCATTCCCTCAGTAAATATCCAGCTTTGTAAATGGGTAACATGTTAAAATTGCAATGTGCATAATTTGCTGTGGAAAGGAGCATCTGCAAAATGACAATAATGTAAATGTGATACCAGGTGTTTCCCACCAACAGAGGTGGTTAGCACCTAATTAAGATACAGTTACTGGGAAAGCTTGACCGACTTCCTTGTTTCATATCGTAAGAGGGCCCAAGTATTGTGTCAGAGGTGGCACGGTCCAATAACATGCCTTGATTTGTCAACACCCTCCCTGATTGAAGGGTTTCTCTTGAAGACCTGATAAGTCAGAGTCAGTGTCTGATAAACAGACCAGGATGAACAGGCATACCGGTTAGACTTGAAGTGCAGTTTTCTCATTCCTCCTTACTGACCTACTGCAGTTCAGCTGGAAGGAGGCTTGCATTAAAGGTAACACATTTACCTATAACTAAAGAGTGAAACTGTATAGGCTTAACATACTTATTTTCGCTTATCACTGACTTAACACTAGCAAGGGTTAACACTGATAAGAGTGTGCTTCAGTTTCAGACTTATTAGAAATGTTTTGATTTGTGAAAATATGTCAGTTTTAAAATCCTTGAAAAATAATATATATGGCAAAAAACAAACCCAGAAAGCAGAATCAATCATGAAACAACTGGTTGAACAAGTAAGAGAAACGGAATACCTGCGTGTTGGTGAATGAATGTCTTAGGTGACAGTACTTTATGTTTTCTGTGTCCACACCAGCAGCAAATAGAGATTCAGGTTAAATTAATTTGCCATTTTTGGAGAAAAGAGTAAGCTGGGTGCAGAAAGGGGGAAAAAAAGAAAGTTTGTGGGAAATGCACATGAAGTTTAAATAATGCCGGTAGTTACTGAATAATGCATGTTCAACCGCCAGTTTTATAAACACAGTTAATCATTAGACAGCCCAATGTCTCTGTGTTCACAATCTCCCCTGGCTGCAGGGGTGTAGTTTGCGTAGCAGTGTTAATGTGCTTTTCAAAATCAATCACACTCATTCTATGACAAAAAAGAGATTTTGTCTGTGGTTTAATGTTCGGATTCATGAGTCACTTGTAATATTCGCTGTTGTACCTGATAACCTGATAAAGCTTTCTGCCACAAAAATGATATCACAATGAAGAGAAGGTTCATAAAACAGGGAAATATTGCCTCACGAGCTGAGAAAAAACACTTTCACAGAACAATGCTGTCCAGTGTTTCCCAGATTTTTTTGTGTGTGTCTGCCAAATATTTTTCCGTCTTAACTATCTGACAGAATTTGTTCCTTAAAACTGCTCATACAAGTCTCACATGGGGAAAGTCTCAGTATAGGGTAGGGTAACTGCAACTCACCTCTTTTAGATTATTGGAGACAATGTAGATAACTATTTTGATACTATATTAAAACAGCAGATGCAGTGATATTTCCCTATATGTAGCAGATATCTTTGTGTTATAGTAAAAAATGAAAGCAATTGTCTTTGTTATGGAATGATTTGCAGTCATATTGTATTGATGCTAGTGTGTGTGTGCCATAGCATGGCTGAAGAATTATAATAGAAGTAGTACTTCAGTCATGTTTTAAAAGTAGTGCTGTTAATCCAATTAATGATAAACTACAAGTAGATGCAAAAATATGACATGTAAGATAATTATTATTAATGAAACTGTGGACCCAAGGGTCTGAAATTATAGTTTTTCATGTTATGATTATAGTTTTATGCTGTGTGGCATTTCAGACATACATTATAGCAGTGTTGTGTACATATGTAGTCATGTATTTCTGCCATTTAATTTTTAGGAGCATAATATCCCCACAGTAAGCCATTCCAACTTCCAAATTTAAGACTTGTAAACATTAAAGTCACAGTAAAAATAAGCAAATTGCCAACAAGTATAGACCTCTTCTGGAGGGTAACTGCATAAATTATGAAAGTACTGTTTTAGGTTTGAAGAGTTTCAGTAATCATGATTTAAAAATGTCTATAAATAATGAATCTTTATGCATCAGGAATGGGATCAGATTTTTTTTCCCCATTTATCATTTAGCTTGACTGCTAGCCAAAAAAAATTAGAGCTTGCGAAATTAATTCATTGAGGTTACTAGTCTAAGATACTCACTAGGTCATATGTTGCTATATAACTGGGCCGATGGCTAACTGGCAAACTCAGACAATTCAAATGTACATTTATCGTAAGCATGACCTCTGAATATTTATACCAGAGTCTTAAATTTCAATAGGTTTTTATGCTTTCAAAGTAATTTGAACTTTTAACTGTTTAACTGTGGTGTGGTTTCCATATTACACAGCATGTCCACAGAGATGTGACAGAGGTGGCTGTCTGAGCTGCGAATGAATCTCTCAGCAGTGGTGGCCTAAAGGACCCAAAGCTGTATGCCTCTCGGGTTTTCGATGGATCCCTTTCAGAGAGACTACGGGCAAGCACAGGAAGGCGGCATAGACATTCCAATGCCCCTGACTGACCAATGCCAACCGGTGCCTCCTGCCAGTCAGGTTTTCACCACCTTGCAAGACTTGGACCACTTTGATTTGTACAGATCCCTTCAGTCTCAGTCCCTGCCCCAGGTCTGGTCCCAGTCTTCCGCCGCTGCTTTGGTTCCATGGGAAGTGCAAAACCCAGGTCCTGGAGGCTGTGCCCAGGAAGACCCAGTTTCTCAGTTGACTGGGCGCGATGCAAGGACTACTAGCAAGGAGCCGACAAAGGGGGAGCCCACCGGCCCCCCTCCTATACCGCCCCGGACACGACCCATCAGCCACCAGCCGAACATCGCTCACAGGCAGGTCTCCTGTGACACGGGCAATCCTCATGGTCATAAAGTCGTCCGATCCAACACTGTGACAGTTGATGTGAGTACCAGTGGCTGCAATCCCCCTGATCTCTGGAAAACCTGATTCACGAGAGCTGTGGTAAAGTCACTGGAAAGGGTGATGAAGCAGCTATAGCAATGCATAGTGCAGAATGAGCTCTGCCAGGTATACCTTATGTCAGGATGTGTATGATTTTCTCCATTTTTCCTGCGCAGAATCCATGGGTTATTAACTTGATTGACACACCTGAAGGCAGTAATGAAAGAATCGTGACCTTCTGCAAGTCAACGTCCAAGTAAGAACCAGGCTAAAAATGTGTTTGAATAAAATTTAAATCAACTCGTGGTGGTTTTAAGAGTACATAGAAACAAGGAAATGGAGACAATATAGGCTGTCAGGCATCATGGATTCATGATTTTCCATTAATAAATTACTGAGAATGTCGTCCTGGTAAATTTAAATATTGAAAATGCCTTAAAGGTCAAAAGAAAAGGTTAAACTGTCAGTTAAATATATATATGTATATATATATATATATATATATATATATATATATATATATATATATATATTTTTTTTTTTTTTATTTGAGGAAGCAGCCCTAGAAGTAGTTGTGTTTCAACTTATCCCACTTATGGGCTAAGCACCTCTTGTCAGTACACCATTTTTCTGCTAGGGGGTGTACAGGCTGTCAAAGTAGTTGCTGGCATTGAATATTGCCTGTTCAGCTCTTGCGTTTTTTTTGGTCACAAGAGAAACATCTCTTCACTCTGTGTTGCAGGCTCTTGACTAAGTACCCCCACACTGACAGTGCGTTCAACATGGGGGTGGTCTGGGGCCGTGTGTCCCCCGTTCACCCCACGCTGTCTCAAGACGCCAAGGTCACCCTCGCGGTGTCCACCCCGTGGCTACCCCATCCGCTCCCTTTCCCCACCCTGGGTAAGCACCTAGGTCGGGCGTTTGCAGCCGTCACTGTGTTTTTCCGAGCCAGTCTCTCCCAGTCTTGCTTCTTGGGACCCAGTCCAACTGAACTTTGACGTAACTCTGGCAGTGTGAAAACCAGCACACAGGGTGTACCCCTATAATAGGGCTCGGAGAGTGCTCATTCATAACTACACGGAGTTATAGTGGAAGTATGATGAAAATATGGATTTCTTTGTGGTTGATTCAGATTGACAACAATATTGTCTAGTTTAACACCAAACTGCTTTTAGCAAAATGTCTAAAAGGAATACATACATATATATGTATATATATATATATATAAATATATATATTCCTATGCATTTAGTGAAGCATACATAATGTGTTATTGTTATCATCTTAAAATGAGGCCCAGGCCTTATCCCTGTTCCTCTTCGCTCAAAGTGAACAGAACGGTGCAGAACTTGATCACGGAGATCCTCCAGCTACTGGAAGTTAGACCCAGCTTCAATGAACGGTGTCTCCTGAAGCTGTGTGACTCTGAGGAGTATCTCAGCAAGTGAGTACCACCGCTTATCCTCCCATGGACAGAGATCATGTGACGCTTCAAATGACATTACATTACATTACATGACATGACATGACATGACATGACATGACATTACATTACATTCAGCAGACACTCCTATCCGGAGCGACTTCCTGCACAAAAGAACAGAAGTGTATCCATTCATACAGTCTATCCGTTCGTACACTCCCAGACTTCTGAAGATTTCCTGATCTCAAGGTGTACAGTTTCTACAAGTGTCCTCAGCCTTAGAGTCCTGTGATTTGTGGTCCTTAGTGATGAAGTTCTAGGGGCTTATGAGAGCATCCAGTCCTACATGAAGTTCAACACTGAGGCTCCTGTCAGGCTGCTGCTTTGGAACACTGTGGACTACCGGCTGCTGCGAGATGTGAGTCGTGAAGTCCTGCGGTACCTTGCGTGCATTTTCTAAATTCTAGTCCCTGTCTGTATCTTCAAGTGCTCATTTTGCAATCGGTTCCCGAAGGCCCCTGGCTGATGTCCAATGAGATAGTTACCCTGGAGATTTATGATCTTTTGAGATTGTGTGAAGCCTCCACCCTTGCTTTCAAGACTTTGGTCTGTTTACCGATTACATCATGGGAGCCTCTATTTACCAGTCTTGAAGAGGACAGGCTGAGGTGAATGGTGGATGGTCGTCCTTGAATCGGTTCGAGAAGGGAATGTAAAAACGGTGAAATGGTAGATTATCAGAAGGACTGTGCTTGTTTATTTTGTGACAGTATAATTACAAATATGGGTTCCAGTTCATGTCAATTTCAGATGTCAAAAACAACATTTTCTCAAAAGTACATCAGTTAAATTTTTATTTTGAAGGGTGAAGATGAGGCTCGGCCCTTCCACCTGAGCCACCTTCTCGGTTCCTCTTACGCCTTCAACATATCAAGGTGAAGACATTTCTGACAAGTTGTTTTTGTGAATTTCTCTTTTCCATATAAACCTACTTTAGCCTTTTTGTCTCATTATTCATCAACATAAGTGTCTTCCTGTATAGGCCAAAAATTGTTATTTGAAGGGACCAACATCATTTCATCATCATACCATTCAACATCACAATCATTTTGCAATTGAATGAAGTACCACATTAAATGAGGTCCTGTTAACTAACCAGTATTAGTGTTAATGAGTAGTAATATTATTCTTTGTAATATTAATAACTTTAGTATTATTGACTAATATTTATTATCTTATTAATATGTATTATTTTTGAATATGTATTAATTTTATTGTTAACATTAACTAATTGCTCTGCACTGCCTGTTAACATCAACTGATGGTTTACCCCTGCCTGTCTTAAAGTTGACTCAGCTTACCACTTTTTGCTTATGAATACACAGTGAATATTTCTCTATGCCATAAATCCTTAGTTTGCTTATTTTGCAGTGCCTGTCCTGTAGCCAACTGTAAGGTATGAGTAATGTCTACTGTCAGACAGGCACTAACAGTAAATGTAAATAATGTTTAGAAAATGTGTGAATGAAGGGTTTATTAACAGGACCGTAGTGTTGAAGTGCTTCAGTGGTAAAGTAAACGTGCTTGAGTTATGTGATATATTCACAGTTCACTCTGTCCTCTACAGGGTGGCACTGGAGGATAGGCTGAACCGTTACAGCCAGGAGATGCACCAGCTTATGAGGAGCAAGGTAGTGGGTAGCTTCTCTGCTCATTTAATTCTCATCATATTCAACGCAACACTTCCAGATTGTTTGCATCATTCCAGCACTGTTTCACATGACATGGGTGGACCTCAGAGTCTGATGTGCAATGTGTCTTTGGTGTACTTCAGTGCAAGCTTAGGGCAGTGTTAAAATGAAGGCTCCTCAAAACAGCAATAGGCGATCCAAAAGGACACTGGGAGAAGCCAGCTCATGAAATGTCCCAGTGAAATTCTATAATTTGTTGTGCTTCTGAAAATCACTGAGTACATAAAAAAACAGAAAAAAAACTAATGGGTATTTATACAGTACAGTGACAGGGAATAGCTTTTACTTACAATGCAAAAAGGTAATGCAAAGCATTGACAAAATTTTCTGGTCCTCTTCAGACAGAGTTGTATTTGCTTATTAAGCTTGCTACACTTGTCAGTTCATGTACAGTCACTCTTCTGTACAGACAGCACTACTCAGAGGCTCAGTACATTTTTATGCTGAGTTTATAGGCTGCCTCCAGCTGCCTGTGTGTCTCTGTTGTGCTTGCAATCATACAGAGATTAGCTTGTGCAGTCAACGGAATCACTCAGCCTATTGTGCCTTTCTCTCCAAGTGTGGGAGCAATGTCAGACAGATAATGGAGGAGGTTCAGACCATCTGCAGTTTGCTGTATGGTGTGTCAACCGAAGAAGTAGAGGATGCCATCAGACAGCTCAATAGAATCCCCCGTTCAATGCTGGTAATGCTCTCTAACCACGACACATCCCATGTTTTCAGCTTCGACCGAATTCAATAGTGCTGCACCTAGAAATTCAACGACATGTACCCAGCCAAAATCTACACAAAATCATGCTGTTAAAATAGCTAATCCTCTGTTCACAGAAATCAGACAGAATACATGTAAATCAGACAAAAGTTGATAGTCTTTCTCATAAAGATTCAATGCCACATACTTTGCCAACACGGAAATGGTGCCATAAACACCAAACCTAGAGTATTTTATGATGCAAAAGCTTGTCAATGACAAGCATGAAGGATAGTAGTGGATATTTATTTTCATATATACTTATTTTTGATATTTCAGAGTCCCCAGGAAATGCCTGAATGTGAAACAGGTAAGACCTGTCTTTGAAAACCTTTGAAAACTTAAGCAGAGATAAGCCAGTCAGGTGTGTGTTTGAAAGGAAAACAGTGGGGTTTTAAATTATAGCAATAGCTTAAATATCAACAACAAACAAAAACATATCATTAAACCATCATGAGCTCTGAATGCTTTAGATTTGATTGAGCTGTTAAAATACTATTCTGACATCATTTTACAGTTTGTGTGCTCTTAGTCCATTGTGAAAATGCAGCTGTGTGCTTGGTGTGTTTATGGAAGAACCTGTATTTGGTTGTTTTTTTCCTCCCTTAAATAAATTTGTAACACTGATTATTACTCATTTAATTAATTAAGGTTATTATTTGTTGTTGTACTGTTTGTTCAATTAACTGTTGCAAGGCTGAGAAAAGTTAATGCAACAACCAGTCAAACTTAATAGAAACTGCCCTAACTTTGCTGTAAACGCCTCTAATATTGTCCTAAGCAATGAAACTATAGCAAGCAGAGGGCACCTCCAGGACTACAGTTAGGAAACACTGAACTACAATATACAGTAAATAGCACATTTGTGCACCTTGCTTTTAGACAATGAAGTGAATAAATTGGCCTCATGGCAAATAACTTTTTGCAATGTATATGGCATAAACGGTGCAGTTAAACGCCCCTGGTGTTTTTGTTGTTTTCGCGGTTGCCCTCCAGCGGTCATTATGCTCCACCAGGCCCTGGGCGGTCTGCTTCACATCTTCTTCGACAACTTCTACTCTGACTTCAGGAACCCGGGCCAGCCGCCCCCGCCCGTCGCCGACGTGGTGCGGAACATAGACATCCTACAGGTGGACCTGTCGGCAGTCTACAGACTTCAGCACAGCTGGCTCAGCAGGTATATGCGGCAAACAGGACAGCATACCTGATGCAGTACTGTCTCACAGAATTCCTGCAATGTCACAGTGACTGGCAGTGCCACAGCAGCCGTGTCACTGAAACGTCAGGAAAGTGGCGCTTTATAAAAATATCCCATGGGAAGAGCGTGTAAAATAAGGAAGTGGAACAGCCAAGGTACAAGAACGCAGTTATCTGTGCTACTTGCTGTAGCAGACACCCATATCAAGGGTTATGTTCGTGACTCATATTTCATGACTCCTGTTATACAACTTGATATTCTACTGGAATAACTGGAATAATTCCAGTTAAGTAACCTTGCTCAAGTGTCCAACACCTGTGCTCCATTCAGGGTAGGAACCTGCAACCTCCTGGATACGAGTACAGCTCCTCGAACACGTCACCATGGTGCCACCAAGCATTAATAAACAATGTAATTGTTGCGTGTGAGCGCCGCACATGTCAGGATTCCGTGGGGTTCTGGAAGCCGTGTTTGGTTTCAGATTTCAGCACTTCCACAGCTCGATGAGACACGGCGTGAATTTTTTTTTTGTCTCGCCTTTTTTTGTCATTTTCCAGTTATGATTACTTTTGCATGTCCTGTGCACTGACATACAACGGGAAGAGGCTGTGCGAGGTCGGCGTGTCGGAGAACATCTGCACTGCCCTGGCGTCGGGCAGCAAGATCCAGTGCAACAGAATGTAAGACTTGTAGCCGTTCTGTAGGCCTCTGCCTGTTACCTCAGTGTGTTGAGACAGAGCACTTATGGCCTGTATCCGAATTAAAAATAATAAATGTGATGTTCATCCCTCTGTGTTGCAGGATCGTTTTCCCGGTCCAGGTCAGACAGCTGCCGTACGAATCCATGCTGACCTTCCGGCTCATGGGCACCAAGCAGGGAAAGAGCCCAGAGCTCCTGCGGTGGGCAGTCCTGCCCCTGTACAGTAACAGGTGTGTCAGTGCGGTTTATCGAAGTCGGAAGCCTCATTTATCATACTCCACCAAAGTACAACCAAGCCAATTAAATTGCTCATCGGTGGAGCCTGTGCTGACCAAAACATCATGCTTCCATTGGAAGGTCTTGTGCAAGCATGACTGGTTCCACAGTGATAATGCCACTGCTGCTGATGATGATCAAAGTAATATAAATTCCACTTTCAAAGCCATACATTGTTTATCCTCTTTCTGAAACCACGGAATCAGGCAGATGCTATTAAAACGTAATTCTGTTTTAATCGCCCTTGGCTGATGGCTCTGTCTTTTTGGCAGTCCTCTTCGTTAATTAGAAAATGGGCTTCCAAGCAATTTTTTTAACGGCCATAATCATTTCTGTTTGTTCACAGGACGCTCGTTAGTGGCACCGTTCTACTTTCCATGTCCATGCTGGTTGAGCTGACAGATCAGCCAACGCCAGCTGTGTCAGATGGACACAGGCAGGCCTCAGGGGTCATCCTGCAGGTGAGAAATTTAAGATAGCCCTCTGCTGGGGGGAGGCTGCAGACACACCTTGACTGTGAGTGGTCAGAGCACTGGCTCTGAGAGCTCCATAGTCACACCCTTTAGTATTTATTGGACTTTATGCCAAGGGCTGTGTGAATAAAAAAAGATGAAGTCCTTGCAATACATTTACGATACAATACAAGTCCTTAGAATACATTGACAACTAATTTTGTCTGCCACCAGGGCACATTAATGTAGCCTCATCCAGACCTCTACGCAGTCGCCTTCCTTGGGTGGGTGTGGTTTATACAGCAGATCAAATTGTTTTCATTTTTGTTTCCCCCAAGGTGAAATTTCCAGAAGCTCACAGGTGGCAGTATGAGAGACCAAAAGCTCGTCCCTGCTCCTTGTTTGTTACTCCTCCTTGTGAAGAGCTACGCCAAAAGATCATGAGGGTTTCGCAAAGGCACTGCCTGCCTTTGTAAGTCATTTATTACGTATTGAAAATCTAGAGTGAAGTAAAACTTTGCCTTGAGAGCATCAGTCTTTCTGTCCTGTTTTTTTTGCCCCTTTCTTGCCCTCGTTTTCTCCATTCTTAGTAAATATTCCATGATACCCACCGTCAGTGGTAACTATGGTAACCACTACCATTGATGACCACCATCATTTTGGTCTTGTTCTAAAGAACCTCAAATGAACATGTTCCTATGATCTGCGTTCACAGACTGACAGAAAACGAGAAGGCCTTCCTGTGGAGCAAAAGGCACTCTTGTAATGAGGAGAACACCTCCCTGCACCTCCTCCTGGGCAGTGCCCCCGAGTGGGGACCTGGAGACCTGGTGGAGATCTACACGATCCTAGAACACTGGCGCCTGCAGAAGCCAGAGGAGGCTCTGTTTCTGCTCAATAACAGGCAAGATTTCACTAACTCAACTTGTATATACACATCTCCTCTCAAGCTTTATTTCAAATCAAAGCATCAAAGAAATGGCGGTGGTATGGTCATGTGGTCGGCCAGCGAATGGAGGCTCTCATTGATGGCTGCACTTGCTCAGGCGTGATATGATGCTCTCCTCCCAGCTTCCACGACCAGAATGTCCGGAGGGTTGCGGTGCAGTACTTGGAGCGGGCATCGGACGCGGAGGTGGAGGAGTACCTGCCTCAGCTGGTCCAGGTACAGAGTATGAAATTAGTGCTGCTTACAGTATGTGCACTCCAACATGGACTATCTTAGACATAAACATTTCCTTTTCTCCCTTTCTCTCTCAGTCTCTTAAGATGGAGTGGGAGCTGGATGGGCCTCTGATTCTGTTTTTTCTGGACCGGTCTCTGCGTAGCATTCGTGTGGCTCAGCAGCTCTTCTGGTGAGTGCAGAGCAGGTGTGATATCCTGCTACAGACTTCACTGGACCCATAAAATTTACCAGAGCCCAGCCTCTGTTTATGTAGGAAAAAATAGATTGAACAAAAAGACATTTGTGCCCAAGATTCCTATTACATATAAAGAATATCCTTTTCACATAATAAGCTGATTCCATAAACAGCTCTATCTGAGTGGTCTGTTTTTACTCTCCATTCAGGTGAAATCTTTCTCATAGTCAGTTTTTATTTCATGTAAAAACCCTCACACTGTCCTCTCTTTGGATTGCCATACCTGTCTGCTGTGATTCCAGTACTTTCCAAGCATCTATAAAAAATAGTACATAATGTGCCTGAGGGTCAAAGCTACATGCTGAATACTGGCTGTGGAAACCCTGTTGTCAGCTGTGCAGATTAAGGCGCGATGCTGATTGGTCACATTAGGGAGAGGTCATGCGTTTGTGCCCTATCAGGATGCTGGAGGATGCCCTGGAGGACGCCCCCTACAGGAGCTGGTACAGCAAGGTGCAGGCGGCTCTGAGGCACTGCGGCGGGCACGTACTGAGGCATGAGCTGGAGCAGGAGGCGCACCTGGTCACGCTGCTGACCCAGGTGGCCGAGCGGGTCCGCATGGCCGACAAGTCCAAGAGAAAGGTCCGCTTTCAGAACAGCGCAATGCCAGCTACATGGCGTTTGCTTTGCCAGGATCTGTCGCATTTCCATTACATTACATTACATTACTTTACATTACAGAGTGAGTTCCAGCACAAGACCAAGCTTACAACACATGTCATTACCCTGGACTGACATTGGCCTGGTAGTTTTTTTTCATGATGTTTGTGAAGCATTGTGGAGATTATGCAACTTATTAAAATCCTTTTTTTAAAATTTTGTAACCTGCAGGAGGTGTTAAAAAAAGAAAAAATGAAAATCAATGACCTCTTCAAGGACGGGGTTATGTGCCGTCTTCCTCTGGACCCTGCTGTCTTGGTGAAGGGAGTGGACGTGGATGTAAGCCCCCAGCCTCCCTTATCTCTGCTTTTCTCCTCCTCCTCTCTCTCCTTCCACTCTTCTTTTCACCATTTCTTTCTGCGTTTCTCACACTCACTCCATTACGCCACTTCTCTCTCACTGTCGGTGAAAGCTGATTCATATAACCCTCTATCTCTTACTTTTAGGCCTGCAAGTTTTATAACTCCAACGCAGCACCTCTGGGGGTGTCCTTCATCAATGCTGATCCCCAGGGCAGGAATGTCAGCATCATCTGCAAGGTACTGCCCTGTAAATGTGCCCCAGTTTACGCTGGCTGGCCTTCTTTGTGCTAGATGGCCTTGGAAAGCAGGCTGCATAAACACAGTCAGGTCATGCATGCTATCCATAGGGGCAGCCTGTTTCTGCAAGCGTTTCATAGACACAGCGCATGCGTGAGGTCTTGTTGCTACGGAGGCATGACGCAGTGGTGTGTTTTGTTACTCAGACAGGTGACAACCTGCGGCAGGACATGCTGGTGCTGCAGGTGGTGCGTGTGATGGACAGGGTGTGGCTGCAGGAAGGCCTGGACATGCGTATGGTCACGTACAGGTGCCTGTCCACCGGCAGAGACCAGGGTCAGTGGCTGAGTTGTTCACCTGTTGGCTTCTACTGTAGATGTCTGTGTGTAAGCAAGCATGTGCATACAGTGCATATTCACATGGTTTTGTGTGTGTATGTGTGTTCGTGCGTGCGTGCGTGCATGCATCAGGGCTGGTGGAGGTGGTGCCAGAGGCCGTGACCCTGGGTAAGATCCACCAGGAGTGGGGTTTGGGCGGGGCCCTCCGAGAGGATACCCTGGAGAAGTGGTTTCACATGTGGAACAGGACACAGGAGGACTACGAAGAGGTAGCCGTGCCTACGCCTGTCAAAAGTGACTGTATGAATAACCAAAAAAAAGCAGTTTACATACTGTATAAGTAGGGTCATTCAGCCCATCTTGCTGACCAGAGCAAATTCATCTGTTTGATCTCTGTTTTGAGTTTGGTCTCAGACTCTGACAGTTCAAATCCCTGCAAGTTATTCCATTCATTATGACTGTGCACTTAGAAATACCTCAATCAAGTGTAAAATTGAAGCTGAAATTTATTTGGTTTAAGTACAACTGCGCACAACATGAAAGGCTTCAAGACAGTATAATGTGATACAGTAGGATATGATACAGTAGCATGCCGTGTGATGCATCGTGATGTGGTATGATACAGGATGATGTGGTACGATGCGGTACGATGCGGTACGATGTGGTATGATGTGGTATGATGTGGTACGATGCGGTACGATGCGGTACGATGCGGGATGATGTGGTACGATGCGGTACAATGCGGGATGATGTGGTACGATGCGGTACGATGCGGGATGATGTGGTACGATGCGGGATGATGCGGGATGATGTGGTATGATGTGGTACGATGCGGTACGATGCGGGATGATGTGGTATGATGTGGTATGATGTGGTACGATGCGGTACGATGCGGTACGATGCGGGATGATGTGGTACGATGTGGTACGATGCGGTACGATGCGGGATGATGTGGTACGATGCGGTACGATGCGGGATGATGTGGTACGATGCGGGATGATGTGGTACGATGCGGTACGATGTGGGATGATGCGGTACGACGCGGTACGATGCGGTACGATGCGGTACGATGCGGGATGATGTGGTACGATGCGGGATGATGTGGTACGATGCGGTACGATGCGGGATGATGTGGTACGATGCGGGATGATGTGGTACGATGCGGTACGATGCGGGATGATGTGGTACGATGCGGTACGATGCGGGATGATGTGGTACGATGCGGTACGATGCGGTACGATGCGGTTTGATCTGCATCCTCCTCTCTGATGCTCCGCAGGCGGTGATGAACTTCTTGCACTCCTGTGCGGGCTGGTGTGTGGCCACCTTCATCCTGGGCATCTGCGACCGGCACAACGACAACATCATGCTGAAGCACAGCGGACACATGTTCCACATCGACTTCGGCAAGATCATGGGCAACGCACAGAAGATTGGCAACATCAAAAGGCAGGGTCTCCACACCCGGAGGCTGTTTTTTTTTTTTTTTTTGCCCAAAACAAAGCTAACATTTCACAATTCGTTTATGTTGTAGCACCGGAGTTTTAGTGTGGCTTCAGACTGTATACTGTATACTGGCTTCCGATCCTTGGGTTAGGAAAAAAAATTCTCTTGGGGGTGAAAGCTCAGAATTAGCTGGGAAAAGTAGTGCTGAATTTGTTGGCTCTGTCAGTGGAGATACTATATGACCTGACCGCTGGCTGACACGCGCATTTCCCCCCCCACTCTCCGGCGACAGGGACAGATCTCCGTTCATCTTCACGTCCGAGATGCTGCACTTCATCACGGGAGGGGGCCGGATGCCCCAGCGCTACCACAGGTTTGTGGAGCTGTGCTGCGAGGCCTTCAACAGCATCCGCAAGCGCACCGCGCTGGTGCTCAGCCTGCTGCAGCTGGTGAGGCACGGCCCCGGCACCCACACTCCCAACAGCAGGACCTTCCAGAATACTCTAGAACGTTCCAGTGTTCACCGGGGCATTCCTTAATGCTCACAAACATTCCAGAATATAAGATGCGTAGAATTCTCCAGAACATTCCAGAAAACCCAAGACTATCCCAGAATGCACCAGGAAGTGTAATGTGTATCCTGCATACAGATTAAATATCCATAATGGCCATAACTCAGTAATATGTATATTATATAGTAATATGTGTAACTTACAATACACTATGGACATATATGGGTATAATTTACAATACATGTCATTACAAAGCTTACAGTCCCTGTCTGCACTGGTAAGAATACAATACTGTAACTATAACTAATCTAACTATAGTAATACTATAACCTATTTTCTGATTCCTGCATCTTATTTCATTGCCTCACACACGACAACATTAATTACAATCATTAATCCCCCACAGTCAGGGGGAGAAACTTTATTTTCTCACTGTCTGAGCCTTCATTGCTGCTGCTGTGTGAGCTGAAGCTGAAGCTGAGACTCGTGTGTTTAGATGCTGGGGGCTGGCATGCCGGAGATGAAGGACACTCAGGACCTGCAGTATGTTTACAACAACCTGCGACCTCAGGACTCCGACCTGGAGGCCACCTCCTACTTCACCAGGTTCAAGCTCACTCCCGCTGACATTTTTTTACCAAACAATCAAACGCTTCAACAGCACAGCTAGCCCCTTGCCAGTGCAGTGTCAGTAGACACTACTCCAGCACCTTATATAACACCCAGCTCAAAGTTTGTCTGTGACTGTTCATTAATGATAGTTAATGCCAGTTACTGTACTGTAGTATCAGAGCTGCATCATGCACACGATCTTGGGACAGGTGTGTAGGATGGTGAGTGAGACTGCTGATGCTTTCCTACCCTAATAGGGAAGAAATTGCCATGTGATACAACCGAAATTGGATGAACAATCTGGGCAGCAGTGTAGCATAGCACTAAGGAGCAGGACTCATAATGGAAAGGTTGCTGGTTTGATTCCCCACTGGGGCCCTGTGTACCTTGGGCAAGGTACTTAACCCAGAACTGCCTGGGTAATTATCCAGCTGTATAAATGTGAAATTATAATATTTACATTTACATTTATTCATTTGGCAGACGCTTTTATCCAAAGCAACTTACATAGGTTACAGTTCTTTACAATGTTATCCATTTATACAGCTGGATGTTTACTGAGGCAACTGTGGGTTAAGTACCTTGCCCACAGGGTACAGCAACAGTGTCCCAGCAGGGATCGAACCGGCTACCTTTCGGTTACAAGTCCTGCGCCTTAACCACTATGCTACACTGCTGCCCTGCCCTGTAATATGATATGAGTATGGATATGAGTGTCTGCCAAATGCCAATAATGTAATGTAATGTAACATCACAGTGATGGGGAAACAGGGTGATGGTAGGAAAAGTGGAGGACGCCTGTATTCGTAATGGACATAATGTATAGACTCAAGTTAAGCTAAGGCTGCTGCCTGCTGCACCGTAGCTTTCAACCAGTGACCTTTAACTGAATGCCACTGCTTGTTCTACAAGTCTGTCCTCCTACAACATCCAGGAGAAGGGTTACCTCACAGACCAGTCAAATGTCATCACATCTACTCCTCTCTCCTCTGCTACAGCTTAAGCTTTCACATGGATCTGTTATGAGATTTTGACAGCTTGTGGCATTGTTTACGATCATTACTGCTTTCTCTTTGTGTTACTTTCACCCTGTTCACATCTTTCTGTTTGCTCTGATTCATTATGTTTCCTTGCCTTGTTCCCTATTATATTAGATAAATATTTAGTGGAATGTGTCTGTGTTGCACTTTTCAAAATCCAGCTCTGTTATAAGTCCATTGTGAAAAGCGCTGTGGTGAGCTGAGCTGACCGATGGGTCAGTTGCATAACCGATGGCTCATTGGCTCGCTTGACTGATTGATTGACTGCCTGATTGACTGACCAGGAAGATCAAAGAGAGCTTGAGCAGCTTCCCGGTCAAGATAAACTTCCTGATCCATACCATGGTTCAGCTCCCGTCCGTCAAGCGGACGGGCCCGCCCCTTCAGACCCAGACGGCCACGCCCAACACCAACATCCAGGAGGCCGTGATCCAGAAGTACACGGGGAGCGGCAAGGGTGTGGTGAGGCCCAGCGATCTCTGTTCAGGTTCTCAGTGCAACCGGTGGTGGTCCCTATTCTTATGATGCTGTGGTCATATTGCCATTACCGCTGTTTCACCCAACGAGAATAAACCGGGTGAAAAGTGAACAAACAGAACATCCTAAGCATGTAATGGCAGTTTTTCATACTGAGTTTTCCTGATGGATGTAAAAAGACGGTGTTGAAAATAAGTAAGATGAGGGTAAGGCGATATCTCTGCCGTGCATCTCCTTCTGACCAAATGCACTCCCAGGTTGTTGCTGTGGTTGAAGATATTGTGCTTTGTGTTTACAATTACATTTATTCATTTTGTGGATGCTCTTATCCAGAGCGACTTGCAAAGCAAAAGTACACCAGCATATAATAAGCCTAGAGGAACAACAATATGGATCCAGAAAACATCAGTTACTAATTTGAACAAAAGTGTCAATGCACTGTGTAATCTGCTGCTACAGTAACCATAATGCCATATCATAAAGTTTTTTTTTTTTAGACTTTGCCATCAGCAGTCAATGCATCTGTTGAGCGCAATGCAGTTTGGCTTTTGCATCCCGCACACAGATGTCATCCTGCTCTAATTTAGACTGCTGGGAAAATGACAGGAGCCAGTCTTCGTTTAGATTTACATTTTGTCATTTAACAAAACACTCTCAGCCGGAGCGACTTCCAGAGTTTTCTTTCAGTGTTTCTTATGCAAGTGTAGGGAACAGCAGCGAAACTTCACAACGTACCAGTGTGTTAAGGAAAATCATATTAAACTTGTTAGTAGAAAGGTTATCTGAAATGACCACTAACTTCAGATCAAAACCGATCATGGCAGGATGATTTTAGGGGACCGTTGAATTGAACTGGTGTTAGAATTTTTTTCCCCTGTGGATTGTATGGACAGTAACTGTGACTACTTCCATAGATGTTTGAGGTGAAAGTGACCATTGAGGATGGCTTTCTGTACATTGAGAAGACCTTTGGCCAGTTTGAACTGATCCACAGGGAGCTCCAGGAACACTTCATAGAGTCAGCACTCCCCCAGTGAGTAAAGCAAGAATTCAAAATCTGCAGAATGACGGGTACTGTGTGTTCTTCCGAATACAAGAGACCTCCCGTCTCATCACTGTGGTGCCTTGCTCTTAACTTTGTGTAGTCCAATGCGAGCAAGAATAACATATTTTTATTCTTACATGACTACCAATTATGATGAGGTGGAAGTCAGAAAAACTTTGCAACACTTGTGTAAATTTGTTTCACATATTTAAGGACAAAGCACTGTAGCAGCTAGACTGAATAGCTGATATTAGATGTTATCGTAGGCAATCTGTGAGATGCCGCTTTATGGGCAAATTGTCTTAAATTACATTGCCTACATTCTACAGATACAGTGATGATTCTCCATTGGTAAGGGAAATCCTGTGAGACCGTGTAAGGGGTCATCACTCTTTGTCTTGTAGCTATAAGTGGGGAATCAGTACTTATCTGTTATCTATATAACTTATCTGTTATATCTTAACTGTATCTAATTGTAGGTTCCCCAGCTGGTACAAGATGTCTTTTACTCCAGCCAGGAAAATGTCCCTCCTGAATAAATACCTGAAGCAGCTGTTTGAGGGGCCGTGCAAAGGCGTAAGTTTGTTATTCTGATATGCAATTTAAGTAAAGTACTGGTGACACTAAGGAAAAAAACACCAAAAAGTAATTAACTTGCTTTTCTCTTGCAGAATGAATTTGTGTGCAGTTTGTTTCTGGATGGTCCTAAGAGAGCTGCATCAATTAAATCTGCTGTAAAAGGTAATATTACAGTTTAGAACATATTAGTATTAATAGTAGAAATAAATTATATTTGCCACATGATTTTTGTCCTCTAGTTTTGCTCGTATTATACTTGACTTCTGGTGTATAAGTTTAGTTCAATTCTATACCAGATCCATTACAATAAGGAAATGTACGTGCTCAGTAGCCAATCGCAAATCTCTTTTAAATTTTACCCTTCAGCTCATTGGTTGTGAGGTAGCATGTAGAAGGTAATTCAATGAAATGCAGTCACTGTAACCTCAAAGATGACATCACAATGCTTGTGGACCTCACAATGTACCCAGTCCCAAGCTGTCAATGGAATTAAGGCTGCTGAACTAAACTTTTTGCAGTGAAATCCCCTCTGAAACCTTGCATTATGTCCACCGCAGATGGTATTATACTGCATGGCATACACAGCTAACATACATGCATTACCCATTTATGCTGCCAAATATTTGTTGAAGCAATTCAGCTCAAAGACAATGGCAATCTGCCACCTGCAACATAAACACGCAACTTACTGGTTTCGAGGTCCTTGAGCGCTACACATCAGTATTCCAGGGGGCCTCCTCGCCGTGTTGAGAGCAAAAAGCCGTCTAACCGCTTTTGTATGGTAGAATAACTTTATGGCAAGTCACCACAATGTAGAGACTGCTTCGGCCTGCCATCCCTGTGAGCCTGAGCTCCATCAGAAGTGTTCTCTGAGAGGACTCTCTGCCTTTAAGGAGTCAGACTCCTGGCTGAGGGTTCAATGTATGTTTGAGTGCCCATCTCAGAGAGGACGTGTCAGTCTTCGCAGGAGACCATATTGGCACTTCCATCTAAAGTGGAAAATGGGTTTGGTTCCCAAACTTTCCAAGCCCTGTGTATTATTTGTGGGTGGTTAGTTTATGCTGAAGGCGAGACTGTGTGGAACACTAAACAAACCTTTAGATGCTTTTCAGTCATTTACTTGCCTTAAGCATATGGAACGCACAGAGCAGCCATTTCAGAACCCTCCCTCTCAACTACTCTTTAAACAGCACTCAACTATCATCAAACATCAACATCAAGGCAAAAGTAATCAACTACATCCCTCCAGGATAACTGCTCTTTTAACGCGTTTAACAAGAGAACACGTTATAAACAGTTACCTCTTACACCCTGCGTGACCCACTCAATGAGCAATACATTTGCAACGGACGCCTTATGAAAACGCAGGGTAACATACAGTTAAAATGTGGAGTTTTTTTATTTTTTTATTTTTTTTATATATACTAACATGACAGCATGTATGCCAACCAGTGTAATGTTTACTTTGATTTGTGTGAAGGTCTGTGGAAGGAGGGTATGCCGTGCCTTTCACATGTGTCTCATGCCCCCCCCCCCCCCCCCCAAAAAAAAATGATCCTTCAGTGGGTCCCTCCCCAGTTTTGTAGCCACTCCCCTAATGCATACGCTGTGCTGTGGATTGCAGGCCCGGCCGCTCCACCCGCCCCTCAGATCCAGCTCTTCATGTCTCACGAGGACCACAAGCTGTCGGTGATGGTGAAGCACCTGAAGAACATCGTGAGTGCTCCACCCCCCCCTCCTCCGGATCTTCCCTCAGTCCTCCTCCTCCTAGCCGCTCCTACATTTTCCACAGGCCTCCGCGTATCAAATTACTCCAAAATTGCTCCGTTTCTCAAACATGCATTTTCCTCCCATTAGACTTTAATTACAGTTTCATAAGCAGAAGCACTTCCTTTTGTCAGTTGAAGCGCCGGGGCCGTACAAATGTGCCCGGAGGAGCACAGTCCTCTATTTAAAAGTCACAGCCAAGATCAAATGAAACCTCTGACCCACCCTCTTCTCGCTAACTACAGACCTGGCACTTGATCCAGGCGTTTTATTGGATTATAATTTAGTGCCTGTACTTCAGCGAGGGGTGTACTGGCTTAGTCATTCATGAATTACGGGAGAACCAGTAATTATAATTAAGCTCCACACAGAAGTAAAACATCTGAGCCAGCTCAAAATTGTGTGTCAAAGCAATAAAACAATGACTGTGTATAAATGTTTTACAGGAGGCGATGAGGCTGTTAAATTTACTACCCACACCCTAGAGGTGCTGGAGGTAGAGGTGTCACAGAAAAACCCCTTCTGTTCTGGCCCCTTTGTCCTCCCGCTCCCACTTGAGGCTCCCACTGGCCTATAAAATGCACTGTGTAAAGAAAAAAAGTCATTGCTGTAATTGGTTGATATGCAGGGACACAGACTATTTGTATTTGGAACATGCTGTATATACTGCGCCTCGAGATTTGGGTTTTGAAGGATGTGTCTCTGGTGTGTTTTTGAAGTTCTGTCGTGGTCCATTTCTTCTCCCAGAGGCTTCCCAATGGGTCCTGCCCTGACGCCTATGTGGTCACTTACCTGCGTCCCGACCCACACAACCAGTCTAAGAAGAAGACCAAGGTGGTCCGCAACAATGAAAACCCCACCTTCAACGAGCTGGTACAGCAACCACCTTTCTCCAGTGTTCATTACATTACATTACATTACATTACATTACATCACATCGCATTACATTCGTTTAGCAGACAGTCTTATCCAGAGTGACTTCCAGCACAAAAGAACAGAAGTCTAGTCCCAGACCAGTGAATGGGAGCATAACACTATTCAGGCCCTACCCTAAGTTAACTTGTGCAACCTGAGTGAACAAGGGAAGCCAAGTATAGTACCATACATCGGTCACCAGATCACAGAATCCAAAACACATCCCAAAACAACACGTAAAATAAACCTGAAATAATACAAGTAGCAGGTTCATCCATCGGTGCATGAGCCTGGCAGAGAAGGATAAGTCTGGGTGTAGGAAGTAGAGGTAGTCCCAGTATTTATTCCACTTGTATTTTCTAACAACTCTTCAACCAGAAGGGGAGCTAATTAGTTGGTTGGTTCACTGCATGGGTGGCACAAATGCCGGCGAGTGCTTCTGCTTTTGAGTTTCTTCTGAGGTTTTTCACCTCTAGAGCCCAGCAGCTCCATGTTACATTATTGCATTACATTACATTACTGTCACTTAGCAGATGCTCTTATCCAGAGCGACTTACACGGGTTACAATTTTGCACGTTATCCATCTATACAGCTGGATATTTGCTGAAACAACTGTGAGTGTAATACCTTGCAGGGTACAGCAGCAGTGCCACAGTGGGGAATCGGTTACGAGCCGTGCTCCTTACCACTGTGCCACATTCTTGCTGTCACCAATTATTATGTTGCAGACAGACAGTAGGACTATAGTTATTATAGTATTCAGTCCTACTGCAGCAGGGAATCGAACCAGCAACCTTTCGGTTATGAGCTCTGCTCCTTACGAGTATACTGCACTGCTGCCCCTAGCTTCCATGTGTAAGCTATGGCAACATGAGATGGAAGTGTACATGAATCTCCTGTCATTAAGCTGGGCTCTACGCTTGCTGATATGAGGGGCCACTGGGAGGGGGGACACGAGGGCGTGACCCCGTAACGTGAGCCCATTTCTCACTGCGCTGGACTCTGTCCCAGCAGAGGGCCTTCACGCTTTGCCTCCAAGTCCTTTATTGCTTTATTAGTCTGGGCCGAGCAAGAGCGTTGTTTCAAACAGCCCTTTCATCACTGACTGCAAACAATGCATTTCGGCACGTCTCAACCTCCTGTGTGCGGCACGGAGCCGCGGCGAGGTCGGCCTCCCGTTCGTGGGCCGATGGCAGAGCCGCGAATATCAGTTTATGACATTAACCTCAAACAGCGTCAATCATTCAGAAATATTGCACAGCGTCGACAGAGGAACATAAACCATGCTGGAATGGCTGTGAAATGAGGTTTACCTGGCAGTGCAAACGGGCACAGCAACTGCCCCCTTTCACAGCGGCCATAACCAGGGCTAAAATTCCACATTTCCTTTTATTTCTGAATTTTCCTTTACATTTTACATATACAAGCACATAAATCTCAAGAGTGTTATATAGTGACATTACATGAGGCATTCGTTGGGAAAATGTTATTGAATGGAGCTGTTAAACGGTGAGGCAAGTTGTTCACGCAAAGGTGTTTATACAATCTACCTGAGCAAACTTTATGTAATGTTATGACGTAACCCTGAGCTAACATTGTATAATTACCATTCAGGCCAAAGAGCAGAAACAATTGAACATAGTTCTAAGGGTAAGCTCTCTCCCAGGCATTTCTGTTGCATCAGTTGCCTAGGGCTGCGTTACATGACCAGCATCCTGTCTCCTCTTTCCGCTCCGCTTCCAGATCGAGTACAGCGGCGTCCCCTCTGTGCAGGGCCGGGTCCTGGAGGTGACGGTGATGAGCAAGAAGAGCAAGAAGGCCTTCGTGGCGGCCACCAACATCCGCCTGGACGACGTGCCGATGGGGACGGAGGAGTGGTTTAAACTGGGGCTCTGCGCTGTGTGAGTGCGGGTTTGCCATTAAACATACAGTGAAACATGGGCTATTCCATCCAGCCCTGTTCTAAGGCGCCCACCAACTTCACCACTACAGAATGCTGGTCAGTGTTAACTACTCTAGTGATGATGGAGACATCAACAGAGGTCGCTGGCAAAAAAAAAAGCTAGATCGGTGATGGGTTCATCATACACATTGAGATTGGATTTTTAAGTCTCTGAAGCGGTTTGCTCTCTCACCTCTTGCTTGTAATGGACGGTTGAACTACATCAAGTGTTTATAACCTGCTATAACATGGACCCGGTTATGGCATTTATTTTAAAACTGACCAACAGCAGTGAGCGTTCAGACAAATAAAACGGCACACGCTACAGGTATTTAAAACTGCGGTCAAGCTGCGTTTTCCCTGTTTCATCACCAGAGGGAACTATCTGGCAGATTTTCAAGTCTGCTGCATCATATGGGTTATGAAATTGTTACAAGGAAAAGTCACTGGAGAATGTTTACTATGCTCTCATCAGCTGTGTATTTTCTATATCGCTGATAATATATATGTACAGATATAGATATAATATTGTGCGACATTGTAGTTTGTAAAACTGTCTCAAGTTATGAAATAATGAAGGTAACTGCCAGATGAAGGAGCACAGTATGTGTTTAATAAAAAAAAAATACAGCAGAAATAACTAAATAACTTAATTACACATAATTGCACCATCAGATGACAGGGTTAACTTAAAGGATGCTGCTTCCATTTAAATCCAAAGTACTGAATCTATCGCTGTGGCAGGCAGGCCACAAACCAGCAATAATGAGCCAGGAATGAGTCTTATGCACTGACTTTGGCAAACCCTTGCACAGGAAAAGCTAAAGTACTGCACTACCAGCAGTGAGAACCTCTCTCTGCATTCTAGCCTGGTTTTAGGTCCTCTGTGTTCTGTTTTGTGATCTGAAGGCTGGCTTTGATGAATCTGGGTGACAGTGCCTGGGGGCGGGGGTAGCAGGTTGAGGCCCGAGTGCTTGCTGCCAGTCTGTGGAGTGGCCACAAGCTATTTACTCTGTCCCCCCCCCCTCCAGGGCTCCCCAGTGCCATCTATTACCACGATTTCCCCATGACAGGAGGAGGAATGTGTTCATACAGTCTGTCGTGTAAGCCTAATGTACTGTAATCTTCCTTTGAGCCACTGACCTGTAAAATGCACTGTGTAAAAAAAAAATAAATAAATAAAAAAAGCCATCGCTGTGGTTGGTTGATATGAAGGAACATAGCCTATTTTTATTTGGAACCTGCTGTATGTACTGTACCTTGAGATTTGGATTATGAAGGATATGTTTTTTGAAGTCTTGTGCAATATTATATTATTGTTGTTCTCTGATTTTGATTCCTTTATGCAAAAGGTGTGAGGTTGAGAGGGTGTACCCTCTCAACCTCATACCTCCTATTACAATCTTCCAACTGCGAGAAATATGTGAGCTATTTGTGAGCTATTTTTCAGGTCCACCTTACAGTAGCCCACAGATAAACGTAACTGCTTTTCCCCATTCTAATTCCAACAGTAACGTGTGTCTCTGTGTATAAGAGTTTATTTTCTGTTTATAAAAATGGATGCACATGGCCTGTGAGGTCGTCCTTGCTTCCTTTGCCATTTCGCAAACGGAATTTCGCAGAGGAAGCTGCAGCAGGTGGGGGTTTACTTCTGACTGATGAGCTCGATGATGATGATGGTGTATTAGGAATACCACACAAAGATGAAGAGCGAGGCTGGATCCAGATTCTGCCCCTCCCGAGACAGAAGGGGCACCCAGCGGTAACCTGGAGGCAGAGGCATGTATTTTGGCATGGGATTGCCCAATGACAGCATGACAACATGACAAACACAATACTGTCCTGTGCACTTTGGAGCAGTGCCCTAAAGGTACCATCTCTGATTCCTGTATATCTCAGATTGAGATACTCACAGTGCTGCTTTGTACAGACCGAGCATTTGAGCCTACTCGTTGCATTTAGCCTGTAGTGACCGATAAGATATTTATCTGCCAAGGGCTTTTAAGTTGGCAGGACACAACAAGTATATACTTTACAACACTACATTACATTACATTCATTTAGCAGATGCTCTTATCCAGAGCGATTTTCAGCACAAAAGAACAGAAGTGTGTTCATTCAAGTGTAAGGAGCAACAGTGTCAGACCAGGCTAACAACACTGCCAAACCAGTGAGTATGAGCATAACACTATTCAAGCACCACCACAGCTTAACTTGCGCAACCTGACTAGATAAGGGAAGGCGAGTATACTAACATATATCCCAGTCACTAGATCAATATTCTGTTTGTCTGAAACTGAGCAGATTGACACTACCAGGTGATAAACCCTCAACTGATGATGTGACAGCACCAGGTGAAGCAGCCGCTCTCGTTTCCTGACCTTTCTTCATGCTGCTGAAGGGGAGTGTGTACTGGGCCACGAAGTCGTTGCCGGTGCGGACGCTGTGGTCTCTGACGGTGAAGCGGATTAAGGCCAGCTCGGGAACGCTGATGGTGAAGCTCATGGAGGCGTCCCACCGAGGGTTCAGGGCTGTGTGGAACACGTCAACGCGTTTCGCATCTCTAAATAGTTTCATAAGCTCACACTTTCCGTATGCTGTCTACTGTCAGGGAGGTTGTCTATATACTTCGGGTCATAAAAATGGCCCTGCTTTTTCTGTGACCCCAATTTTTAAACTTGTAATTTGCCTGAAACCTACCAGGCGTCTCTATAACTGATTAGTAAGTGAGATAGCCCTGCCAGAGCTTTCCTTCCTTGTTTTTTCACCAGCACTTCACTTTATGTTTTTACTTTGTGAACTTTGCTTTGACATCCTCTGTACAGTATATAGCAGTAGCATCAGGTGATTGGAATGGATAGAAAGTACTACATTTTCCATGGAAAACAAGGACAACTAACTTTTTATCAATAGAAAGGTTTATATATATACACACATATTGATTCATTGTTTATCATATCGACATATTTTATGGAGTACTGCTGCCTTTAATGGGAATACAAGTATGTATGAGTAACATATAGTTACTAATTGAGGTTTGTGATATTGCTGTTTGAGCACCTTGCTGTGGTAATTGCAGGTCACAGGAAACGCAGTGTCAGAGGCTACGGTTTCCAAGTTCCCCCTGCCACCCTTTTTCATGTTGTCTTTTTGATTTATGGACTCAAAATCCAAAGATTGATTGAGATTGATTGATTGATTGATTGACTGATTTTTTCAATGGTCAGTGGAGGTAATCACCTTCCAAATCTGAGTGATGCTTGAATGTATATCTTGTGGTAAACACTGACCCAAGCTAGGGATGAACTTGGACCCTCAAACTTAGGGATTTATGATCCATTAACCTGTCCTCCGTCACACACAAAACTGCCCATCAAAAAATGGAGATCACATGATGTGTGCCGGGATTAGATGCCAAACTAGCGCACACAGCTCTGCGAGCCATTCAGGAGAACTGCAAAATATCTCTCCGATTGTGTGGTCTTTCATTTATGAAAAGAAAGGGAGGAGGTTGGGGGCTTGAACTGAATCGGAGTGTGACTTTGCAGGTATTGGTTAATGAGTGCAGTCCGGACTGCAGGAGAATGAGAGCATTTTGTCTGTGTGGGTTGCCAGGTTTTCTTCACACAATGGGGGAGAAACAATAGGCGGGGCCCCTATTGGTATTCATAACGAAGCTTATTGAAAACTGGCATTTACCCATATCAAGCGTGTCCTCTCGTCGTGTCTGAAGAAGGGGAAATTACAGCAGAGAGACACCGGGGGCTTCCTTTGTGCTCCGCTCTCACACACCGCGGCTTTCAAATGCCAGAAGAACCCCCGTAGACTCAAGTTTGTCAAGTTTTGTATTATTAAAAAAAAAAGAAAAAAAAAACTTCTCTGAAAGTCTGTCCAAACCTCACAGTAATGCTGCAGATTCATTCCTTTCACTGAACAGTGGGTAATTTGTTCAAAAAAAAAAAAAAATGAGGTGGAAAAAAATTAGGAAGAGGAAAAAATGAGAATATAAAAGAACATCTTCTTTCTGGCTGTCACCTAAATTCCCATCTACATCCAAACACCATGTAATTAAGGTGAAGAACACATTCTCTTCTTTTCCCTTTAATCTACCATGACAACCTGCTTTCCATAGTAACAAATTAAAATAATGAAACGGTAGACAGGTCAGAAGGAGAGAAGGGGAAAACAGGAATGATGGAGGGACAGCCCAGACTACTCATATTTGCCATTACCTGCAGCAATCTCCACCATTTAGCCAGATTCAGGGGCAATAGATCGCCTTTATACATCTCTCTCTTAATGAAAAACCATGTCCATTGGACCAGCGTTTAGATGTCGCAATCACAGAAACGCTTCTTCAACACTGCTGTGGAGAGAGAGAGAGGGAGCTATCAATCTAGGGACACAAAGCCTTGTGTCTGTCTGCAGGAGCAAAGCCCTGCCCGAGATTAAAATTGCTTCTCCATTACAAATGGCTCTCTGGGTACAGCTAAGCAATCGTGACAAAACCCAAAGCAACACTCTAGAAGCAAACTAGGCGTGCCTCGCCACATCTCACAAGCAAGCGCTTCTCTGATATAAAGAATAAGACATGTTTTTCCTTCAGAAAGAGATGTTGATCTGCGCAGAAAGACTGGGAGGGTAAACTTGCAAGAGGTGGAAAAGAAGGGCTGTCATCACGCCACAGAAAAAAAACTAAATAGATTATATTAGCACTGATGTACAATGTTGTTTCCCATGGGAAAGTGCTGGGAACCATATACATGTAGCCATATACAGGTGTGTGCCCTATGTCAAACAGGTGTTGTCAGTGTCTTCCGCCCCTTTTGTATCCCCTGTGAAATGCCTGGATATGAGCTAGTGTTACAGAAGCGTTGCAAGAACGTTCTGCGAGAGCCGGAATGAATGCCCTGTAGTCCTGCTGGGCGTTTAGTGTTGACTGACTTACAATCAAACCTTCGTCAATATGTGCTCGTTGCGCTGTTTAAGGAGCGTGTCCTTATAACGCCCTCTGTTAATTGAGTGGCTGACGCACATCGCACAGTATCTCAGTCACAGCCTAATGCCTGGTGTTCTCAGAGGGGGTGTTCTGCCTCCAGTATTGTTCTTCTTTCCATCAGATACTGTGCGTATAATTTAATCAAGAGGTGCTCATGCTTTGCTTTAAAAATGCAAATAGCGGCTTTGGATGGAAAAAAAAATGAGAGGAAAGAATACGTTTTGGAGTTTAGGATAAGAGTATTAAAAAAAAAAACAGGAAAAAAAGGAGCTGCACAAACCAATTAAACTCCACTGATGGTTTTTGCAGGCGGGTCATGCTTTGATTCTTATTGACAGCAGTATACAGCAGCAGGTGCAATGGGCCGAAGACAAAAAGTCAGGAGCGAGTCTAATGAGAATGTAACAGTTCATATAATCTCTACGGAGTCCCCTCTTAGTGGGCGTTTGTGGGGACCCTGACCCCCATTCTGGTCAGTGTCTGTATTCCCTAGATTGGGGTTATACAACAATACAACTGCTGAACACAGGAATCATCTTTTGTTTAGCACAGGCTATAAAATTACAGTTCAATAAACCCACAACGCACACACATCATTCATATATATATATATATAGACATATATATATACACACACACACACAAAATCATCATGCTTTATGTATGTAATTCTGTTGCAGTAAAAGAATTAAGGTCTTTGCAAGACATCTGTGCAACTGCTGTGCACCTGCTTATAATTTCAAAAGCAAGCCCCAGTCTCATTGAGAATGATAAGAATGATATCATTCTTATCATAATGAAGCGATAATGATGAAATACGTGATTTCGCACAAGTTAAAATGAATGATAACCGGAAAAATGACCTTGAACAGTAACAGTGTCTATCGCATTGGAATCACGTCTTACTTTATGCAGTGTTCCTGGGGGAAAAGTAGTTCTAATACATAAAATGATTCATCATTCAAAATTATGCAGAGGCTGTGACAGAGATATAGTATGGCGCTTGGATTTGACTGATGGGTGTGTTGACGGGGGGAAAGTTCTATGATGTAACTGCCAGCACAAGATGATTACTGTCAATTTATAGTGCTCCTCCTCCACTGTGTGATCAGACCTTAATTACTTTAATTAAAGTAAGCAACTGCAGGTGTGGGCAAAGCTCTGGTATGAATGATGATGGGTAAGTGTTTGGCTAGGTTAAGCCTAAGAGTCTGTGGAAACACATGTATCAACAAAGTTTCAGTAGTGCAAATTATAACTATAATTTGTGATGTTTGTGTATATGTGAGCTCACTAATAGGCATGTTACAAGATGAAACACACATGAAGCCGTTTGATAAAGCTGTAAACAATGAAAAAAAAAACATAATTCATTTCAAAGTTATAATATATGAAGTAAATTTGAAGTAAAAAAAAAAAAAGTGTTTTACACTTTCAACAGTGAGTGTGATCAAAGGCAATTGCTTTTTTCCGGGAGTTAAACTCATCACTGGAGACTAATATTATCAACACTGTCAGCACATTATTGTGTACCACAGTAATTGCTCCTGTCATTCTTATAGGGGAGTGTGCCAGTGAGCAAACAATGACATCTCCAGTTTGAGACGTTGTCTTGGCAGGGTCCTTTACACATCAAATAGACATTCTGCAGTGACGCTCCAAGGGTTGCGGATTTGAATCTTAAGTGAGCTCCAGTCCTCTCAATCAAGGCCACCAAAATCGCATCAGTACATACCAAACCATATAAGGACATACAGCACCAATCAAAAGTTTGGACACACCTGATGAAGGTAATGGGAAACATGCATTCAAAGACATTTTGATCTAAAGACTTACGCTTAAACACTTGAAATTTGTTTCTTAGACCAATATAAATAGTGAAGCTGATGTATGAATTTCTTTCCAAAAAAATTTAATTTTAAAAAATATTCTTCAGCTACTTTGAAGACTGTAAGCTAGCTCTGATTTGTTTAACACTTTCTTTTGGTCACTGCATAATTCCATGTGTTATTTCATAGTTTTGAAGTCTTTACTATTATTTCTGAAATATGGAAAATAGTTAAAAAAAAAAACTCTTCTGTAAGTAGATGTGTCCAAACTTTTGACTGATATATAAAATGGTACTATATACAAGGACAGCATATAAAACAGTCATGTTATGTAAGTTGCTCTTGCTGAGGGAGGCTGCTCAGCAAACAAATGAATAATCTTGAGCTGGATCAGTGATGTATTCTAGCACTGCCAGCTACAGTAACAGCTAAAAAGCCACTCCCTGCTGCACAGCCCTTCCTGAATTATGCCTTTTGAAGCTCCTATTTGCACATTTTTACCTCTGGAATCCGAGCGGCTGTTGGTGGGGAAAGAGGACTCAGAAGGAGGCCCTGCATGAATCTTAAACCGGATTCCTGGGGTGAATCTCCTCACTGAAACGCACTGATTGCAGGGTTTTTTTTTTTTTATCGGTACCTGCCTGGCCTGTAAAGCGCATCTGAGCTCCTGACACAGCACCTGAAGCTGTTCTGCAGAAGTTTAGGGAAGCGGCCTAACTGTCAGTCTCCCCCAACCTCCCACCAGTGACAAAACCAGCCCGGGCCACCCGGGACAACGCAGTCAGCTGATTGTCTTATTAATCATCCTAAGACGGTGCTTCAGCCTTAAATGAAAAATCCCCAGTGCTTATCCTCTTAGAGTTAATGTAATAATCTGCTGCAAAGGCCTGTCGATTGCAGTGAGCGGTAATTGGTTCTTAGTTGGTCTTTGGGATAATGGTGGCTTCACCTAATGACTGAGGCTCTGAGTGATTCATCCTGCAGGTCCCCCCGCTCTCTCTCTCTCTCTCTCTCTCTCTCTCTCTCTCCCTTCCACGCTGTTTTCACCTGTTTCCACTAATGCTACAGATTAGTCTTTTTTCTTCATTCAGCACATTGTCCTATTGGATACAACAGAGGTACGCTCGTGTGTACCTCTTAGTGTGTGTGTGTGTGTGTGCCTGGTTAATCAGACTGGTTGTGCTCTGTGTCTGGTCATTGAGTATTTTCCCATTATGTGCATACAGGGACACCTTTACAAAGCAATACATGGCTAGAGTCATCATAATTGGGCTGCAGGCAATAGTTTCTGTGCCATTGTAATAATCTGCGCCATTGTAAGGCTAAGGAAAGAAACAGGGAAATAATGGGCTGTCGCTGAATGACAGTAACAATGATGAATTATGGAATAATAGCAGTAGGTCACAGCAAGACATACACTATATGGACAAAAGTATTCAGACGCCTGACCATTACATTGTAATGACATTGTATTCAAATACATATACTTTAATATGGAGTTGGTCCCCCTTTTGCAGCTATAACAGCTTCCACTCTTCTTGGAAGGCTTTCCACAAGATTTTGGAGTGTTTCTGTGGGAATTTGTGCCCATTCATTCTGTAGAGCATTTATGAGGTCAGGCACTGATGTTGGACGAGAAGGCCTGGCTCGCAATCTCCGTTCCAGTTCATCCCAAAGGTGCCCGATGGGGTTGACGTCAGGCCTCTGTGCGGGCCAGTCAAGTTCTTCCACACTGAACTCATCAAACCATGTCTTTATAGTCCTTGCTTTGTGCACTGGGACACAGTCATGTTGGAATAGAAAAGGGCCTTCCCCAAACTGTTGCCACAAAGTTGGAAGCACAGCATTGTCCAGAATGTCTTGGTGTGCTGAAGCATTAAGATTGCCCTTCACTGGAGATAAGGGGCCTAGCCCAAACCCTGAAAAACAGGTGTGGCCAAATACTTTTATCCATATAGTGTATGTAACATGTAGTCACATCTGTGAGGAGTGGTACAGGAGCCAGAAGGTCATGGTTTTGAATCCTGAGTGGAGCACTGTTTTTGTTTTGTTTGACAGGATATCTGACACAGACTGTCTCACTAAAGCCCCAGCTGAATACAGAAGTAAATTAGAAGTAATGTGCTGTGAACAAGCTAGGCCTGTAAGCAGAAGGTTATGGGCTCTAACCCTTTAGTTGGGAACTTATGTAAAATTTAAGCTTTGTGAGAATTGTTGGACAAAGGCATTAGATTCACAGAGTGTAGCGTGAGAATCAGGTGGATTTCTGCCCCACCTGATCCTGGGGGAGGGCGTTACCTGACATTACCTCACAGAGCTATAGTGTGAATCAGGTGGGCAGGCTGACGGGCTGCACTCACAGTTGCGTTTGACGGGGTCAGTCTTCTTCCTGCAATTGTCTGATGGGACACCGTGGATCTCCACACGCACGTAGAGATCAGGAGCCTTGCTGGTCTTGGAAACAGGGAGGTTTGACCCGCTGATCACCTGGAGACAACGAAATAAACACACACACACACACACACACACACACACACACACACACACACACACTAGTGTCAGCTTACATCATAATTGCTTCAAAGATACAGCCAGCACACTTCTGTCTGGGTCATTATTACATCATAAATTCAAAACAGATCCACTTGTCTTATGTAGTGACAATACACAGCACTGTGTAAGCTTTATATGGAATCAAACACTACTCTGCTAAAGCAACAACAGCCCAGATAGCACTCAGGATTCTTACCAACAGCATTCTGGTTGTAAGACCAGTTCTAACCAATACGCTACACTTCATTCAAAGTCATAGGTTCTCTGAGAATCTACGCAACCAGTACAGAATAAAACAGCGGACTGAAATAACTGAACACCTTATAGGAATTAATACCCGATCAATATAATGTGCTCTTACATAACAGTCATGAGAGAGCAAGAGAAAGAGAAACAGAGAGGAGAGAGACCACAAGTAATTACCCAGCATACACTTTGTTTAGTTCAGTTTATTGATTTATTTAAAACTACAGCATGTTGCCTTTTTATAATATTCTTAGTAGGCGTCACAGCTGTGGAGGCCTGTCTGCTTCAGTACATTCATCAGTGTGTCTCAGTGAGAAAAGTGGCTTGGCATAAACACTGTAACATAGTGACAACCAACATCCAAACTGCCAGCCATGCGTACGCTTAAACAAAACCAAATCCTGGTACTGTCACCCATTTTCAGAAGCAGCAGCTAACTGAATCTTTTTCTGAGAATTCACTTTGCAAGACTAAGGGCTCCTGTCTCTGAGAGGTGAATCCATCTCCCAGTCCAGTCTGGTTATAATAGCCTCTGCTGTCTGTCAGACAAAAGAGACCTGAAAGGTCTGGACATCACAGGCCGAAGAATTGGAGTGTTTTAGCGCAGGTGATTCCAGACCATCATTTCTAAAGCGTCTCTGGTGCTCGGCTCTCTTTTTAAGCCCCTCGCTTTGTTTTCCCAAACATAACACACACTGTGAGGGCACTTCAATTTTCTCCACGTTACACTCGCAAAGCTTAAGGTTTTTCTTTTCTGGCGGCAGGATGCCAGCTATCCGTGAGCCGGCATGGTGCACGCATAGCTGAGCGCTAAATGGAAAATGAACTACTACCAACGCGTTTGAGCGCAGAATTTCTGCTGCGTGTTTTTCATCAGACTGACAGACAGGAGGTAATATTTCTATTTCTCCTCGCCGCGGACGGAGATGGACATGTTCCTCTCCTGTCTGTGGAAGACAGCAGGCCAATAGTTGATGTGGGGCCGCGCTTTATTCTGCATGCGTGGCGGCAGAGAGCGGTCCGGCATGACATGATGGTGGGAGAGAGGGTAATTACAGGCGGTCTGGAGTCTGCCGGCCTTATCTGCAGCTGAGTGGAGCCGCCGTGACCCCGCTCAAAGACAAACCTGCATGCTATTATCTGGGCAAGTCGAGCACTGATGAAAACGCCTTGCTCGGTGAAATCTTTTCAGGAACGGAGGGCGGAAAGGTACCGGGGCGACAGCCATCTTTTTCTGTCGAAAAAGGTACTGTCACGTCTTCGTTTCCTGGTCACAGCGCAGCTCTAAGCTGTGGCACCGCTGTGAGAAGGTTGTGCATTTGCTGGGTAGTCCTTCCGTTGAGCAGTAACGGTGTGATGCTCCTGGCCAGCGTCAGGCTCGGTAAGACTTGTGAATGAGAAGACACTTTCCTGGTGCTGTCACTTTCCTCCAGTGACAGCACCGGGCCGAGCAAGTGCTCTCTTGGGTTTAGGGACTCGTGGGATTGAGCTTGGAAGAAACGTCCAGAGCTGAGCATTCAAACAGGAGAACGAGGGGGTGACCCGGGTGGGACACCTGCTCAGTGCCGTTGGGGGTGGGGGGCGAAACTCTTCCACAGTCCCTCAGCTCTCCAAAGTCCACAAGCACAGTTTGCCCAGCTGCCACTTTTTGTTGTAGCCTTGTTACCCTGGCAACAACAAGGACTGGCAATGGGCTGGTGGACGATGAGGTTTTGTGTGTGGCTCTGAAGGAGAGTCTTCAGCTGTCCTCTGGAAACAGCTTGTTAATTGTTAAAATGTTAAATGTTCAAGGGCCTTTCCCATCTTTGGCTGAATTAAAACCTACCACTAGCAGATCACATTTCATCAACTGCAATTGTGTACCTGCTGGTCATTGTAATTGTATGTGTGCATGTGAAGCCTGCCATTGGTTAATTAACCACACCTGCCTAATCGAAGACACATTAAATACAGGTGTATGGGCCCTGCTAGACTCATTCTTGTGAGAATTTTGTGGTGCTTGTGTCCAAGGCAGGGATTATTTGCTTTTTAGCCTGAATTATTTATTTTTGAAATTTGATCCTTCTGTTCTCTTTGGTGAGACGTGTCAGCCAGTTTCCTCAGAGTAGGGGAAAGGGTAGGGGTGGGGAATGGTGGTAAATAACGCTTATGGTAATGCAGTCAGAAGGGGAAAAATGCTCTCCATTGTGGTCAGAGCTGCTGCTGCTTCTTCTGGCCTGCAGTTTACAGGCTGAAAACCATGAGAGATACCCAAGCAGACAGACTGCATTCGCATGCTTCTCAAGGAGGCCAATATATTTGCTAATGTTGCAACATATAGCCATATATAAAACAAAACGGGAACAGTTTCGCACCTGAGATATGCGCTAGTTACGCAATGCAATGTGAATGAGTCTTACTGTAAGCGCTCACGCCAATTGAAAATTGCTTTGTAGAATATTTGACAGCAGTTACGGGGTATCACGGGGCTGTGATTCTGCGGGGCACTGAGCTTCAATGAGAACACCGCGAATGTGTGTGTTTGCACTTTACACTGTGCAGCCCAGGGCTAAGCTTTGCTCTTGGAGAACTTCATACATGAGCGGCCATGAATATTCATACCTCCTTATGGCGGCTGGCATAAATTGCTAAACAGCCGAATGGGGAAAAAGGAACTCTAACCCTGTGGCGGAGCTGAGGGGGAGTGGAACACTGTCGCGCACATAGCGGGTGATCACTTGACCTTACGGGTGACCCCAACGCCTGTGCGAGTGCGTGTCTCAGGTGGCTGTGTGGTCCTTGATGGTGTTCACACATGCAGCACACGCAAAACCCGCATTAGAAGGTTATGCGTGTATGCAGTTCAAAGATGCGCTTTTTTTTTTTTTTTTTTTTCCTGTGGCCTGAATAATTTACCATTGATACAGCTATTTATATCTCGGTAAAACTCATCCCCCTGTTTCACCGGGAGCACTTCCAGGGATGTACAGCAAATCTCAGAGCACCCCTGCTTCAAATCATTCAGGAACACAGCCCAAAAGATACTAGGTTAAGTGAATGAAAACACACAAAAACAGTTTTTTGGAGAAGGGAGTGCATTGGGGGGGGGTTCATTCATATTTCAGAGGCAGGGTGGTTAGTGCACTGATGTCCAGGGCCAGATTAAAATGAAAGTTTGTACGGCGGCGGCTCTCAACCCACAACGCACTCTTGACACTCTGGACAGCGTGTGCCAGAGTGCGTAACGCAGTCCACACCCACACCTTCCATTCCTCCCAAAAAAAGTAATCTCTCCTAAAAATGTTGTGGTTGCTGTTTCATGCATGGTTGCCAGACTTGTTTTTCTCTCTGCAGCAAAAAAGATTTTTCTCCCCCTGAAAAAGTTTATTATATTTTGCCCTCTGAAGCGTAGCAGCCAGGTCACAGCCCTGTGCTGTCAGCAAGCAGAGGACCATATGTGTACGGATAGAGTATAAATGTAGAGAATCAGGTCAGAGGGCCATCAGGTCAGGTCCCAGGTAGAAGAGAATACTATTGTCCAAATGAGTATTGTAATTCACCTGAGTCGATGAAATGAAAACTGTAAGCTAGTTAAGTCTCCCTGGATAAATGATAGGTAATAGATAACATATGCATATTCAATACAAAACAGAGGATTCTGGACTTGGCGGGAATTTTTTAAGCCGTTTAGGTGACTGACCCTCTAGAAGCTGGGAGGAGTGGCTGAATTGGCTTAGTTATTGCAACAAGGAGTTTACTGCGTAAGGTTCTCACTGGAGAACGCAGGCCACCAGACTTTGACCTCCAGTGACCTCCCTCATGGCCTGAGATACTGTGAATGATGTCAGCAGGGCCGCTCTCCCTGAGAAATACAGAGGTTAAGTTTACTCCTGCAGGTAGATGGCAGTGTTTCACACTTTAAGGCCTTGCTACCTCGTCACCTCTTAGTCAGAACAGCAAGCAGCCAATTGGGTGACAACAATGCAGTGGTGCTACAACAGCCCAAAAAAAAAAAAAGGCGAATTAGCCGACGTGATGTGTGGCGTGCAGCTGGGCTTTCCATATGTTCTCCCTAGGGTGCGCTTTACATAACAGAGATCTGGTGGATTTTTTATCATCATTACAGATAAAGCTGAAACCAAAGCAGCTGGCTGCAGTTAAAAAGGGCCTCGGTGAGGAATAGGCCAGGTCAGAAAAGCAAACGGCTTTTTAATACACTGTGCAGGAATCACTCAGCGCCCTCTGTTAAGGTGAGCTCAGGGGAACGGTCTGGTCCCCCCCCCCCCCCCCCCCCCCAAATCTGCACTAAAAAGAGGAGAGGGGTCATTATTTAACGTATTATGTGCTTGGCACCACACACTTGTCCACAGGGACTTTTTACACATTATTCATTTGTACAGCTGGATGTGTGATGAAGCGGCCTGAGTTTAAGCGCCTTGCTCAAAGGTAGAACAGAAGCTCCCCATCTGGGAATCGAACCTGCAACCGCAAGCTGATGAGCGCAGTTCCCTAGCCGCTGCGCTACGCTGTTACTGACGCAGTGGGATCACTGACTCCTGCCACGGGTGCACACCCGCATCACAGTTGACCCTTTGCATTTAGCTCTGGGTTTTTTACCCGCTTTCATTGTTTTTATGAAATCAATGACTTGCATTGTAAGTCATTGCAGAGCACACTGGCAAAATGGTTCATACTCTAATTAAACTGGCAAAAAAGTAATATCTGGTGTAATTTCTGTTCTCCAACCCATATCAGTTTCACTGAATGTACCCGAGCTCAACTATGTAATCATATTTCTAGAACATTTTTTTTTTTTTTTCCAAATCTCCAATCCTGGCCTGGAGAGGAGGGGCATGGGTACAGCCTACTTGGGTTGCCTAAAGGAAATTTTTTCATCTCATAATTTTTTTGACCATATTTTTTGAGTATTCCCGTTTTCTCATTTCCATTCTGGTCGTGTTTGAATTCATGCATTGATTATTCTCATCCAAAGTCTGCCGTGCCTTTGAATGAGCCCACCGAGGCTCACAGAAGTAAAGTCGGGACCAATATTTTCCTCCTGCTGGAGGCCTGAACCATCATCTGAGAAGAGGGCAGTGCGTGGACTCACCGCCCCACACAGGCCCTCGCATCACCCAGCGTACTGCAGCGATCCTCCAATCGGGTGGCTGTGTGGCGTGGGTCTGGGCGATGTGTCGCCATAGTCTCTCCAGACGGGTAGATCCTCGCCGGGGATGTCCTCTGAGCGGCGGGCGCCCGGATCCAGCCCCTTCTCTTGGGACACTGTCGGCCTGCATTATTCAGGACGTTGGTACAGTAAGAACCGGGCCATAGTGTCTGCTTGACATGGTTGGGGGGGGTTCTCATGAATTTGTTAGGGACGAGGGCCGTGCTGTGCGGGACTCCGGGCCTTTCGGTTCAGAGCAGTTGCCCCTCTTGCGATGGAGCGCGGAGAGGAACGTGCAATCCTTCAGCAAATGCGCCGCTCTTGTTTCCCGCGCCGCGTCAGATGAATTATGGATCCCGCGAAGTGCGGGTGGGTAATGGGTAAAACGCCTGTGGAGTCGAGCACCGGAGTGCACAAGCTGACCCGCCGTCAGGGAGAGAAAAGCTCCTCCAGTCTGGGTCACACTTAAAACCCACTCTCAGGTATTACCTGAGAGAGAGAGTCGGCCACCGTGCTGTGGAGACGGCACAAAAGCCGTGTGTGTAGCGAGCGCTGAGTAGAGTGATGCAATATTGAAGAGATTTCCCTCAACTCTGAGTGGGAAGGGAGTTCAGTGGCATATAGTGTTGATGCTGGCGTGGACCGGACGCTGTTCTGAACAAACATCCAGCGCTTCCCTCCTTTCAAATCCAGCCCAGTGTTAGGAAAATGCATTTGAAAATAAATAATGTAACCATGACAAATATAGGTGTAATTAAACCTAAGCCATACTTGGAGTTGGACCCTGAGACAGACTCAGGGAAAGACATTTGTGGAGTCTCTGGAGAAGTGGGCACATGTGGGCTGAGGGACGGCAACACGTCAGTGAGCTCCAACGTACACTCACATACACACACACACGCTCACACACACAAACACACTCTCTCAAGCATGATCACACGCTCACACACGCTCACACACACACACACACACATGCTCACACACACTCTCACGCACCCATGCAAACACTGTCATAAGCATGATCACACATACACACACACACACACACACACACACACACGATAGTGATAGATCCTGATCCTGTAACTCTCTCTTTGTCTCGAACACACATAAAATCTTACGATCCGCTCTTTTCTGTGCCAATATACATTTCATTGTCTGACTGCAGCAAGAAACAGGGTGACTCATGATGTCTGCTGCCAAAATTGTGAGACATACAGTATGAAACATAGTAAACATGGCAAATGTGAATTGTTGCAACAGTCCTGCCGCAGCAGACCACATTCAGCCTGGATTAAACTCTGTCAGGCAGAACAGTGAGGTCGTGTGTATCCCTCACAATCGCACACATGCACACACACACACAATGGATTGAGCTATCTGCTGCCACTTTCACGGAATAGAGAGATAATACGTAAAGTTGTTACAGTTACAGGTCAGGCTACCGGTCATAATTCTCTGTCCCCATTTCAGTAAAGTATACTCATAGTTTCTTGTTTCAAGTTTCAAGGCTGGTAGGAGTCTGTGCCAGTTTCACACCATGATCCCTATCAGGTTAGTGTTAATATTAGTTGATGTGAATGCTTTGATAGGATGCTGATGAATGGTTTTGGGCCTCCTCCCAAGTCTTTGCTTAAAATTCAAATTCATGCATATATTTCATGAATATTCATACTTGCCAAAGTTACAATGTAGTCTGACAATACTGTACACGCCTACAGTTTTACTCACAAGCAGCTGAGCATAAACCACTCTCATGTTTTCAATTTAATTCGTCTGAGCTATTGAAAGTGCACGGGAGGTGTCCAATGTGATTTTTCATGGACATAGCTGCAATCTTAGAGTAACTGTGTAAAATTGATGGGTGTGATTGAGGGGGTGGAGCCTAGAGCATGCAGGAAGTTCCTCTCTCACTGTGACAGGGTCCTGTGAGCTACAGGCAGGATGGACGGGTACGGGGGGGCTACCTTCATCAGTAGCTGTGCAGGCTTCAGATCAGGCAGGGGGGAACTGGGGTCGAAGGTCGTCTCGCGGGATCTCAGGAAGTGCGGCTTCAGGACGTACCCACAGCCTCCGTTGTCCTGGAAGCGGCCGTTGTTGAGGTCCATGGGCAGACCCAGGGACTGGAAGTTCAGTGCCACTGCAGGGATGGAAACTCGGCAGTCAGCATCATTCACTGGCAGTAAATACAGCAGGAGGCAGTGCACAGACACTCAAAGCATGAAACACATCTCCTTCAGCTTTCCCCTCATGAGCTCACTGGGTAACAAGAACAAACTAAAATAGGAAAGACAATTCAACTAAAACAAAGAATCCCGATGTGGGGAAAAAAAACAAAAAAAAACACCCTCGTTTCAATTTTTTTTTTCTCCTTTCCCTTGCTGTTTTTCTTATTCCAGTTACCCCTCCCAGCCTCTCTCTCTTTCTTATAAATCGTGATTTTGAGTTGTGAAACAGTTAATGGTGACACTTTTATAAATGTTGTAAATGGATATTATAGTAAAATGGATTGTCATGAACCTGTGGACTGGGTCTACGCATGCTTTTGCAAAGGGTATTATTAAAGCTGAAAACCAGATTTAGGGTTTTACATGACTTAATGGAATTGCCTTTGTGTTAAGCTTTGAAAATTGCACCTAGAGTTTCAAAAATGGTGTGATAGCAATTGAAAAAAAAAAGCCAAAACACAAATGAACAAAAACAGCGAAACCTGTAATGGGAAACAATATCACTTACATCAGCTCCCATTTGCTCTACTTGCTGACTTACCAGTCAACGCTGAGCGCATGTCTGCTTCAACAGCAGCGGTCCAAAGGAAACACTCATCGTGTGCAGAAATGCATACCCACGCTGTGTAGCTCCTCTAGCCCTGAAATGCGCGGCCCATCCCGAGCCGTTCCTGAGATTAGCGTGGGCAGAGCAGTTTAGAAGTGCTGGATTACGGTTTAATGCCACTTGTCACCGCGCTTGGCTGTGGGGAGGTGTGGTCTGAGGGGGAGAGATTCCTGCTCCTGCATGGGAGCTTGCAGTCACTTGAACCCAGTTCAGCAGATATGAATGTCCATACAGTCAAAGTGGGAAGCTTGGGTTTGGTGTGGCGACAGCAGTACTGTAATGCATGTAATGTACTTTATTTGGCTTGGAGTCTGACAAAAGGATCGCACCTGGCTGTAGGCCGAGGTTGTTGACCACCCCCCCTCCCCTCACGTGGACGACATAAACAGGGAAAAGAAAGGGGGGAGATGGAGTGGAGGAGGGAGGGTGTAAACAGCTGACACATAAAAGAAGTGGTAAATGGGATTTTTATAGTTGTGGAAAGGGCCGGTTTGACTTGGTTGGATTACTTGTGTAGGGATTGCCTATGAGGATTCTCCTCTCGAATCCTCACCTGGAACTTCAGTCAGGGACTTCTGAGACCAAACTGCTGCCAAGGAGCACGAGCAGAACTCCTGGGAACCCCAGGAGTTCTGGGCTGCTGTATTGCTCGGATTCTATAGCAACAGATGGCTATGACAGTATGCCAGCCAGATGTGAAGTCATCGTTAAGGCTGAGGGGGCGGTGGGTGTGGGTGGGGGATGGAAAGGATGTCTATCAAGCCAATGACTCATTGTATGCATATATAGTATTTTAATCATATTTTCAAGTGTTAGGCAGTTCTCTGAGGTGAATATTGTATATAAGGCTGAGGAATAAGCATGGAGTTCAGTCCAAGAATACACAACAAACACACAGAAAGCATATTAATGCAAAGCAGAAATACATTTCAATATATCAAAAGGTGTATACCAACATATTGAAATTTATATATTTTCAATAAATTGAAATTGAATACTTTTGAAAAAAAGTATAATGTCTAAAATAAATCCTCAACATAGGTTTTTTTTTTTTTTTGCATGGGTCTGAAGGCCTCTTTTCCTCCCAAGCATACACAAACCATCTAATTGACATGAATAGCACAGTAGATATGGCTATGGAACAGCACTTAATATCTGTAGAGGGCGTAAGCCAGGGGCACACTGTCTGATGTGAGTGATCGTGAACTGGTTTACACATCCAGCTGGGCAGCGTGGAGAGATTTTATACCAATAAGACATTTTTAAATTTCAAGGACAGACATCCTATTACAGAATTCGACTATGACACACGCATGGTGATTTTACATGAGCTCACAAGGAGTCCATATACATAATATTCAGTAACTTGCTGATTTGATAGGAAAATTGGCTTGCAATCAGCGATATTCGGTAGTGTGTCCCTGACTCTACAGACAGAGCATAAAGCTTGGGCGGTAAGTGCAGTCTCCAGTCTCCAGTCTCCTGTCTCTCCTCTCAGGTCTTTATTCCCCATCTCCAGTCTCTGGTCTGCAGTCTCCAGACTCCAGTCTCCTGTTTTTAATCTCCAATGGTGTTGTGTGATATTGTGGATCTCTGTAGCACAGCTCATCTGGGTGACACATGGCTCACTGTGACCAAGGAGCTCAGTGATGTGTGTCCCACTTCCCTTCCCATGATGCCCTGGGGGAGGGACTGTTGTATTTTTCAGTGCATCTAATGTCTCGCTTGGCTGAACGTTACTGTACATCAGAGCGACTGTACCTACATCAGCTTTGGCGAGCAGGAGATGTGGGTTCTCAAGGATGACGCAGTTACACAGAAATACATAACCTTTCCGTCTGAGGGCGTGTTTGTGGTAACCGGCACAAATCTGTCAGACCGGTAGACAGCTCATCCGGTAAAAATATCACAGATGACTGCAGGTTCACCAAAATTTCAGGCTGTCCGATGATGTAAACCACCAGATACTGCGCATTCATGCAACTTGTTACGACACGACCAAAAGGCACAAAAACTCCCTGCTTACCACACTGCCCCCCTTAAAAAAACATATTTGATTTTCTGGTACATTTATGCTTTTGCAAGGTGCATACGCATCCAGCAAACAGCATAATTCTATCCAGTGAATAATTTCAGTTTTTTGGTGCAAACAAAAAAGCCCCCAGCCATTCTCCTACTCTGGTGCAGAGATTTGATTGTCTTTGCATGTTGTTCAATGTGTGGTTTTATGCTGTAAATCCACACCTCATTAGTCATTCACAAATGTGATAAAAAATAAAAAATTGAATTTGAACTGAATTGCTTTTTTGGTTCCTGGCTGCATCCCAACATGCTTTCAATTTCAAGGTCCAGTAATACCATTCGGATGATTTATTTGTATTTTAAACATTGTATGTGAAACAATTAGCATTCTGATGGCAGTCCTGTATGAGTCTCCACATCTCTAAATGCAGAACATGAATTCATCTGATGCAAACCGGATGAAATACAACCAGACGGGTGGTCACCCCTCGTCACAATACCCTTCCCAAATGCAATATCACCTTGAAACAACTTCTGTTACAATTACATGCCTCTTGGTCCTTTTTGTGCTGTTTTAGCTGAACAGCAATCAATTCTCATCCGCTTTCATTTAAGTGCAGGTAAGGGGAGTTCAAATTGTTATGTAAGTCTTGTTTTTAAAAAAAAAAAAAAAAAGTTTTGCAACTATGAAAGAAAAAAAAACACCTTGAAAAGCGGTTGCTTTTACACAGCACATTTTACTGATATTAATCATTGATCTGTCTGTTCTCCATTCTGCGCAGCTCATCCAGGCCTCACAGAAACACAGCTCTCATACCGCACGCGGTCACTGGAGCGTAGAAATGAGTTCTGCTCGGTCTTCAGCGGGGAACAGCAGACGCAATGGGACTCTGCCCCCGGTTTTAGTCAGAGGCTTGTAATGGATGCAGTGACGGAACCAGCAGACATGCACTGACGACACAAAATAATAGTAGAGAAAAGCAACGGTGATGAATTAATCGTTTTCTCTCTCCGTGAGAAGATGGTCGTGCAGCAATGTGAGTGAGAGAAGGACTGGGCGAGGAGGTAACCTTGGTGACAGGTAAACTCCTTGCCCTCCTTCCAGCCCCAACATCACAGCCAGAGTTCCAAGGGCTTAACTGTCACAGATTTGTCAGAACCTTTTAGGCAACCCTCCCTGAGGTTTTCTGGTGATTCAAAATGTTGAATCTTCAGAGCGAAATTATTAGCATTGAGGGGGTTTTTCGCGGTGTTCAAGAAACATGAATGAAAGATCACAGAATGACCCATCAAAGGGTACGGTTACTGCCATCATCTGTGAATTACATCGTCGCGGCACGCCACAGATACCACCGAGTTTTGAAAGAAGGGAGACCAATCAAAGTTGTCTTCAAAGTGAACGTGCGCATGAGGGCGCCGCCCCCGGCATATGATGGAGGCAGAAAATTCCCTCCAACCTGGGCTAAAACTCACTGCAGTCTGCAACCTCAGAGTGAACACGCACCATAACCATGACACGAATATCAGAATCCCGGGAAAACGGAGAAACGGAGCACAGCAGCTCGCTCTCACTGGCAGTGGTCCTAGATTAAAAACACGCTGCTGGCAGATGAAAGAGATGAAGGGACTCTCTTTAAAAAAAGCAGCAAGTGGTCAGTGATCACACTCTGTAGTTGAGCAGATTGTCATTTTCAACATTCAGAATGAGGACGCGATGTGCCTCTCTGAATAGGTGTGTGTGTGTGTGTGTGTGTGTCTGTGTCTGCCTGCTTCAAGGCTTTCACAGAATGGAGGAATCCCTTTGATGTTTCACACATTATAATACAACACAAATCCTTCACAGTGAATGAAGGAACCATTTTTCAGCTTGAAACACTGAAACTTAAATACTAGAGCAGTCTTTCTTTGGCACTAATTTTGATCTCGCTCAGTTACAGCCTTATGATTAATAAGGAGAACTGTAAATAAAAGAATGAAACCCCGGGCTCATAATGAAGGATTACAGCACACTTGCAAAATGGAATGGAATACACAAGAAAGAGGTTGTTAAAAAAAATACAAGGAAGATTTTAAGCTGAGGAGAAAGTAAAAAAGGGTAGATATGCTGCCAGAATCTGTATTTCACCAGCAGGCAGGCACTAAAATGCATTCTGCAGCTCTCTCCTCCAATGCAAGAGGCACTATTGATTTTAAAATATTTGATTTTAAAATGATACACCTTTACTGGAAGCCTCTGAGGGGAAGCTCCTTGTTTATCTGACTATGTGCGTGTGAGTGTGTCTATGTGTGCATGTATCTTTGTGACTGGCCATGTGCACACGTGTGTATGTGTGTGTGTGTGTGCCTGTGTGTTTGTAACCATGTCTGTGTGCATGTGTGTGTGTGTGTGTGTGTGTGCACGTGTTTTTTTTGTGTGGCTGTGACTGTGTGCCTGATTGTATAACAGTGTGCACATATCCAGGCATTCGTATACACGTGCTGTTGCATGTACATGCATGTATGTGCATGCATGTGTGTGTCGTTGCATGTACATGCCGGCGGGTATGCAACAGAGCATGCGTGCAGCACAAACGTGTGTGGTGACAATGCGGCGCGGCGTACCTAGCTGGGAGCCCACGTTCCAGAACTCCTGGGGGTTGTAGTTGGAGGACAGGGTGCGGGAGCCGGCCGGGTAGATCCTGCTTATGAAGCTCGCGTTGTGGAGCACAAACTCCGGGCCTGAGGGGCAGAGACACACAGCTCATCACACGCAGCACTGATGCTGACACTGCCAACCGCCCCGGGCAGAAGACTTCCAGGCTGCCGTGGATAGGAGCAACTGTCAAATAAATAAATTACAGAACAGTGTCATTGCCTGATTTCCTTTTTTTTCTTTTTCCACAAAGTCATTTCAGGCTCAAAAGTGAAGGGGCATTAATATAGCTATGAGCAGAATTTTGAGTCTCAGAGTTGACGGCTGCTTCTCCTCTTCCCTTAGAGATTCAATTATGTTTGCAGAATCCACTGTTTGTCCATCAAACAGTTTCGGTCGGGCATGTCTGCGGCCTGCTTCTTTTTAAAAGTGTCAAGTTGTATTAATGTCACAGACTCCAAATATTCTTGCAAGGTGAGATAACCTGGTTGGATTGTTAATATTCAGAGAGCTGTATCAGGAGTTGAAAACATTGTTACAGCGCTTCCACTTTCCTGAAGGTATTTGAGGTGGAACTAGGCTTTCAGTCAATAAACATAATGGTTTTGCACTCAAACAGGGATGGAACAAATATAGCTGACATCAAAGTGAAGGCCATCAGTGAGAACCCCATGCCTCAACAAAGCTCACAACGCATATGTATGTGCCTTCCACAACCACCAGCAGTCAATGCCAATAACAAACCATAACTAATGGCTTTTCACAAACTGAAATACTGTGTTTTTTAAGCACCATTACACACACACAGTGAATGTAAACTACAGTAACACTGCTTCAGGGAAAAGATACGCTTAATGCTACAGCACTGTGGATCAATGGGTTTGTAGCATCACATTTTTTTTTCCCCTTTTCGCTCAAAGCAACTTTGTCTTTTTATTGGATTCACTCTGTATTTTTAGCTTTTGGAAAAGTGAGAGGTGGCTTTTGGCTGCTTTTTGACTAAGTGGCAGAGCTGTTCTCTCCCTTTATTTTTCTCCTGTCACTTCTCCCTGTCTAATGGATCCATTCTGCAGTGCTGGTGCTGTGCCATCAATCAGATACCACAAGAACCAATCACAGGGTCCGGAGGAAAATGGGGCGTGTCCAAGACAGTTTGTGTCGTGAGTGGCTGTGATCACTCATGGCCTGGAACAGAAGGGGCTATTTAACTGCCAGGGTCAGTCACAACTGAGAGCAGACAGGCCAGAAATAGTACCCTCTCTCTCCTACACATGTTAATATACACAGGCTGTTCTTGGCTGGGAACAAGTGTGTGTCTGGGTACGTGTGTGAGAGAGAGAGGTGCCGGCTATTCGTCTAAAAGGCAAAAGATTTATTTAAAAATTAAAAACAGAAAAGCAAGAAATAAACGGTCACAAGGACCCGGTTGTCAGGCTGGATTTGCCTCAGGTTTTAGCTAACCAACCCAGTGATCTCAGACACCAGCCATTTTTAGGGCCCATTAACAAAATAACATTATGGTACATTCTGCTTCAGGGGAATATGTCAGGTCCTTGCTCAGGAAGGGTCTTTTGTAGTAAATATTAAATATAATATCTTACTATATACATAATGAATGATATGTGTGTATACATGCAAACAATATAATCTAAATAATATACTCTACATGATATATTTGGCCACTTCTTTGATCACAAGGAGTTGAAAGATAGCTGTAACATGCCACACTGTTTTCTAAACAATAACTCCACCAATTGATTCCCTATTGCTATTTCATAATTGCGCCTCTTTGTCCAGATACGCGCCAATATACTGAAACTGTACTGTTTCCTTGTAATGCACTTTGCAAAGTGCTCTGACACGTCCTTTTGATGTATTAAGTCAAATCTGATTAACTGACATTGTAGGCGGCACAAAGGAGCTGAAAAAAAAAAGCTGTGTGACTCATGTTTGAACTCTCGATCTGGACTCTGAAGCAGCCCTGGACAAACTGCTGTGCCCTCAACCATATGATTACTGGCAAGGCTTCGTGAACTTCAAAGATCGGAACATCTATTTACCGATCAGACGCCCTTGTCCGGGGTAACTTCAGTAGTTTAAGTATCATTCATTCATACAGATGGACATTTGCTGAGCCTGTGGAGGTTAAGTGACACGCTGAAGAGTTCCGGCTGCAGTGCTGCACCCTGCATTTGATCCAACAGCACTCTGGTTTCAAGGTCAGCTCCCCAACCACTAATAAGTTTCTTATTCCTGGCAGCCCAGCACCTCTCTGTGGGTTACAGTACTAATGTGCGAACGGGCTGAAGTTCTCCAATCAGAAAAATAGAGGAGGTTATTATGTCTTTATGAAAAACCTCTTTCATTTCCAGCAGCTTTAATGCCCACACGTTAAAAGGCAGGGATGTTTGGAGACAGCTTGGAAAATATCTCCCCTTCAAATTGAAGGATATAGGCAGTCCCGTCGTCAAATGAAAGCTCTCTGCTTAGATCTGTTAAGCAAATGAAAGCCTGTCCCCCTCTGTCTGTTATTAGAAATGTTCTCCTGCTCGGAGTGACATGGAGTGACAGGGTCTGTGTGTGACGTCCAAGGCCTGTCAGCCAGGAAGCTGCCACCGATGACTCACCAATCAGCTCCTCTGATTCGTTTGCAAAGGCCACAGCTGCGGTCTGATTGGCCAGTACGGACAGCGGTGACACCATTTACATTTACATTTACATTTACATTTATTCATTTGGCAGACGCTTTTATCCAAAGCGACTTACATAGGCTACAGTTCTTTACAATGTTATCCATTTATACAGCTGGATATTTACTGAGGCAATTGTGGGTTAAGTACCTTGCCCAAGGGTACAGCAGCAGTGTCCCAGCGGGGATTGAACTGGCAACCTTTCGGCCAGCCTCAGTAGGTGGCCAGTCTAGAAGGCTTGGCAGTGTTTCTCTGGGTTTTTACAACCCTGATCTAACTCAGTTTGTGTCTGCACTTTTGTTCGACATACTGTTACCGAATCCTGCTTTGGTAGTGGTTGCAGAGGGTCGGTGTTTTGTCAGACCCCCAGTCCTGCATTCTGAGTACGCTGGAACAAAATAGCCAGAGTTGTCAGGCTGCCCAAATATGATATATTTCTTACAGTTCCCTCACGAAGGCTATATTTCTTTGTCTGCATCCTCATGCATTGCTTATGCCCTTTTTTTTCTCTGCTTTCGTCCACAACCTTTACCAGGTTAGAGATAGAGGGAGAGAGAGAGAAAGTTGGCTTCATTGGCATTCCTCTCACTGCACCTTGCACGGTCCCCAGTCCCTTCCCCGGGTCTGGCAGACTGGCAGGTAATACACATTGTTCTGGCTCCGATTCCAATCTCTCTGGGCTCTTTCATTTCCAAAGAGTAAATAAGCGCGAGTCACAGCAAAACATCAGGTATCTCGCTGCTGCTGTGTCCTGCATTTGAAGTCTCGCTCGAAACTCTCTGAAAAGTTTGAATGTCTCTGTCAGCTTGGCTAGCACGCCTTGCTTTCTGTTGCCAAGAAGAGGGTTGGTTTTATTCCAATTCAGTACAAAAAAATGGTAGTGGATAATGTCATGCCATATTTGCATCATAAGTGCATCGTCTTGTGTGATCTTGTGTGAAAATAGACCTTGCTCCTATAAACTATTTAGCAAAATGTATAATGGGATTATGTTGCTCTGTTCTGAAATAGAGGCTGCAACTGTAAGATATCACTCTGGCATATGGTGTACAATCAAAACTACACAATCGTAATTAAAGGCATTAGCTAGCTGTTTCAGATTGCATGCATGACCTTGCATTATGTGTATATTAATTTCACTTCGGTTAAAAGTATTAAGATTTAGGCAATGAATTTATTTAGAGATGAAATCATATATTCGCAATGGGCTCATGGCCGGGAATTGTAGGTTTGGTTCCCGGGTGTGTGTGTGCATGCGAGAGAGAGAGAGAGAGCGAGGGGGGGGGAGGGAGGGGGGGGGGGGGGGGGGGGAGAGAGAGAGGGGGAGGGAGGCAGAGAGGTTGTTGTTTCATTTACAAAGGTACTACAACTAAATGCCTCCTTTCCAAGCTTCCTCCAAACCAAATCAGGGTCTGCCCCCTAAGAAATCTAATAACAATGTTCCAGTTTAAAACTGTCTCAGTACTCTGAATGAGGTTACCAAAGGGACCACCTCCACTCAGCTTTACCTGCACACGTACTAGCTGAAGACCAGGCTAAACTCCAGGAGTACAACATTAATAGTGTTCTCTGCAATCTGTACCCCTATATCAGTCTAGTAAACCCCACTCTCGTCTCACGATTTAATGAAAGCTATGCTATGATGTAAAAAATCCTGTTCTAGAAGTTGCTCTAGAAATATAATAGAGCAATCCTGTGATGCTGTCTGGTTGGCCCTCACACCTGAGACCTTGGTGAGCTTGCGTGCCTTCTTCTCCACGAGGGAGGTGTTCTCGAAGAAGTGCTGATTCTCCCTGGAGTGGCTGAAGCTGATGAACTTCACCGACTTGGTGTAGATGACCAGCCTGGACAGCTCCACTGCCACCTTCACTTTCCCTTTCTGTGAGTTTGGGGGACAGAGTAACAGTAAGCTGTATTTTATGCGGAAGATATCTGGAGCTGTGCAATTTTCACTGGATGCCACACCACGGGGAGAAGGACCCCATGTTCTTGAATGGTGACCTGCAGAAAATGTCGGTGTCATTGAGAAAGAGCTGTACTTCAGCCTGTCTCCTAATGTCTGATCACATGAATACACCGGAGGCTTCTCAGAGTACTCGGTGTTCAGTGGACTATTCACCTCACCGAGAGGAGCGGAGCGGAGAATTAAAAGGAGCTAAAAAGCTGAACCTGGGTGACAGGCAGGGCGGCCAGCTGAATTGTAATTTGGAGGAGAGAAAAGTTCAGACATAAAAATGTTACTGCACCAAAAATAAGGGTTGGGGGGGAGGTCAATTTTTTTAATGTTCTCTACTGAGACCAAGCAGGAAAAGGCAGGTACTTAGAAAACCCATTTGCGTGAAAGGTTCAGTAAACCATTTGGGTTGTTAGCACTTACAGCTCTGTCTGGAGTCTCAGACCCAGAGGGCCCTACTGTATCTGTATGAAGCACATAAAGTATTATACATTCTTGATATTGTCTGGGTTGTCATTATGTATTATGTGGGTTATTATGGGACATTGTGTTCGAAAATACACAAATGCTTATTTGAAACATTATAAAGCACTATAAACACTGTGTTCATGAAGGCACGAACCCAGTAAGGCACATACTGGTCTATGACTGTACCATGAAGAAAGTGTTACTGCCAAAACAAAATTAAAATTACTTGGGATATAGTGCTTTTTCAACGAGTGGTTGCTATCATGTCTTCTGACATTTGGACACTCTGCATCTATTTCCATCAATTTATATGAGTGGTTACAAAGAAGCACCATCATTTATATTATTGTTTAAGCGTTGTTTATGCTTAAATTGCATTCGTGTGTTATACATGCACTGCAATGTTATGAGTACAGCTATTTGATCAGTTGAATATTATTTATATTATTAATGATCAGGCTGGCAGCCTAAAGAGAAAATTCAAGTGCCAATCAAATATTTAATTTGCCCATAAGGACTCTCTGAATCACTGTTCTGCCATATTCGAGTAATATGTTGCCATGGGAAACAAAACAAAATGAATGTAGGGAAACCGCCACAGTGATTTCCCCTGATTGGTTTTCATATTCTCTTGATTTTCTTCCCCTGGATGCATATCATTTCGCTTTGCATGAAAAGCACAGATGCTCACTAAACTGCTTTAACACTAAGAGGTCTCTCAGCAGTCCTTGGTAATACAGAAAAGAGGCTGGAAAAAAAGCAATTCTAACTCACAACCATCTGACGAATGGAATAATAAGGGATATATAGTACCAGTCAAAGGTTTGGACACACCTGATTAAGATAATGTGAAACATGCATTCAAAGACATTCTGATCTAAAGATTTATGCTTAAATGCTTGAAATTCGTTTCTTAGACAAATATAAATAGTGAAATTGACACGTCTGTATGAATTTATTTCTAATAAAAATGTAATTTTAAAAAATATTTTTGGCTACTTTGAAGAATTTAAAATATAAGATTATTTTTGGTTTGTTTATAAACTTAAGTCACTGCACAATTCCATGTGTTACTCCACAGTTTTGATGTCTTTACTATTATTCTAAAATGTGGAAGGTAGTAAAAATAAAGATGAAACCCTTTTCTGAGTAGGTGTGTCCAAGTTTTTGACTGGTACTCTAGCTTTTCACGTTTTGGGAATTGGAGCAGATCCCAATCTAAAAAAATGCGTTTTACTGGGTCATCCAGAACATGTGGATCACAGGACTAGAATAGCAGGACTGTAGATCTCGTGTGTTAGCTATAGCGAGTCTGACCTTCAGTAGCTCTCTCTCTGTCCCTGACTGCTCTGATCCTTTAGACGTGGTGGACTTGTCTTCCTCTGGGAGCTGTTCCTCCCCCTCTTCCTCACTGTCCTCTTCCTCCTCCTCACTGTCCTCCTCCTCCTCTCTCCCTTCTCCCTCCTCACCCTGCTCTTCTTTCCTGTCTTTGCCTGCCCCTTGCTCTTTCTCCTGGCCTGGGCTCAGCTTCTTGTTCTTTATCAAAATCTTATACTGCAGCTCCTGTCGGCCAAGCACAGCAGACACGCCCTCACGCAGCCGTCTGAGACACCCTTTAAGAGCACAATTACAATGCGAAAAAGGCTTTAATGGAAAACTGCTGCCTCATCTTTCTATGTGCCAAAACGTGGAGCCATATTATGGCTGGTAATCCTGCCCCCTTGGGACATACTGTGCGTGTCTGTTGTTACAATATGGCCCAATTTGCCCCCCTCTTAAAACTGCTTTTAAGGAAGAATTTATGGCTTCATATTTTGATGGCAGTTAACATGCACTTAAGGGGCCAGATCTATATAAGCAGCCGTGTTGTTCAGTATCCACTCAATGGTCGCTAATAAAGACTTTGCAGCAGTGTTAAGAACCTTGTGACTTGTGGGCTTGTGGGCTTGTGGGTTTGTGACTGAAGATTGCAAGTCAAGCACCTAGCCTGAATTGCTTAAGCCAGCATCCAGCCGCATGTTTAATAAGTACATATCTCCATCACCTGGAGGCACTCCAGGCTCGGCATCAGGACAAAATACAGAGGGGTACAGCCGCAATCCATGGGGATGCACAAAAAGTCATAAATGCTATGTAGACGTGGGGATATAAGGAGACAACTGGGGGTGCAATGGACCCTTAAGCACCCCACTAATGCCAGGCCTGAGGCACTCACTGGCATAACTGGGGTCTCAGGTGTCAAATTATGGCCCTAATCAGGTAATTCCCTAACGGGAGACAATGAACAGCTCCAGCCCATCCAGGGCGCTTCCCTGTCCCTTCTGCTAAGTCGCCAAGCAGGCCGTGTGAAAACCACAGCAAGGGCGTCCTCAGCAAACAAACAACAGGAGATTAGCTGCGGGGATCATAACACCGGAATCAACTGTGAAAGATTGGGAGGATCTTTTGACGCTTCACCTACCCTCCGAAATCCCGAACCCGCGCTGTCCCCTGCTCTTGTTTTTAATTGCAGCAGATCCTACCGGGAGGGTAAATAAAGATAATTGAACCCCGCTGCTCCGGGTGAGTTTTTTTTAGTACTTAGCTTCTTCTGCTTGGGTGCCTCTCTGCGCCTGTACGAGCCTGGTGGAGTGGGAGGACTTGATGCGCTGGGTAAATATAGGCTTTTCCTGCCAAGTGGAGTAGTCGCGCTCGCGCTCGCCCGGCTCGAGTGAAGTGGGGCAGGCGGAACTGCGCCGGGCGGGGGGGTTGACGCTGTGGGAGAAGCTGCGGTGTAATTTTCCCCCGTCTCTATCTGCAGGCCGCGTCCTTGCAGAGGAGGCCGCGATGCCTGGGACCCGGGGGCAGCCCAGACACTTCATTTCTTGAGTGTTTAGGTATGAGAGTGTTTGGAGAAATTGCTCACTGAATGGGGGGGGGGAGTTTGGAGGGGGGGGGTGCTCGCGAGTTAAGTGTGTGTTGTTCTTTTGTTTAGAGCCCTGGGAAGATACTGGGTTCGTGTTAACCCGTCGCAGTGTGTTTACATGCGTGCATGTGACGGATGATGTGTCCCGGGTGAATCTGTGCAGCTCTTCCTCGGTAGGGATATCAAAGCGCGTCTGAGTGGACATCCACCGCAGATAAGGAATGGCTAACCCTCAGAGGGAAGTCGGCAGACAGCTTGTGCTAGCTCGCCACAAATCACTCGAAGTGGAGAGATGTGTATTCCCTTTATTCCCTTAAGATATGACATATATATATATAAGAAATGTAACTATAGTAACAGACGTGCATTTGCATTTAAATAGGGCCAGATGTACATATTTGTTTACGATTTACATATTTGTTTTTGCTGTATGTTCACTCTGTACTGATTGTATGTGTATTGTGTTTGGCTATGTACACACTCTGACTGTGTTTGCATTTAATGTGACACCTGCAAGCGCATTTGCACCTACTGAGCTGGTACAAGTAAAGGTATTTTGATTGTTGGATGTAATTGTGTTGTGTAAACATGGTTTGAGGCCAAAATGCACATTATACCCTTTAGTGGAGAGACTTTTGACAGTGGAGTGTGAACTGTCAACAGCTAATCAACAGCAAATCAATTACAGAACAGAAATAAGTGGGAATATTATTTTACGCGGTGCCTTACGTTTGCATTCAAATGAATACCGTCCCCATGTCCTCCTGTCTATTTGAAAACGCTTGTTCGGTGGACGCAATCAAAACGTATCCAGAAAAAATGAAATGCATATTGACAGAGCTTTTGCCATATTCGGGAGTTTGGTAGCAGCACAAACAGTTAGGCTGGGGTTTTCAGGCTGAGAGGGTTAGCCAGGTGCAGTAATGAAATCAGGATCCATTGGCTCCATCTCTTCCTTTTATAAATCATGCCTAGAATGGTAGTTGGGATTTCATCAGTCTGTTATCCAAAAGGGAGCCCTGCACCTAAAGCACACACATACACATACACATACACATACACACACACATCTCTTCCTGGGGCATTATGATTAATGTTACATTCATTCAAATATGCGATTCATAATTAAGATTAAATTATCTGAATAATTTGCATTGTTCACTTGCAGTTTAGACAGATATTTATTGAGGCAATTCAGGTTAAGTACCATGCTCAAGGGTACAGCAAAAGTGCTATACCCTGGATTAAATCCAGCAATGCAACATTTTCCAGGCCGGCACCCTAACCAAAACACACCCCCACACCAGAGACCCTGTGGCTCTGTCTGTGTTAGGGTGTGAAGGGAAGAGAGGGCCATCAGAACAGGTGGTTCCACCGCTCCAACTGGGAATCAAACTTACAACCTTTCAGCTACATTCATGTAACCTTTTAGTTACGACAGATGATCAGAGTTATCTACAAAAGCAGAATCTAGACAGGCACAGTATAAATGGCATTATTACTGGAGAGAAGGGAAGTTTATTGCAATCTGAAATGAAAATCTTGTCTTTCTAGTTGTTCTCCTCATGTTCCTGCATTGCCGATGCATTTTTACCTGCCTAAGAATTTGCATTGGTCTGTGCATTAGCATTTGTCTGTGCAATTCATGTGTGGATTTGAGGGAACGGACCTGGACTCAATATTATGTAAAAAGTTAAAAAAGACAAAGGATAAATGCATTTCCAGTTCTTGTTATGGTGTCTTCGCAGGGGTGTATAGCTGCTCTTCACATAAAAAAGCCACACGACTTAAGACCCTAAACACGGTGGTGCATGTAAGGGCTTCATCTGAAATTCATGAATCGCACATGAGCCCCAAATTGCACGGGTTTTATGATTCTGTATCTGAGATCCATTTGACGTGACTGTATAAAATGTTAAATGTTTTGATGTCTCCCGGCGCAGTTTACAGCCAGCAAGACGCACAGCTGACGTGGGTGGGGGGAGAACAAACGGAGGAGAAGAACACAACAGCGCCTCGTTCTCTGCCGCGCGGTCCCCACCCGAATCCGTCGCCGCGGGTAAGGCGCATCCCTCCCCAGCAGCTACCACCAGAGCCCGCGGTTTCATCTGCTGGAAGACATCGGCTCCATAATCGTTCCCTGCTGGGATCATTTGCTGCCACAGTGGAGGGGATAGACCCGAAAAATAATTACATCCTGAATCTGCGTGCGTTAGCGCGCGTGAATCTTCCCGGGCCCCCCGCTCTCGAGGTTCAGCCTTGCATATCCGTCACATCGGAAATTATACCCTTTCAGAGCTATGCTGCTATTACCCCGCTCTCATTCGACCCCTCCCCTTTTTTTACGGTACAGTGAACAGAGAGTTCGCTGGAACAGGGGACACTTTCACAGAGAGTAACAGAATACCATTTGCATAGTCCTTCTCCAAGTGTCCGGCTTCAGCGGTAAGGTCAGGCGAACGTTGGTAGCTTACGCAGGCCGGCTGACTCTCACAGGGACACCTCTGCAGTGGTGTGCTCTGGAAAACAGCATCTGCCAAATGGCTAACAAAAACGTAAAAGTTGTTCATGCTTTCATTGCTTCTAGGCTGTACTTATAGACCGCAATTGTAATGATGCACAAACACCTCTGTGGAAGCTCTCTAATTGGTCCAAAATGCAGTTTCTCACATTCTAACCAGAACAAGAAGATCTGAGCCCATCAACCCAGTTGTTAGCTTCTCCTTACTGACTACCTATTAAATTCTGAGCTGACTATAAGATACTTCTCCTTACTTTTAGGGCCTTAATTGGGCTTGCCTCTCCATTTCAGAGATCTCATTTTTCCATATAACCACCCACATGCTCTTCATTCACAAGGTGCTGACTTATTCCAAGAGTAGCAAAAAGTACAGCAGGTAGTTGAGCTTTCTTCTATCGAGTTTCCCTCTGTATTGGAACAGTCTTCTTGCTCATGTCCAGCATCGGGTGCAGACAATCTCTCAATCTTCATGTCAAGGCGTAAAACTCAGCAAATCCTTTAGTTAAGGAGTGGGAGTTGGAGGACTGACACAAGCCACAGAGTTTTTTGTGGACAAAGCTGTCAGTGCTGTCTCTATATTGTGTCATGGTAAGTCAATATTTCACAGTTCCAGCCATGATCTGGTGGTGACAGCTTCAGGTCTGCTGTCATGACTGTGCCGGCCCTCCGCCTCCAATCTTTTAGTTATACTGCCGACAGCGTTATTCTGTCTGGGTTTTCCTTGTTGCACACAGGTTACTTCTCTCTCACCCTTTCTTTTCTCCCCTTCTGCTCTGGAGCCCCTGCTGGGGCTTCAGATTGCTTCTGTGGCACTGCGGCACCTGCTAATCTACCAGCCATGAAGAACAAGAAGCCTGGACTACGGCTGCATGCCATCCTCTGTCCACCTTACTGGTGTTAGAATAGACCCACTGCAACCAGTTTACGACTTTTTCCCCTGTTGGCCTGGGATTTTCTGTTCGTTTGAGTCCCTCTGGAAAATGTTAATACAGTGCTATTTGTACAGTCTCAGTTGTAAAAATGTGCTGTAACAAGTAAATTTGATTTGATTGGATTGACCTAAATAGCACACACATTCCTGCCACCAAGGACACATACAAACAACACTTATTCTACTATGTCAGCTTGTCCTGGCCATCAGAGGGTATCACCCATTGTAGTTCAGTGACACTGTGCAACAGATTATTTATATCGCCTTCAAAAAATCTGAGAGCCCTGATGTTACAGTAATCTGTGCACTGGACAGTTACATTAAACATTATATTATACATACAAAAGTAATCCATTGCTGACATGTACAAACCAAACAAAAGACCTAGCTTTCCACAACAAAATGCTGTGGTTGATTCAGATCGATGATTCTCTCATAACCCCCATCCATACTGGGGTTCCCGAGGCTTAACTCCCGCATCACCACTGAATGCATAGACATTATGATGAACCCAATATACAACATAGTGTATAATCTGCTCTTAAAAATCTATGCTCAAAGATTCAAAACCATAAAAAAGAAAGATGGAAACAAGCACCGCCCCCTTCACCACTTCCCTCCTTTTACCACCCAACCGGATATGCCTGAAGGTTACGTGAAACCCCGCCTCCATATGTTAGGGTGCGTGTTACAAAAGAAGGACTTGCTCTCAAAAGTTTGTCTACCATTGCAATTAAGGGACTGAAGGGAAATTTTCAAACCTTTTACTCACTTTTATCTAATTTATGGCACCAAAGATTTTTCATCCTCTCAAGAGCAAATCTTATATATGATACCAAACTACATTGTATTGCATAATTGTTAGATGCTGCATCATGAGATCTCTTTGTTCGCAAACCAGCGTAGCTGAAATATATCTCATTGTCTCAGTCTTACTGATATTTATTGTTATTGCATAATTACCATTCCATACTTGTCCTGGTTTATCTCTTAGAATATACATTGCTTGCCTTTAAGATGCTAAGATGCTTGAGTGTTTTAGTGGCAGGTCTCTGTCACAATGTCTTTGTTAAATTAATGGTGCTAAAGTAATAAAAAATGAATTAAAACAATGAGCAGTGGGATATCTCCGCCACAAGCCAAACCACGCTTCATCGTGATGATTTACAGAAAGCAGGCAAACAGACATGCTACAGCAGGGGACAGGCATTCCTTTGTGACCGATTCCTTTGCTCTTTTAATAGGAGACAAATGACACTAACACGAACACATTTCTTTTTCGGTCCCTGCCAGGCATTTATCAATAAGAGAGGTTTACAAGGAAGGTTTTTTTTTCAAATAAAGTCTGCTCGAAGAGGCAAGATCGAAATGAACAGTTCTCAAAACCAGCTTTGGCGCCGTTCATATCTACTCCCGGAAAATCTCCTCGATTTATCTTGAGGAATGCTCTGACATATCGCATTGAGGCAGGGCTGATATCCGCAGGAAGACGCTCCTCTGCTCGGCGCGGGAGAGAGAGAGTGAAAGCGCCGCCACATCTCTCCTGCTGAAAATAACCCGTGTTTTATTCTATTCAGTGCAATACCGGCGTGCTCTTGCTATGATACAAGATGCGCTGAGAAACGCTGCTGCTTTATCTGGGGTACTTTTTACAGGGGAGACTCTCAGTGAGGACGTTGGTGGTGTTTTAGGGATGACTTCAGTGTTTTAATGAGGATGCTGGAGTTTTAGTGAGGATGCTGGTGTATTAGTGGGGACGCTGGTGTTTTGTGAGGCTGCTAGTGTTAGTGAAGACACTGGTGTTTTAGTTAGGAGGCTGGTGTTTTCATGAGACTGCTTGTGTTTTAGTGAGAGCACTAGTGTTTTGGTGAAGATGCTAGTGTTTTAGTGAGAATGCTGGTGTTTTTGTGTGGAACCTGTTGTTTATTGAGGATGCAGGTGTTTCAGACAGGATGCCTGTGGTCTAGTGAGGATACCGCAGTTTTTGTTAATAGTGTTCCAATGGGATTACTTTCAACCGTCTTAAACCAATTTCCTCATCAGATTGGCTTGGCACTGATCACAGGAGGATCACTGCAATCTAAATTAGTCTGCAGCCTTGAAGGATCAGCAGGGTGCTCCTTATCCTTTCACCTGACTAAATGGCTTTGCTTCAGAAATCCTCACATGCACAGCCACGACGCTGCACCACTCAATCCAGTCGTCAAGGTGTCCTCTTCACAGTTAGAGCAGAAGCCAAAGTCGCTCAAAATTCACAGGAAATCTTAAAATGACAACAGCAACACTGCTATTATGGGTTAAAAGCTAACATAACCCCCAAAAAATATATTATTATACTCTCTCCACCCCGTATCTCTGTTGTTCTTTTTGTCTCCCTGTCACGCTGCCTCTCAGGGCCTAGTGTGATTACGGTTCTGAAGTTACAGCGCGGCAGCTTCTGATAAAGGAAGGACTGTTAAGTGCTACCACCTCTTCCAGACCCTTCAGCCTGGGCTGCGCAGACAGGATCAGCATGCACCGCAATTATGTTTAGCCCGAGCCTTCCACCTGCAGCTGCAAGATTAAAGAATGGCTCATTAAATGGCTCATTAGGCTAAAGCAGTGTGTTGGAGAGGCCACTTAAGACCATTGTCTGAACTCTGCCGTACTTTCGTGCCCGTATACAACGGGAAAGGGGGGGGGGGGGGAGTCTGAACGGGGTATGAACGGGTGTGCTTTAGTACAATAAATGGGTACTCAGAGCGCATGGGTCCGATTGCAGAGAGAGGGCAAGTGTTGATTACTCACAGTAAGCACAAGCGAGAGGGACAGAAATATGCTAGGGGAAAAAAAAACCTTTGCACAGGATGCAAATGCAACAGGGACAAAGGGCAAATGCATGTAACGCGATCACCGAGACTGCTACTTCCTGGGGACTGTTTAGCTCACCAAACTGTAATAAAAATCTAATTCACAGCCCATAGAGTTGTTGCATTTGCTGCTGTCTTCTTTCGTCTTAATCCCAGAGAGCTGCTGTGGAGTCAATATACTTTTGACATTATCGTGCCGCCCCTCCATTTCACAAGTGCTTACCAAAAAAGCAAGTATGTATGTTTCGCACGTCGCGCTTCCTTTAACGCCGTGCAACTGAATAAGGTGTGCGGTTGTGAGGTGGCTACATTTTAACTGGGTTTTGTGTCTGACAGACACGTTTGTGTCATGCAGTCTGCCTGTGATTTTGCTGCATTTGCTCACCTCAGTCTTGCTGATAGTAATTGGCAAATGTCCTTTTCAGGTTATAAAGAGAGGCGATGTTTCTGTGGGCTGACCATATATAAGCAATGAAAATATGGTCAGCCAGCTGTTGCTCAATAACACGGTCAGTAACAATGACAGGAAGGTGCACAGCTGCATTGCTAATGAGGACCGTTTCTTTTGGTTAGACTGCCGAAGTACGACCCTGGATGAGGATAACACAAGGGTAGCCTGCTCCGCTCATGATGTTGTTAATGTATGTCAATCCACAATATTTACAGTTTGTTAATGACCTGTCAGTCACACATACCCCTGGACAAGAGCAGGGAGAGGCACAGAAGGGTCAGATTGTTTTGATTGGTCAGATAGCTCAGAAAAGTCATCCTATCACGGATAAGCAATGCCCCAAGGCTGAATCATGAATTTGTAATTAATGCTGGATCTGCAGTTGGCCAATATGAAATATTACATCACATTACTGTCATTTAGCAGATGCTCTTATCCAGAGCGACTTACATAGGCTACAGTTTTACATGTTATCCATTTATACAGCTGAATATTTACTGAGGCAATTTGGGTTAAGTACCTTCCCCAGGAGTACAGCAGCAGTGCCCCAGTGGGGAATCAAACCTGCAACCTTTCGGTTACAAGCCCTGCTCCAGAGTTTCCAGACAGAGAAGTATCCTATACCATGTATCGGTCAGCTTGCCAGGCTAGGTTGAGGAAAAGTGACCTCGTCCAAATGGGGGCAGATTACCTGTGGGCTGGGCAGTTCCTCGGGGGCGGCTGGGTCCAGGCTGGCACTCAGGAGCTTATCGCCCAGGATGGAGGTGAGATATTGGGCCATGACCTGCTGCTGGGGTGGGCTGCAGTGGTTCTCGAGGGACAGGATCACAGGATAGGGGGAGACCTGCCAATTACCAAACACCCCTCTTTACCAACAGAGCACTGTTTTTATGTACCAGACATTTTTATCCCTGCAAATATGTCTAATTTGCTTCTAAATATGTTATCCAGTTACCACAGTCTGATCAATTGTCACCATCCCACATATTATTAAAACATGCTTTGAAAAAACTCTGACATCTGCTTAGTTATATTTCAAAGATGATAGTTAGGGTCAGGCAGAATATATAAATTAATAGGCATGAGTGCATTGTGTAATTATAGTTTTCATTTATTTCTTGTTTATCCTCCTCTTTAGAAACCATACATTTCCCACATCATCGTTTCATTCTTTTCTTTGAGGCCATTGATTGCAACATAACAAAAAAAAGACTTCAAATAGCTGCACCTTTATGGCAAATACCGGGCCTTAATGTGATTCCGCAATGTGGGGCTTTAAGTTCCCTTTGATCTGGGATGAATCCGGTCTGCCTCTACCACATTCATGCGGGATTTCCTTCATCAAGGACTGCTGGGTGATTAAGGCATATCTGGCCTCACAAGGGCTGTTGAGAAGGAACACTAAACCTACTCAAGGAGAGGGTCCAAGGATGACATCACAATAGAGGCCCAGAACGCGGTGAAACGCCATGGATACGGCCCTGTGTGGGTGTCACGCGGAGGTTCATTCTTTCTCTTTCGGAAAACAGCCTGAACTCAACTGATGACAGGCTTGGATGATACGTGACTGAGCTGTGCAGGCCCTCACAGGGACCATGTTTTCCAAATGGACTGTAAGCGGTCAGGCAGGAGCGTGAGAGTGGCCTTCACAGTCAGCCTCTCACAGTGGGGGTGCGTGGCATCACAGTGACTTCCTGTGACATCTGATGGATGCCTCAGAAATGTCATGATCCGGCGACATCATGACACAACATACATTGAGAACGGCTGCTAGGCTTGTCCATGAGAAAATAACAATGTTGAACCAAGCAGCACTTGTAAATAAACTCTGTAGGCGCTGCTGACTGCTAAACGGTCAAGTCTGATTAACTGGCTCTAGGTGCCTTTTAATGAAATCGCACTCACTTCTGTAGGCACTTGTGTGTTTGCTCATTTGTTCTTTCTATCTTCAGTTCAAATGCAGTACTTCAGGGCTGAGTACAGACTGAGCATGATTACAAATCCCAGTTAACCAAAACTTAAAAGCAGTCAGGATGAAAACTCTACACCTTTAATTAAAGCTGCTGCAAAATCAATATGTATTCAAATATATTTTTCTGTTGTACTGTATACAAGACAATGATGAAAAAAAAATTGATTTCTTCTTATACTGATTGTCTGACAGCCCGTGCCAACAACTTCGATCGTTAAACCACACTTCAAATGTGCAACGAACGCGTTATGCTGTGGATACATTCAGTATTTAATGAGATAATCCACGGGGCGATTAGATTCCCGATCATGTAATTACTATATTATTTATGCCTTGCACCTGAGAGGAATTGCGTTAAGTGAGTAATGGCAGTCGATGCGATTATCAGAGGAGTTTCTCTCATTTGCAGGCGGTTCATTTCTGGGATGGGAAAACAATTCATCAAGGCAACAAGGCCTTTAGCTTTCCGAGATCTAACATTCACCGCTTGTTTTTGCCCGGTTCCGGCTACATCGTTGTTTTTGCCTAAGGGTGACAGAGACGGAACAAAGCCTGATGCACACAGAATAGCCCCTGGGGGAGGAAAAGCCTCAGAATATGCATTTTGATGTGAAAGGACTAAACAAACAGCCTCTCCTGTATGCTCCATGCGCCGTGGCTGTGTCAGAAACGCATGTGTTTCCTGGACAAGGCTTCACACTGAATACATTAGGGAACACCTCGCCCCCGCACCTCCTCCGCACCCACCCCCGACCGCTCCGTTTCCACCCCGCTGTCTGCGCGGGAATTCGTAACGCGGGCCGATTCGCCGTCGCGCTGCCTGCGTGGCCCTGGAGTTTAAATCTACCGTGACCGCCTCCGGGATCAAAGCGGCGAGTCACGCTGTACAGGGAAAAATATTGCTTGTGAAGATGTCCGTGCAGCAGGTGGTCCTCCTGCGCTGAGACTGTGAGGGAGTCGAGCCAACGCCGTGTGCGCTGAGGAAACGGGTACCTCGAAAGCGTGCTGCTCGATGGTGGCGATGACGTCCCTGAAGAGGATCTTGCTGGTCAGCGTGTAGCCGTGGTACACCACGGGCTCCGCGTCAGAGCCGTCCCAGCAGTCAATCTCCAGACAGCGGCACCCTCTCCGCAGTGCGCTTAATGACACACACACACACACACGTGCACACACAAACACGCACACATTCACACAAAACAGACACACACCCACACATGCACATACACATGCACACACACACACCCACACATACACACACGCACACACACAAAACACACACGCACACATTCCCACACGCACACACACACACCCACACATTCAGACACACACACACAGACACGCACACATTCACACACGCACACACACACACACCGACACATTCAGACACACACACCCAGACATGCACACATTCACACACGCATACACACACACCCACACATTCAGACACACACACACACACAAAATGAGAAAGGAGAAAGAAATAAAGTATGCAGAAATAAACTATACAGGGAAGAGGTGCAAGTATCAAGTGACCTGTACAAAGTGAAACACCGTGTTCTGGCTCTGTGAGAATTTGAACAGCTGTGAGAGGACATAATAAGTATCCCACATGCCAGTTCCTCCACTTGTCATCCCTCATACTCACTTGAGTGTTTCTCTGGCTTGATTGTGCATTCAATACTCTCTCCCTCGTAGCAACCTACCAGGCCAGCAATTTAATGTGGAAATTGGCTTGGGGTCAGAATTAAGCCCTTCACTTTTTCCTTACTCAACAGGAGACTAATAATAGCACAGGATGGAGAAGGAGATGAATGTAGGGGGGTGGTGAAATGGCCAGGGAGTGTGCAGAGAAATGTGGGGAGATGTATAATATAATTATATAGTTAGACACTGGACATACACTCCAAACAGGAATATTCTCCTTCACATTGGCAGCCTTCTAAAGTGCTCTCTCCCCTCCTCATTTTATAGTCAATTAGTCTGACACTGATAGAACATTTCCTGGATCAATTTTCGCATTGGGAGATATCAATAACACATGTGAAAACCAGATACTCCGCCAGTTCATAGTGTTATTACCAGAGGCTACTGGATCCGCACAGCAGAAACGAGCAGCAAATCACAGTGCAACTCGGTATTCTCTAATCACACCCAAAGCACATTTTAACACAGTTAACACACTCACACACGCATGTACTCATTTGCACTCACGCTCATGTACACACACACACACACACACACACATATTTTGTTGTGTCTCCTCCCTCCCCTTCTCCTTTTGTGCCATTTGATATACTCGTCTCTTTTTAGTCTCCCCCCCCCCCCTCCCCTTCTCCTTTCCTTTTGCTCCTTCTCATTCACACAGAGATATTTAATGGCCAGCTCATCTATTGATGTAGTGTTTTGTCAGTATATCACTTGTAGCTGGACAGGAGAGGTTGGCATGGGACCAGCGGCTTGTCCCAAAGGGGGGAGGGAAGAGGTAGGCAGCAACCCGACAGCGTCTTATCCACCTGTGTGTCTCTGGCTCGCGAGTGGCCGTCCAAAAACCCTGCCTCTCCCCTGATGCACTGTCATAAACTACACTCCGGCTGGCATCGTGGTGGGCATTAGACGACGCCCCAGAACCGTTAAACGGACGCCGTTTCCGCAGCTGTTATGGTAATGCGCACTGAAAAACAGCAACGGCGTTCGCGGACTGCAAACCAGACTGCTTGCTGTTTGCTCCGTCTTCTCTAAAAGCCTTAAAGGATTCGGTCGTATTTCACTCAAAAATAAAACATGCACACATCCCAAAAGATATGCCAGGTACGAAATCAAGAAATAGCCAAAGGGAAAAATAACGCATATTTACACCTTTCTGTATTGCCGTGGCTCTCTGGGGAAGGCAAAAAAAAAAAACTGAAAAACTTTTCAACCGTTCCGTGCGCCAATTTAATCTGCCCCGTCTCACGCTCGGCCGCCGGTCGAATAAAGTACGATGCTATCGCACTTAAAAGCTAACCAGAGCCGACGTTTCTTGGAGCTAAGTCCGCTTCAGTGCACAGATCTGTTGACTTCTCAATTAAACCTGCCCAGACCGTTACCTCTCGACAGAACCCCTCTGGTTTGGTTGCACCCCCGCGATTAATTCCAGCACACTTGGCAAATGACACTAATTGCTCATCCCCAGAAACAACTGACATTTAATTCTCGCAGCTGCCAAATTTAGCCTCTTAGGATAGCGTGCCATGGCATTTGTTACGGTTCTTTATGATTTATTTAGAAGTCTTTCCATTTGGAATTAAACTGTGTGTGTGTGTTGCTTTTGAGAAGGATTCCAGAGAATACTGCCGTGTCTGTGTGCAGACTGCTGTCAGTTCATCAAGTTGTGCAGTTCAGTTCGGTTCTTTATCTGATTTTCAGGCAATACCACCGAGTGACACCAAGGCACATCTCTGTCTAATGTATTCCTTAAGTATTCTAGCAATAAAAATTTCCTCTGTCTCAGATGGAAAGGTAGGAAACTCTTTGCATAAAAAAGCTCCTGATGGTGCTGCTTTAATCAGTAGCAGGCTCGAGACACCAGCGCAAGAGTAAAACAATACATTTGCAAAGTAATGCGTCAAGTTCTTCTTCTTCAACTTCTGATTAAGAGACATTTCCTGGAACTCTTGGGCAAGAGTGACACATATTAGGCCCGTCACGTAACCAAGCGATCACGTAATCTTCCGAAATGAGCCCGATGCCAAAAAAAAAAAAAAATGTTAACAATATTCTCAATCCAGTTCCAACTCATCTACCAGGAAGAGAAAACATGAAAAGGCTTGTTCCAGACAAACAGAAACAATGACACCTCAGTGTTTTCCCTCTTTTATCTTCTGGCACACATGCAGAAAAAGGTGGAGGTGGGGGTGGGGGGATCACTGTGCGATATGCTGTGGCCGAGAGTGTTAAAAAAGAATGACAGCGTAATGCGGGGCTGCACTGCTAAAGCAGAAGGGAAAGGGAAAGTCATTCTCAGCACTCAAATTACTACACAGCTCATGGAATTCTCATTAAGTAAAGAAAACTGCCCTTACCAGCGGCTCAGAGAGAAGGCTATATATTACAGAGTGTTCTATGTGCCCAAGGGCAATAAAACTCATTTTCTGTCTCCATCAACCCCCTCTCCTTATTTTAGCTTATTCTTTTCCATTAGGAAGGCCTTTTCGGCATCTGCCGTGTTAGTTAGGAATGTCAGGGGGGATCAGAGAGGATCGAACGGTGCGGGCATTTTGCCTCAATCCTCTTCGGCGCGTGTGTAAACAGAGGGGGTAGGAGAGGTGAGGTGGCGGCTGGAATTTCGGATTCGGGTGTTGATAAGAGACTTTTAACACACAATAGCAACACTAATGTCAGATTGCCAGCCAATGGGTTTTATCAATGTAGCCTACATGCTGTCCACATGAGGGCGCTGCTCGTGGTAGCAGCGCGGAGAGGGTAATGAAATGGAAGCTACCATAAATACTGGAGGTCGTTATCGGCAACTGACAGCAGAGCGGAAGGGCCGGAATTGACGTATCGATTAAATGGCGGCTCTTGCCGGGCGGCAAGGCCCCCTTATTAAAGCCAGCTGGGTTTTCTGACCGATTCATTATGGCCTTAATGAAAATGAAACGTCCTGAACTCTGGGTGTATGCGTGTGTACGTGTGTGTGTGTGTGTGTGTGTGTGTGTATGTGTGTGTGTGTGTCACCAGATGGACATCGGTGTCAGCGGCCGTGACAATGACATGCACAGGCAGGGTGCTGCCATTGCCCTTCGTCTGTTGGTCAAGCTCCTTAACGCATAAGGGCTTCGTCATAATGCAGTCATTCCCCGAGCGGAAAGGTGAAATCAATGGGAAGGACGTGAGAGCCTTCAGGTGCGCTCCGAGTGGAAGCGGCAATGCTGGCTGCAGGCGGCACTGACAGACAGCTGCAGGCTGGACCGCGGAAGCCTCAGAGGCTGGACTCTGTCGGTTCGAGAGCAAGAAGGGCGACCCACAGACCCGTCAGATTCACAAATTCCTCCGAGCAGCAAAGATGAGAAAGGCTGTGTGTCGGACTGCGACTGACCAGCACGAGAGGAAGGCAGTGTGATTATCTGAACTCTCCTGTCTGCACTCGCTCCATTGGTGAACCAGTGTCCTGGGCTGGTACAGTGAACTGGACCAACACTGTCCCAGTATTCATGTCCCAGTCAGATACTGGATTTATGGACCAGGTCAGAGAGACTGTTACGGTGCTGGTGCATCAGCCCAGTTGCTTCCCCTTACAGACACTGAGATTAGCAGTAAGCTCATTTTGGAACCTGGCCTCACGAAAGTAGCAGACAAAGTCTTCATGTATTATTAAAAACATGATACTCAAAGTTGTGATGTCTGCTGCAGTGCTTAACGTTTGACAATGTTATTTTGCCCCTCAGGTCAATATCACTGCTCATGTTCCCAATAAATAGCAATGGATGGTGGGGCCAGTAACCTAAAAAAAAACCTTCCATTCCACATGTTAGGGTTTTTAGGGTTAAAGTGACATAAAGCTAAAACAGAACCATGAATAAACCGTCTGTCCACACTGACAAGTAATCAATGAGTACGTTATTTATTTAGTTTTTTGATGCAGCGGTTGTCTCAGAGTTAACTTTTCCCACCTTCTTCTGTCTGTATCCATGGCAACTGATTGCAACTTGAGTTGTGACTAAAAGTTTGCTCACCAAACACTCCTTTCAGAGCAGAATGAATTCCTATTGATTTCAGGGGAGCGAGGGCATGAGCAGCTGCTTGTCGAGAAGGCTGCCCTCAATGCCGGTAATACGTTTTGAAAGAGCAGAGAAAGATAGGCAGAGAGAAAACACCTGAATATGATCTCTCAGTTTCTCTCAGTTTCTCTTTCAATGAAGATCCCGAGGAGTCTAGTTTTCACTAGAGTCGAAAGCATACGGAGCTCATCGATAATAGCAGGTGTGATATTAGTTTGACCACAGGGTTGTAGGTTTCAATCGTGTTTCGGTCAGTATCATTATAATTATTGTTATTCATGTAATTTGCTTGGCAGGCATCCTTGTCCAAGGCAACTGACGTAGCTTACATTGTTGCAATTCAGGTTAATTCAGATTAATGACCTTATTAATCACTGTGTGGGAAATGAACCTGCAACCGCCTGTGTACAAGTTTTGCCACAGCGTCACCCTGGTGGCCATGTATAGGTAGCGCAGTACCTGACGTAGGCGAACAGGTGGCTCTTGCCCACCAGCTGGTCAGCAGTCAGGTAGGTGTTGTGGGAGGAGGAGATGAAGTATTGGCAGAGCGGGTGACCCATGTCCTGGTACACGCGTGTGTGCTCCTGGTTCAACACGCAGCAGTTCTTGGACTCCATATACCGCAGGAAACCCTGGAACGTCATGGTCTTGTTCGTCCGTGCTGCCAAGGGAGAGTTTTTCTTTACTTTGGGGACAGCTGCAGTTTTCCTTCTATTGATAGGAATGACTTTGTTTTTTACAGCAAGGCATTACGACTACTTCAAAATCAGTTTTCACAGTAAACACACGATAGCCCTTCATCCTTTTTGTGGTTCCTGAAGCCTTTCTCTGCCATAACTGCAATTTCCCTGTTTCGATGCAACAGTCTTTCATGTCTAAATGTTAATGCACAAGTGTGAATCTAGGCATTTGGGGAACATAGCTCCAAAATCCACGTTTGAAAACAAAAATGATCAAAGCGACTAAACACGCTTCCAGTTTCATATCTTCTAGCTCTGTAGCCATATTCTGCAAACAAATGTTATGGAAATAATTTCCTGGGTTCAAGTAGCTTGTTGAAAGGAATAGCAGGCACGTCCTGACCGGCAGTAGTCTAACCACTACACCGCCTGCTGCTGAAATTAAGTGCAGCTCTCTAATTGTTTTGATGCAAACAGCAGGTAATTCACAGCTATTTCATGAGGGAAAACAGTCCGCGCCAAATCTGAATGGATCTGTCAACAACGATTAAAAACCTTAACCTTTACCACTAAACAATGCCATCCTTCTAAAACTAGACTAGGCCGGGGAGCGCCACCTGAAATAGTGGTGGTACGTGAGTTCTTGCTCGGTGACTCATTTCCCAACTTATTTGATCTCAATTATTGATCTGTCCTAATCCTATTAGCCCAGGTAAGACCTGATCCCAGATAAGAACTATTTCGGTTGATGGGTGCCGCAGATACCTCGAGCAGCTGCAGTCAGTATGCCCACTTCTTAGGTCAAAAGCGATTCGCCTGTCGAAAGGGTCCCTATTGCCTGAAGCTCCCCCACGCTGAATGCTTACATCCAGGCATCGGCAAAGACATTTATATCTTGCGCGTGATGAAGCCCGCCCTCCCGACTAAATGAATTCCGTATGGATTCTGGGGTGTTTTATCCGAATAATCTCTCCAAACAGATCAATTATGAGGTTCTTCAGCAGGTCAGTCCTTTTCTCATCTGGCAGACAGCTCTGTTAGACAGCCCCCACCCCCCCACCCAGTCAAAACCCCCGCAGATACTGTCATCCCCTCTCTTGTGTTTGTGTTCCTTTTCTTCATCCACACTGACCCTCCCGCCCCCCCCACCCCTCCCCTGTGCTCCCATTCCTTTTCTTCATCCACTTTGAGCAGGCTGACATCAGACTGCTCCTGGAGGCACTGGATTCAGCACACTGAGCTGACGCCAATGCCGGCACCTCATTGGCATTCACCTCCTTCCGGCCCGCTGCAAATTAAGAGTCGCCACGGCACAAACTAACAGGGGGGGACCAGATGTCGGGAAAAGATTTGACAATTGCGTAATTGCACTTATCCCATTAGCGCTATTAGAATAACACAATGTGAACTGTGCTGAATGCGTGTCTCGCAAGCGGTAATTGCAGCAGGCCACAGCCTATTTAAAATGCCATTAGCGGGATTATCGTGGCCAGTCTTTCGGTCCGACGGCCTCATCACGTTTACAGGTGATTTCAAAGCCTTCAAGCGCAACCTTTCCGCATGTAAACACCACATTATCTTATGGCCAAAATTCCTGCATTTTCGATCTTGCAGCAGGATTATTGATCACATTTCTCTGCCTGTGGTGGTCGTTCGTTGGGATGCTGAAAACTTTGACCCTGATTTCTTAGAGCAACTATAATAGGGAAAAAGCTTTTTAAAAAATTAATTAATAATGTCTGTACCAATGTGCCACAACTCATGTCTTGGCTCATGATTCAGCATTGACTCAGTGGAAAAAAAAAAAAAAAGAGAACAGATATTGCCTGGGAGACAATGCGTGGAAAAGACAATGGCTATGACAGCATGGAGCAAAGCACCGATTAATTGAGAGCTAATACATAAACCCCCCCTTGTATCTACGCTCACCTGTCTCATCAATCTCATACTTGTCGATCAAACTGTCTGCCATGGAGTCAGTGGCTGCAGGCTCAGCTTGCTCCCTTTGGAGGAACTGGAGCAGGCCGGTGGCTCGCAGGCCGTCCTCGCCGGAGGAGTAGTGGTCGAAAATGTGCTGGATCTCCGTCCTCCTGGAGGAGGAAGAAGAGGAGGAGGGCTGCGCCTGCTTCATCCTCCCTCCCTCCAAGTTCTTCCCCACGGGCTGAAATCGTCCCTTTTGATGCCCTGTATGAGGAACAAACACTCTACATTCTCACAGTGTTGCTGCAGCAACAACATTTACAACCAGGTCCCCTCCGTCAAAATTTTATTTGATAGCTGGATTGGAAACTTTTTTTTTTGGTAGATAAATGAGTCTCTTTCGTAACATTCACATGTCAGAGGAAACTATACATAAATCTAACTTTTTTTTTTTTGGCAAGGATTACAAATCATGGATAGCACCCTGTTGGTCAAAGATGAGTTATGACAGGTGTAATCGCACTCCATTGAAAACAGGTTGAATTTGCGCTCTGCAGACAATTCAAAACAGCTGGACGTCTCACCCAGCGCTTCTCATAGGTGGAGGTACATTTACAGAGTGGTCTGACTCCCTGTCCGGGAAATGTGCTGAGCTCTCTTGCTGTTACCTGCGTTGGGTGCTGTGCTGTTTTCACTGAGGCTCAGAGAAAGAGGATGAGATTGAAGGTGGCTCCCGGGTAAGGAACTTTCCCCCCCTCCTGAGACTGTGTCTCTCCTCTGTGTCTCTTCCCAGGTCCCGGAGGGAGAACGAACAGGCCTTGAATAATTCAAACTCAGCCTGGCTCTCCGTATCCTGAATCCTCTGTTGTTGTGTTCAGAGCCCAGCGTCTCTCCCCCGTACAATGCAAATGAATGTGCGACTGTAGCTGTTGCAGAATTTAGTATGCGTATCTTAAGTGATGCTAAAGATTTGTGTACATATGTAGATGTCACTCTGCTCCCTTTGTCTTTGCTGTATTTCCCTTGTTCTCAACATTGAAGGAGTAGCTGGTAAACAATGTGTAAAATCTCTTTCGAAGTTAACAGACTGCAGCACTTGGGATCAATAGATTTCTCCACACTTATTTTCACCTCCAGCGAACCGTTCTAAATGAACAGATGATTATATTCAATTGAGAGGGCCTTCCTCCAGGGCAAGACAGAAATGTACTTTACACATCTATAATAAAACAACCAAACCCACCTGCATGTTAAATATACCCTATTGCTGTAGGCAAGTCTGCTTTCAGTGACAATACTTTTAGAAACCCACTTTGTAAAACAACTTACCTCAGGTAGTGAACCTGATAATCTGAAATTCCATGAGCTGAAAGCTCTAACAGCCTGAAAATACTCATATAAAAACAATTAGTTGTTCACATTCTTTCATGGAATGGCTGTTGCCTAGCGACATCACACCCATGAACATTTTTGCTGCCATGGCGATATAACGGAACCATACTGACCATGATCAACTGCTGTGGCAGTTGGCTCAAAACAAGTTTTTTTTTGCAAAGTCAATGAAAGCTAAATTACATTGGAATAGTAAACTATAGTTTGAATGAGAATACTTTGAATGCAACATATTAATTCACTCAAGCTCCAGACAGCATTTTTCTCATTTATGATGTCAGTGATGACAGCAGAAATACAGGCCCCATAATCACTCCTACCTCATTATTTCACTTATAATGTTCACACCCTTTGGATGATTGCTTGCCCTCCTTATTAGCATAACCCATCACATACGATTCGCAAGCCCCAGTTAATTAGATGTTTTTATTTTAATGGGAAAAATAACCTTTGTTTATGCTGAATGGAAAGTTTTTCTTACAACCACAAAATGCAATGTTTTCAGAATCTGAATATTTTTTCAGCACATCAGACAAAAATATGGACAATAGATTAATATATACTGGTATGATGAAGTAGATAACGACTCTGGTTAAGGAAAATTAAAAAAAAATATTAAAATTACATTTCTATATATTACTTCTGTAGCTTAATGAACAAAAAATGAAACGAAAATCACCTTGGCTAAGTTCCAAAACATAAATGGAACAGCATAAACACAGCTTTAAATGTCAGGACTAATTATTAACTTGGCAATTAATGAAAATAGTCTTTTTACTTTGTTATGATAAATATTTGGGCCGAGGTAGTTGCATACCTGTGGGATAAGTACTACAGCAATTCATTTCACAGTGAAGCTAAAGGCATTAGACCTGCTATAAACTATAAAGAAAGCTATAACGAAGAAAACAGATGCCTGTTTACAAGCCGTGGTGCTTATTGTGTCTGAGATTTTAAAACGGGCTGCATCCGTCCCCCCCCTTCCCCCCCTCCCCCCTCCCTCCTCCCTTAGCATTCAGCATCTCCCTGTTAAATGTGTGTGCGGCAGGGTGGAGGAGCAGAACCATCGATTTTCCCCTCTTCCTCGGTCAGTGGGGGGATGTAGATGAGGAAGCTTTTGGAGAGCACCATAGGGCCTGCGCTGTTCTGTGCCAAACCCCAATATGTTCCCTACCACCTGCCTTGGGTATTAAATGGAAATCTGTGCTTTTTGTTCTGTCCTGTTTCGGTGAATTTCAATTAATGTGTTTGAAGAGAGGTGAAGTGGTGACTATAATCCCCCTGCATTTACATGTATTACATACACACACACACAAAAAAAAGACATGTGCACAAACAGGCATGCATACACAAAAATGCATGTACGTGCACGTGCATTCACACGCACACGCGCACCATCCGTGACCAAAGTCTGCCTCACACACTCACACACATGGTGCATGCGTCAAACTGATCAAACTGCCTGCTGTCTTCACAGACGGGTACCGCAGTTAGTCAGCATGATACTGTGCTGAATGATTTATCTGCAGACCTACACCACAAAAAGAAGCCATTTGTAAGGAGACCCCACTCCCCAGATGTAGAGAGATGTGAAGGCTCTGGTCTACCACAGTTAAGAGAGCCCTGGACATGGTAAATATGGCAATCAGTGCCTTCTCTCCACACAGAAACAGCATGACTCTGTCTGTCTGGAAAAACACACGCAGCATCTGAAGGCAGACTCTGCACTGGTAGTTCCAGAAACAAAGTGCTGTGGAGAGAGAGAAGGAGAGAGAGAGAAAGAGGGAGAGAGAGAGTGTTTTTGCCTTTGACATCTTGTTATACTGAGGAGCTTTCTGCTGTGGCCTCAATTTAGGGAAGAGAGACATCTTTATCAGTGCGCAGAGAGGGCCAGGCCAGGTGAAGACTTAGTGATTCAGTCTGAGTAAAAAAAGAACATCTCTGTCTCTCACTCTCTTTCTCTGTCTCCCCCTTTCTCTCTCTGTCTTTCTCTCCCACCTGCTCCCTTATTCATGAGTTATGGCAAAACTGATACCTTTACATTAAGCAACTGTCTTTCCATTTCTGCAGTTAAATACTGGAAAGACTGACATGATAAATGATTAATATTTGTCGGTGAGCTGATATGAACATCACAGAAAGATATGATAATATTGATATGTTGATGTCTTTGGCTAAAGTGCCATTCTTTATTCAGAGAAAATACTGAAATAACCCTATGAGAGGGGACTTGCAGTGATAAATGTTACAGTATTTGCTCTACACAAACACACGTACACACACACACACACACACACACACACACACACACACACACACACACAAATACACTTTCAGGGTAGCGTAGTGCCTTGGGCGAGCTGACAGGAGAGAGGTGAGCGTGTTTTCTGAAGCGCCTTTAACACAGGGAGTCAACAGAGACCACTCTGCGCACACAGGGGGGTCATTGTTCGCACCGTCTCGGTGAGCAAACACGGCTCGGGCCCGGGAACAGTGTGTACACTGGCCGCCTCCGCCCTCTCGCTGTTCCGCCAGCGTAATTCCCCTCTCCTTTCCTGCATTTCAGATCCTCTTTGTTTCTTGCAGACTGCCCTGGGGCTGGAGATTGATGGCCAAGCAGTTTAATCTGGCCAGGTTGAAAACGGCGAGCCGACGACGATTAGGGCCGTGTCACTCCTTTTGCAGCGAGCGCCTGACTTTCAGCTAGCGGGTTTCAGACCCGGCACTCTCGCATGGGGCTGATTTGTGTAAATGTCTGCGTAACTTTTTTGTTGCACCCATTGTGGCAGTCATTGTTAGCCAGGGAACCCTCGCTACCACCCCAGTAATGGCGGCAAGGTGAGGAGGTTTGGGAGAGTGTGTGACTCTGCTAGTTTGTAAGTGGGCCTTAAGACAATAAAAGAAATGTCAAAACCTCCATGACATGGCGGCGCACCTGTGTTTAATAAAGAAATTGGTAGAATTACGAATAATGGCCCACTTGCCGGTTGTTTTGTCATGGTTCTTGTTGTACATGCAGGGATAAAAAGAAAAAGAAAAGAAGTACAACTTCCCAACATTCCACACAGTTTTCTGTCACTCCTTTAACAACTGTACAGCAAAGCCGTAAGAACTCTTAAAGAGACAGGGCAAAATAAAAGGCAGACCATGACGCTGCATCTCCTCAGACATGCAGAGTAGATAAAACGCCACACACACACACACACACGGCTTCAGAAGGAGCCGTTGGCGCAAGGCTTGGAGGGGCTGTTCAGCTAGACGGGTGACATCGCGCGTTCCATCGGCGCTGTTGATAGATTGGAGGAGACGATGCGTCTGTGCCCGGGGGGGAGGAGTAATTCACTGGCGGCTTTCGGCCACAGTTCAGCGAGCGCACACAAACCCACCTGTGTGCACTGCCCCGGCTGATAAACGGGAGTTCTCTGGCGTTAATCACCCTGTGAGGGGAGAGAGTCTGGCGAGTGTTGGACATGCGGGGGGGGTAAGCTCGGGCCCGCTGGACTTTAATTCAGTAACTGTCGGGGGGGGGGGGGGGTGCCAGGGACAGGCAGAGAAGCCACCTGCTCCCCATCCATCATCGTTCTAGAAGATTCATATTCGGGTGTGGGGTCTCAAACAGTAAACATGTCACCTTCCGCGGCAGATTTTCACAGGACAATAATATCCAAAGGAAGAAAAAGCATTCTGCCATTACGCCAGTTTGATCAGGTAACATGTTTTATCCACGCCAGAGCCTGGACTCCCACTGTCTGTGCAGGAGGCAGGTGGTCACACCAGACGGGTGTGAACACTACGCACCAAACTCCATTTGTTTTATTGGGGAATCATCAAGGAACTGTCTGGAATTGACTTGGATCAGCAGCTTAGTGATGCTGGACGGTGTACAGACTGCATGTCAAATTCGGATTTTTTTTGTACAGTGTACAGTAGTCAGCACTGCAAAATCTGCTTTCCCCATGAAATTACAGTGAAGCTGTAGCAGCCAGATCAAAATTCTACAGTGCGATTTCAATGTTTTGAGTATGTTATGAGCTATCTGAGCTGTGCAAACAGTGGACATTACCACAGGGCATATATTTAACACTGGCACTTGCTATATTGCTTGAAGTGTGATATTTGACATTTTAAACAGTCGAACTGTCCCTTTAACCCTAAGATTAGGCTGATATGATTTTCAAGAGTGTAATAACTGATACAGTACATTGCCATGACGTCTTTTGCATTATGGACATACGAAAGCCTTCCCTCTGGAGCTTCTCGCTGGCTGCGATTCTCTGACTGTACATTGATCACACTCCAAATCACTGTTTGCAGGTGTCTTTTCCCTGATCTGGCTGGGGATACAGGCTGTTTTGTCGCTGTTTGTTGTCTGTGAAACCTTAGATAATGAAGCTGGCATGTGAGGGAGACAGTGCAGTACCCCAGTGCACCTCCGGAGGGGGCTGCTCAGCAAGGTGTGACCTTGTGCGCGTCCACCCACATAAATCCTTCACCATCACATGGGGCATGTTGGAGACAGGAGCCCCCGGAGACGGCGTTTCCCTCCACGGTGTCTGCCCGTCTTTATAGTTCTGTGTGAATCAATGGTGCACGACGCCGGTCACCCAAGAGTCACAGTCCAGCGGGTTTAATATGTCTCTTTATATCAGCAGTGACTTGAGGGCTGGAGGGAAAGGATTGGAGATGTCTCTCAGGCTAAGCATATTGCTTTGATTAGATCATTCGCTACCAATAAAAAGCGAGTGCATTGCCCTTATCAGGTACCAGACTTTGGGTAGAGGGGGGGTGTGGGGTTGGGGAGTGACGGGTTATCAGTCCTATCATAGTGTGGCTTTGCCTCTAACATTGGACAACACATCTAAGCAAGTATTGTGCTTTATTGATTTCCACATTAGGTTTTTTTTTTTTTGATCAATTTCAGTGACCCATAATAATGTAGGAGAAATGAAACAAAACATATAATGCTGATTAAATTCTTTCGTTGAAAGTGAAGCAGACAGAACTGCAGAAGCTGCACTGACAGCCCTGCTGAGCCCGCCAGTGCAGCACGCACCACACCAGCCCAATGATAATTTCACAAACGGGCGTCCAGACTTTCACTCATTCAAATGATGGTTTGTAGTGACACTGCTGAGCAGTATCGGGTTGCAATCTGCTGCAGTTCCACTTAGGAATGGCTCTGTATTGTCCTTTTATAAGATGTGAACTGTATTTGTGTACAATTCTTTTTTTGTGCACATTACTCTGGGTGATGATGATGATGATCAGCGAGAAGTGACCCCACTGCCAGGGAGACAGAGGGGGGTGGGAATTTTTTTGGTCTTCATGTTAAATTCTCTGGGACAAAAAAAAATCACTGGGATCTGTGTAGTCCTGTGTGCTATCTCCCCCTTTTGTCAAAATATCTGACAGCGGGCTTACGTGAGCGAAGGCATGTTGCCTCCCTGATGCGTTGTGAAGGTCTGGGCGGAGGGTCTGTGTCGTCAGGAGTTCGCTTTACACCGCCTGCGCTGATCCTCTGCTTGCCCTTACCTGACTGACAGCCCTGCCTGCTGCATTCCCAGAACCCAGATGGGCTCGGCCCCGGCGGGTTATTCTGATTACCGCGCAATCTTCAGAGGCGGCGGCACAGGAGCTGATGACACTGAGCTCCTGAAACATTTATCTGCGGCAGAATCGCCCAGAGGAGAGGTAGCATGCAGGGCAGGAGGGGAAGCCGTCACGCTCCCCCAGTCTGAGTCCCCGTCACCTCCCAGACGGGGGGCGGGGGGAAAGATTCGGATACGAGAGATAGTGATGCAAGTTTCATCATGTGCAATAATTCTGTGTACACATCTCCTCACCGAGGCTTTCTCTCCCCTTTCTCTCCTTTCTCTCCCCTTTCTCTCCTTTCTCTCTCATTTCTCTCCTCTTTCTCTTTCCTGTCTCTTCCCTCTTAAATTCAAGGACTTCTTCCTCTACTTCCTCTTCTATTTTTCCATGCAAAAGAGTGCAGAGAGGGGAAATTGAAGGAAATGACAGAAAAACACAGCATGAGATCTCTTAACAACCCAGGCCCTACTGGTCAGAGACTAGCACTTTTAGGTTTAGAATGCCTTGGTAAATCATTGGCTGGTTTACAGTTGGTGCAGCCAGTGCTAGACTGAGGACATTCTTCTGTTGGCCTGATCAGGCTGTTCTCCTTTCTGCTCCTGTCTCATTGATCCTGCCCTCCAGGACTTGCTTAATGGGGGGGGGCATTGGAATGGGCACAATCCCAGCATGCCAAGGGAACCACAAGTACCACATTTCAGCAGAAGGGCACAATTCAATAGATTCATCTTACGTTTTTTTTTTTTCGTTGGGATGAGAAATTTGACAATAAAAACTGTAACTCAAGGTTTTTATGGAGCAGAGACATATACGGTTTCACTGTGATAATAATGGCTGTAAGAGTCCCTGCCTCCTAAGTTCACTCCTGTCTGCGAGAGCGGGACAAAAAAATGAATTTGGCGAGGTGGAGGACCCTGCTTGTTTCAACAGGGCTCCAGAGTGGAAAAAGAGAAACCCCTCCGGTCCCATTTGAAATAATTAGGCAAGTGATGTTCCCCCAGTGCCTTTTGGGAACCAGATCTTATGGAATGTGAATTATGTTTGTAACTGTTGGGTGTGTGACAGTGTGTGTGTATGTTTGTGTGTGCGTGTGTGTGTGTGTGTGGTGTGTGTGTAGAAGGGGGATGCAATTAATTTTCCTTCTTTGCGTACTACATGCCAGACTGTGAGGAACGTCTCATTATCTCATCGCATGCCCCAGGAGGTGCGTTCATCCGGCTCCTGTTCCTACACGCTTTAAAGAAGCCATGTGCTCATCTGACATTGCGGTGCTCCGTTCAGACAAAAGTCCAAAAAAAGCAACAGGTGATTAGTCACCTTTCAGTTTCAGTAGCTGTCAAAAGTGATGTCATTTTAATGTTTTTCATTACATTTACCCTCTGAAAAGATATATATGTGTGTGTGTATATACATGTATACATGTGAATGGCTGTTTAGTCACTTCATGGACCTCTTGGCTAATTTCTGCCTGATTACATAAACTGCCGGACACAGCAGTCATTAAAAGGCATCATTTATCCGGCTGGCTGGAGGTCAGGACAGCTTGTATGGATCCAAAAATAACAAGCACCCCACCCCCATCTCAATCCCTTCCCACCGCCCCAAGTCACAATCAGCATTGTGGAAGAGTTTACCCCCCAGGGGCAGAGCCTGCTGAGTCATAGTATGGCCAGAGCCGGGGATTGCTGAGTCAGCGAAATCAACTGCCCTCCAACCAAAGAGATGATAAACAGGAGAAGATGGGGAAGAAGCTCCCTCCAATCTGTGGTTCTGCCCACCCCTCTCTCTCCCTCCTACGCTGCCTCTCTCTCATTCCCTCACTCTATCCCTCATCCATTTCCTTCTCAGCATCCCTGTCCAGCCTCTGTCTCCATGCCTCCCTGAATTTCTTATACCTTATTTCTTTCCCTTACCTCTCTCCCTCCTTGTCTTTCTCCTTCTCTTTCTCTCCCCCTCTGTCACCCTCTTTCTCCTTCCCTCACCCCTCTCTCCCTGTCCCTCCCTCCCTCGACTCCTCACCAAAGCCTGGGTCCAGAGCAGTGTTAACATCATCCAGAGGTCACCGCACTCATTAATTCCTGCCTTCAGTGTGTGAAGCCTGTATCTCACACTGCCTCAGGCAAACACATTACATTTATATTACATTGCATTATTGTCATTTAGTGGACACTCATACCCAGAGCGCATAGGTTACTTTTTTACATCCATTTATAGAGCTGGATATTTGCTGAGGCAATTCTGGGTTAAGTACCTTGCTCAAGGGTACAGGAGCAGAGTCCCAGCTGAGAGTCGGACTAGCTACCTTTCAGTTATGAGCCCTGCTCTTTACCACTATGCTACACTGCTGCCCCAAACACACTAGGAGTGGCAGGGAGAAGCAGGCACCAGTCAGCATACACGTTGGCTTCACAGTGATCACCCATTGCTAAGTGCTGTAACGACACAGGTGCACCTGTGCCAAAACTACAGGTACAGGCAGCAATGTCCCAATGCCCCAAAGTCCTTCTGTACCACTTACAACACAAGCAGCATGGCATGATCAGTATGGGCCACGATAATGGTAATCACACACATGGTTAATGTTCAGTTCAGCCCTCCTCGCCGCTCAGCCATTCCCTTGGGCTGACAGTGAATGACCTCCCTTAGATTTGGTTGTGTCTGAAAGCGGAGCTTTCCTGTGCCGTGTGTTCAAAGCGTGTTAAGGCGATGCTGCACAGTAATTGTCAGGGTGATGCAGCATCCTGTTTGAATGTGGATCCCTGTAGTCAAGCCTGTCATTTTAGTTTGTGCTTGACTGGATATGGGGAGTTCAGGCGTAGAGGGCGGGGGTGGAGGCAGGGCCAGTCAGTCTGCAGGTACCTGCAGCCAGGAGTTCCCTTTCAGCGCTTCCATTGTCACATTAACATAACGTAGCAATTTACACGCACCTGTCCGTCACGCTGTGTTCTTCACAGGGAGGAGTGTTCCCTCCGAGCGCTCACGGCCAATTTCACCGCTCCCCAAGCAGAAGCTGTGTCTCAGCGGGCCGCGCCTGCCTGGGTTACAGCAGGGGGGCGCTGCAGCAGCAGACAGCGGCAGTCAGCTCTGAACAGCAGGGCACCCAAAGGCCGGAGGTCGTTCCCCCTCAGAGCTCCGAGGTGTTTTCCTCGACAGCCCAACATGGCAGGCAGAGAGGAGTCTGAACACAAACACACTCCAGACCATGACGCTTGAGCGCGTGCGTTATTTTTCCCGTCTTTGACAAAAGCAGCAGAGCTCAGACGCGCTTTGCAGTGATCCTTTTTGGCCTCCATCTCGTGCACCTCCGACTGCGACGCGAACAGCAGGGCCGGGGCGAGAGGAGGCGAGAGGAGGCGCGAGAGGAGGCGCGAGCATCGGGCAAACCGCGAGAAAGCTCGCCTGCTCCCGTCCTGCCAAATTCCGCCGAGCACCATGTGCTCCGTCAAATCTTTACATCTGTGCGCAGCCTCCGCGAAAACGACCCCCCCAACCCCCCCTTTCGACGCCGTGTGAGCAGAAAACCCAACGCCTCAATCAAGTTCTGTCACGCACCCAATTTCCATGCTTTGTTTGCTTTGATTCACTCTCGGAAGGACGAGAAAAGCAAACCCGAAGCCCGTAACCTCTCTCCCAAAATACTGAGTGACGTTCTCATTTGTCACACATCCGCCCATCGGCACTGGCTTTACTCAGTACAAAATAATACGCCACGGAGTAATTATTATATGTCAATTTGATATCCATCTGAGGACAAACAAGTGGTTGCTTTAAACTGAGTCCTTCAGATAAGCTACAGTACAGTGAGTACTTGAGTCTCTTTTTCACTTTGCGTCCCACCGTAGGGGGTCCGGACTCAGCTGGTGCTGTAATGGTTTGGATGCAAGGCTGAAAGAATTGGAGAGCGATTCAGCGGATCACTGCCATTTGCTCCTACAAACACCCACACCATCCAACTTTCCTCCCTACCCTCATCATCTCCCCAGTAACTACACCGCACTTGCATTAACCTGGACGCAAATAACTGTCAGTGTAAGAAAGGAGTGGTAGATACAGGCCTCAAGCCCCCGCCCTACATAGTCCAACTGGCTGAGCCAATGGGAAAAAACAATATTCTCATTCCAGCTCTGGGGGGTGATGTCACTGTCTGTAGTGTACTGTCACCTGCTCCGTCACATAATTCGGCTGTTACATGCTTTAAACACCTCAGAGGGGCCACTTGTCCTATATTTCAACACCTTTTGAGGTCGCGCTGATCTATAATGAATTATTAATATGTTTTAAAGCATATGCTTATTTGCTTATTTCATTTGCAATGCTATTTTTTTAGAATAAAGGCAACACCATTTTCTCAGTATGAAGAAACAAAATTAGCAAATAATTCTGTCCCCTTGTGTCATCCAAGCACAGCTTAACAAACAGAAAATCTTCCCCAGACAGCTGCTAAAGCAGAGGGAAGCCCAAATGACTCTGCCTCATGATAATGTTTCAAATGGTTTTCATGCAGCTGCTTTTTTTTTCATTTAAATTACATTTAAGATAAATTGCACCTCACCTTCCAACCCACTTCTCTCAGCTCAGATGAGATGATCTTATCACAGTTTCTGGTTCTGTTCAACATTATCTGGTTTGGGTGGCCATAGAAGGACACAGGAGAAAAATACCGTTGATTTGCAAAATAGCCAGATTTGTAGATAACAAGTATCGAGAAAATTTTGTTATTATGGGAGGAAGAAACCACCTCCTATAATTTTTCACAGAACACAAGATTCAGCTAATGAGAATACTGGATGGCCATGTTCCAGTGGCAGGAGAACTGCTGGAAAGCATTGATATAACAGTCTGTTCCTGGAAAGGTTGCATGTCACAGATAAAATGATTTATTTAATGATTTATGTTCTGCCTTTTGTGTTAAAAATTCAGTGTATATTGAATCAAGAGAGACATACATGTATTTAAATTAGCAACAACTGATAGTGTGGTAGAATGAGCTTTTCCTGCCCTTGAGCTGATGGTGACTTGACTCAAGGCTTTGCTTGTTTGATCCACAACTCCAGCAATAGCTCATTTTGTAAGGAGACACACAACAGTGTTGACTTGTTTTTTACATTGAATATTAACTTGAGAGAACTTATGAGCAAGGGTTATTGTACCGTAATTCATTCTTAAAATATCAAACACATTTGCACAGTTAGGATAGCCAATTAACTGAAAATTGAATGTGGACCTTCACCACTCAAATTGCTGAGAAAAAGGAATAAAAAAAAAGAAAACCTAACGTCAAATACGGGGCCCTATTTATAGGTCAGCCCTCATTTCTGAGGAAACGAAGAAAAAATAAGATCTTGATTACTGAATCTAATTATATTGTAAAGGCAACTGTGTTAAGTTTGATGCAAGACCAACTAAGGAAGATTGCAATTAGGAGCAGTGAGGGGGTGAGGAGTCCTTATCCACAGTCCCTCTGGGGAGTTCTCCCTCACACAAATTCCCACATGCATGCTGGCTCCTATCCTCCCTTGATTTCTCTCTCTCTCTCCCTCTCTCCCTCTCTCTGGCACCTCTCCCACTGGGATTGACGTTTTCGCAGCTGTTTTGCGTCCCTATTTCTACAGTTTGTCTCTCATTTGGGAGGGTCCGCGAATCTCAGCAGATCGCTGGCGGAGACACGGTTCAAAAAGCTTAAGTCCCTCTGTCTCGCACTCCGGAGGTTGTTCAATAATTAATCGTTTAGGTTGCAAACATCTGGCAGGAAAGCAATTTATGGGAAACAATCCGAGCATCTGCCGAGAATGGGAGGAGGGACATTCGAAGGCCTGTGCGCAGTTGCAAGCCGTAATGGGCCTGCTGTCGGAAATTATTCCAACTAACTAAGTAATTGCAGTCCAAACGAGCGCTGATCGCCACATTTGCATATTTTGGTTTGCTTCCATGCTCTGAAGCAGCAGGCAAGCAGACAATCAGGCACTTAGATCAAAGAGCCAAACTGCATGTACTTTCTGCACTGAAAACTGAAAACATGTCTGTGTTGAATCATCTCCAGCTTCATGTGCTGACATATTAGCTAAGCATGTTGTCAAGAGAAACTTTTTTTGGCTTTGTTTTGCTTTTGATTTTTTTTTTTTTTTTGTGGTCATGCAACAGCAAATAAACCAAAAGAAAGAATCCATTCCACCGTCACACCGCTGGAGCTGATGGAATCTCTCACCCTGCAAAGCCAGTCAGCCTTGCAGAAACCCTGAGCTGTGAGGTATGCACAGCGCCCCCGCACCGCCACTGCACTTACGGGAGTCGTGTTGTTTCGTGTCGAAAGGCCTGCCTCTCTGGCAGATACACAGACATGAGTCAAGACAATGGCTCATCCCCCGCATGTCTTCTGAGTAATTCACTAGAATGGGGGTGGCACATGTGTGCAGACATGGGTGATGGGGGAAGCTACGCCTGGAGAATACCTGGGATTCATTTCTGAAATCCCACACTGTGTCAATGAAAGCTTAGTGCAGGTATGCTGGGTTTTATTAGATTATCGAAGGGCCTAGTGGGTGTTTTTTTTTGTTGTTGTTTATGTTTCAGAGAAACATCAATAAGATCTCTCTCCGCCTTGTTGCGAGGAGCACGGCTTGGTACTGTGGCCCTCGCTGTTTTGCGGACTTTCATCTTCTAGATGGGAAATTTTTCCATGTTGGAAATCAGCCTATGCCCTGACAGGGCAATAGAGTCACTGTGGGCTCGTCATAGCAACAAGTGTCAGCAGGATGTCCTCTCTCAAGAGACAGTGTATCCAGGGTCCATTGTCTTCACAGGTACTTCTAGCTACTTCCTTTTTTGTTGTCTCCGACATTAGATCCAGACAATGAGAGGTAAAACCTAATTAAACAGGGAAATAACAGTGGGGGTCTTATTTTAGGTTGTTGTTTTTTTTTTAATACAGGGTAACAGTGCAGAGTTTCGAGTTTCAATTCACCCCTCTGATCCACGTTACAGACAGCCTCAAGGCCGAAGCATTGCTTTTGTATGCGCCTTTGTGCAAAGGCGCTTAAACGTTAATCTGAATAATAAGGTCTCCTCAAGGAAGTGTCTAATCACCGCAAAGACTAATTGAATCGGTGGATGATTAATGGAGTTCCACTCCAATTATGACCCTCATATAAATGGGGAAATTGCAACCCTCCCCTCGCGGACGGTAACGTTATTGTGGATCCGAACGCAAATTTATAATCTCACTGCGGTGCCTCATTTTCGCATTGTCATGGGCCGCTGTTCAGATTACATAAATGTTTACCCATAGTGATAGTGATACTCAGGGCCCTTTCACATTGTTACTGTAAGAACAGAGTTTTGACTGTGTGTGGAATTTAACCCAAACCCAGCCAGAACAATTACCTGGATTAATAATGTTTGAAGTTTCAGGATAATGTTACATTTACATTTACATTTATTCACTTGGCAGACGCTTTTATCCAAAGCGACTTACATAGGTTACAGTTCATGTTAATCTTTATGGTTGTAAAGATGGAGTTGCACCTTTTCCTAAAACATAGTGAATGAGTGCACACTGCTTAGAATGAAATAAATATAGGACTTAGAGTAGAAGTCAAAAGTTTGGACACACCTGATTAAGATATAGGGAAATCTGCATTCAAAGATGTTTTGATCTAAAGACTTATGCTTAAGTTCTTGAAATTTGTTTCTTGGACAAAATATAAATAGTGAAGTTAATGCCTGTGTATGAATTTCTTTCCAGAAAAAGGGTTCATTTTAAAAAATAGAAGAAACTAAAATATAAGTTTTGATTTGTTCAACGCTTTTGATCACTGCATTATTCCGTTTGTGTTATTCCATAGTTTTGATGCCTTTATTATTATTCTAAAATGTGGAAAATAGTAAAAATAAAGAAAGAATCCTTTTATGAGTAGGTGTGCCCAAACATATGACTGGCCCTGTACATTTCATAATGCTATTCTTAGCAGTAGAGATAAAAGTAAGTGACAAGTATAAAATATAATTAAGTTGGTTCATTTGAGTTCAGGCAATTCTTGTAAAGTAGGTGTGTTTTAATATTTTCGAGGTTTAAGGCTCTGTCTTCTTTTTTCTAGTCCATCTTGAATATGTTTCATTATTCAATTTACATTTTATTACATCTGCCACATACACATTTAACAGAAACTTATTTATGTAACCAGCAAGAGGACAGCTAAAGTCTGTGCCAAAACATATCAATCAGTGTGCATTTCACTGCAAGCTCTGCTCTCGTAGACCTAATGACTGTCAATTTTGAACTGTCAAACTGAAAATGTTATCTCTGTGTAAAAGAAATTGATGCAGGGAAAAGCATCAATATGTCATTGTGAAGAAGGATTCACAATCTTTCAGTGTGCCCTGTAGCCTAAAATCCTATAAAGACATCCTTCCTGACAAGATCAAAAGCAAGTTTTTTTAAACATATATATATTTTATATTATATTATCGTTTAATATATTTTTCCTGTAGAAATTTGCAAACACACAACATTATTCAGAAAAAAAGTTCGCTTCTTAAATTTTCTTTAAAGTTTCCCTTTTCTCTGTAACCAACCCGGCCCAATATTTTCATTTATCACAACAAATCACATCCAAAAATAATAAAACTACAACAGGGTTTGCTTATAGCAACAAAGTCTGATAATTTGCCTTGAACGCCCTGGCCCAGCTCACGCCTGGAATTTGGGTGAGTTCCCAGAGCTCTATTGTATTGGCTTTCTCCTGCCTAAACACTGAAGCTAAAATAAGCAGGTTTTTGGTGCTTGGTACTTGGTGCTTGGGTGGGAAGATCGCCTGGGAAAGCCAGGTTGCTGCTGGGAGTGGTGTTCCTTGGTGACCAAGCAGAAGCAAATGCTCCACTGCAGTGACCTGCCCGGATCGTCAATGTGAGAAAATTCCACACATGATTTTATCTATATTACACCAAACATCAAAATAATTTTCTGTTGTGTAAGGGCATTATTAATCCTTTATTGCATATTTTAAAAAGTATATGCTAAAGTGTTACTGAAAATACTGCTTGTGATGACAGAAATTTCCCTTGCATCCTGGTTTTTTTTTTTCCCTTATACATGATTACAATATATGCTTCATATAAACACACAATGAAACATGCATCGGTTTGCATTTATCATAATATTAGCCTCATATACATTGTTATACTGTAGCTCTTTAATACAAAGTTTGTAACCTATGTAAGTTGCTCTGCATAAGAGTGTCTGCTAAATGACAGCTAAATGACACCATCTGCTAGATGACAATAATTTCAAAGAATGAACAATTGCTATCTCTAAGCACTGTCAACCCACTGAATGCGATGAATCCATTTGCACCTGTCTAGCTGGCAGCGCCAGGCTAGTAGTACTTCTTATTTTCATTTGCTTCCTTAGCACACACCATTACAACTTATATAGCCTGTTTTTTTTACATATTATCCCTTTGTACAGTGGGATGTTTACTAGAACAAATCAGTATTTCTGGTTAGGTAGCTTGTGCTTGCTCAGTGGTTCATAAACAGTGCTCCACCCAGGCTTTGAATCTGCAGCCTTCATGTTTAAAATTTCAATTTCTTAACCACCGTAAGTCTGCAGCCAGAGATATCACTCAGCCCCGCCTTCCCATGGTAACAAGTCTCTCTGTGACTTCACCCAGCCTAGCCCAGCTGTTGAGAAATGTTGCCTCATCTTTAAGGCGGATTCCCTTGGGAAAGTTGCGAAGCGTGTCTGCTCCGAGCTGTTTGCAGCTGCGGGACAAACTCTCCACAGATACAGCTCTGTCAGGTGTGTCTGGGCCAGTTGGCAGAGTTTGCAGAACAGTCTGCCAGGTGGGTGTGGCTGACTTCCGCCCACATGGACACACCCCTCCAAGTGGATACAGACACCTGCTGGCTTTTTCTCAGCTGTCTGGGAAACTGCGTGCATGCTGGCATGGGTTTCCACCCCATACATATGACGGCATTCAACATTCAACGTGTTTTTCCAAACACGGAAGATTACTACCAGTTAACTCTTGACCCACCGGCAGCAAAATCTCAGTTTCAGACTTAGTGTGAGAATGGAACCATTGAACTCTGGTATGTGCTGTGGTTACACTTAAGCAAGTACAGCATTCTAAAATGGACACAGTAGTATTTCAGTGTTTCTGATTTGTTCCTTTTTATACTGGAGCAATTCATCCCTTTCTAGTTTTGCTAAAAAACAAGTTTTTATACTTCATGGGAGACCAGGCCTCCTTTGTCCTGATAGATGGAAGGAAACAGTGCAATAGATCCCCATACTGTAGCCTTTGATTTGCTAGTCACACGGTCCTGACCCTGTATATCCATTTTGTGGCGGAGGTCAGCCTTCATTGCAGTTTTAGGTTTGTTTATCAGTAGCTGCAACACCTCAGGACTGTCTCTTGCAGAGTTATAGAGCACTAGTTGAAAGTCATTTTATGGATGTAAAAAACATTTGTGTTGAAATAATTAGATTACTTTGCGCCTCTTTTTCTTCCACCATCAACCTTATTTGCATTTTATTATTTTTTGTTGCAGGAACATCCATTAAGGGTAAAAAAAAAAATAAATAATAATAATAACAGAAACCTGTTTCTCGCCACTTTAGTCTAATTAATTTTCCACATAATTATGTCATTTGTATTGGGTCCCACTTCTCTGTGCCACATTAATCCTTTATTTTAGCATTTAATCATAATTTAATCGCTGCGTCAGGCTCTGTTTTATATTCTCCTTGGCTCTCTGTGGGGCCGTAAAACTCCGCCGACATGTTGCTCCCTGAAGCCAGAATGGTGGCTCCCTATTAAGATCAAAAAATGCCCTTGCACAGGGAAGGGGTTCTTTTATGAGTCTCAAAGACCTGTGAGTGAATCAGAGAGCAGGAAGGGGAAAGGAGAGAACAGAATTAAAGTTCCTGGACACTTTAAAATTCACGGCGTGCGAGCAATTTACATGCAAAATGAAAAAAAAAAAACAGACTCCTTCAGTGGAGGTTCTTTTCCTTTAATGTGCTCTTTGATCCACAGGACACCGAAAGTTTGCTGTGAAGCAGGACTGTTTTTGCAAGTAATTAATACTAGCAAATTTGCCAAGTGGGAAATTTAGCTGAAATTAAGTGCTGTAACATATATCTTTTATGGATCCTGCACTGCAAGCATGCCTTGTCCTATGCCCCAGACAAAAAGTATTTCAGTTAGCAGTGGCATGCTAGTGTCCCCATTTGACATTTCAACTGTTTTTATCCATTTGTATTACACTGTCTTGTACCGTATTCTTATTAAGTTAACTGGTATGGCGTTTTTGCAATGATTACCAATACAAAAAATTTTACAAAAAAAATTTACAAAAAATTAATAGATCATCTGGAAAATCTGACCCAAACACATAGAAAATTGGCTCATAATCCAGGGATGTCAAAGCTGCAAAAGAAGCTACAGTCAAGACAACTGTATTGCTATCCAAAAAAAGTGAACGTGCAGGTGACAGGACGCATCAGCCTGGATAACCGCGGCCAGATTTGACAGTTTGGCAGTTTGGCTGACTTCCACTGCCCTCACACTGACCCACACCCCCCCCACACCCCCCCCCCCGAGTGTGATAACAAATCCAGCCGAGTGTTAAATATTCGACACCCCAGTACCATAGTGTCTGGCGCAACAAAGGTGCCGAGGTGGTACTCGGGGCAGCGTTGCCCACCTGTGAACACAAAGGTGTCATGGTTCGTCACAGAAGGCAGGTAAAGTCAACCTGCGAACGCCAGGCTTGGAGGGTCAGCACCTGGAGAGTTAATATCTGATAATATCTGTATGTCAGACCTACAGTATGTCACAACGCAGGGAGAGGCCATTAGGGCTTAGGCTTCAATATGCAGAGAGTGAAGCATGGGTTTACTCACATTGTTATTTTAGTGTTTGGATTATTTCAACTGGGAAGCAGACGCCACTGCCCAGGGAGACTTACACAGCTACCCTCCTACATAAAATCCATTTAATCCAGCAGGATATTTACTGAAGCCATTCAGGCCTAAGCATCTTGCTCAATTGTGTGCTGGCTGTGAATCAAACCTGTAACCTTTAAAATACTTTCCCATTCAACATGGTACAAATCACCAGAATGATTAGCTTCTTTTGGTTGGCGTGACAGGGCTTAGGGAAGATTTTCTGCTTTTTTGCTCAAAATTAGTAACTGTGTGCTAACTGGAGATTCCTGTGGTTTTTCCCACCCTTTCAAGATGTTATATGCTAGAAAATTACCATAGAAGGATATTGTTTGCTTACAAGTCAGCATAACTATGAATTTAGAATTTCTATGTCCTTGTTTGTAACACCCTCTCTCCATCTGGTTGTTCTGCGCTTGTCATTGTGTGGTTGCTCTTGTTTTTCGATTTCATTTGATTTTGTATCAGTTAGAACTTGTACAGTGTGTCACTTGTTTTGTGCTCTAGGAAAATTCTTTTGTTAGGAATGCAATAGTGATTGACTGATCACAGGTCTCCCGGGCGATGTCGTGGAACGATCCAGACACCACAGAGAAATGGCACCCACTCACATTAATGGGACCTGGCTCTCCCAGACTCATGCAAAGAACACCGGTCTTGTTAGGATAATGTCCAAACACCACTGACACCACAGCTCGCAAAATCCTGTCACAGTTGTTTGTTAACTTGACTCACTTCAGAGAAAAAAGTTTTGAAAAAAGATTTCTCTTTCCCCCGGAAATCTTGGAGTCAGTAAAATGGCTTTCAGCGATTTTGAGAGGAAACTTTCTCCAAGACAGCAGCTGAAAGTAATGAAAATATAATACCTCAGAACCCTGTCCATTTTGGTCGGAGCCTGCAGTATATGCTGGCAGTTTAATAACGCATGCTATTTGTTTAGTTCTTAATTTTTTTTTTCTGTCACTGTTTACTTTGGTCATCATCCAAGAGGTAAATACATTAATAACGAAAAAAAAGAGTCTGTTGGAAAAGTCTGTTGGAGTGCTCCCAAAATGAGGTGAGCACAGATGTTGTAGAGATGATTAAACCCTGTTTGTTGTAAACCACCCTTCGACACAGGTGCGGCATTAAATAATCTGATGACCAATGGTGCCAGGGCAACTGGCAAAGCGCTCACAAAAGTGTTTTCACAACAATGTTAACGAAGGCGGAACAAGCAGCCAGCTAAATCATTCATAAGATGCCGGGGCAGTTGTATAACATAGTGGTAAAGGTGCAGGGCTTGTAACCGAAAGGTTGCTAGTTCAATTCCCTGCAGGGGCACTGCCGCTGTATCCTTGAGCGGGGTACTTAACCCACAGTTGCCTAAAGTAAATTTCTAGCTGTATAAATGGATAACCTGTAAAAATTGTATCCTATATAAGTTGCTCAGAATAAGAGCGTCTGATAATGTGATGTAATGTAATGCTTCTTACTGTGAATCGGAGAATGCAATGTACTTGGATGCCTCTGGCCGGACGGCATCATTACTGTGACTTTATAGTCTCTGTCTTTGGCAGGGGAACGTCGGAGGTGCACCCCTCCCAGACCCACTGCGATGAAGGAGAGTCCGTCATTAAACCTCCAGACTCTCCCCAGCGCCAGACACTCTCGGACGGGGTCCTCAGCCTGCATTTGTCATCTCTTCACAGTTTGCTTCACTAATCGATGGAGGGTTCAATTAGATAATTAAGAAGTAGTGTGAAACAAAGGGGTCTGCTCACAGAAGGGGGTTTAAATAGTTCCTTTTGTCGTCAATCTAGCCCTGTGATTCACAAGAAGTCACGCGAAATTGCGCAGACTGAAGAGGACGTTACTCAGCGCTCTGTACGACCTTGGTGTGTGTGACAAAGAGCCATCCCAGAAAGCCAAGTGGTCCTGCACAGTCAGTGGAGAGGAACAAAAGACCCGAAACTGACACTAATGGCGGACTCTCTCTGTTCTCTTCATACCAGCGGTCCACAAATTGACTACAATGGACCTCTGATCACAATTACAACAGAGCGCTTTGAGTCTCATACACAACCATTATCAGCTGTCTGCATTGGAATGCGTTTGGACAGGAAATTACAGCGTTATGCCCTTGAGAATGCAGCAGGATGTATTTTGATTTGTCAATTACACTCACCTTTCGTAATAACGTGGGCCAATATTCATTTGATTATAAAAAAAAACTAAGCTCAGTACTCTAAATGACCTTAATTAAAGTTGTCAGCACGCAACGTTCCATCACGGTGTGATGTTCCTGGGATGAAACATGTACATTTGTAGACATTACGCCCAGTTTGTTAACTGATTGATCTGCAAAAGAAGGTGCATTATACACACTCCCTACACACGTGGCACACATTGCAACTGAACACGGGTTGGCGCTGTAAGCAACCAATAGGAACCGTGTTCCTCGTCGTCACGTCCAGTAGGAAGGCCGTTTTAGGGCCCTGCTGGTTTGCATCTTTGCAGGCAGGGAAGACTGTGCCCATGTTTATGGGGCGCTTGTGGTGTCGCTGACTCCAGGTCTGCAAAAAGAGAGGGGGTGAGAGTGTGTTTCCCTTGGCATGGGTCCTCTCCGTTTACAACACTTTTCCTGAATAATTCACTCACACCGTATTTGTGGAAATCTCCGAGACCCCGTAGAAATGAGGAGCTTAATGTTTTATGAAGCCAATTTCCTCTCCCCTTTAAAACAGTAAATTAAGGGAGGGCCTTTTAAAAAATCGCGCCGAATGAAGGAAAAAGAAAAATCATGAGTTTACTGAGCTGTGGTTGAATTTCTCAATGCCTCTGCATTTTACAAGACCATTCCGAAAGATGTTTTACACATGGGCAAGTTTTGCTGGCCTGCTCCCGTTTTACAATCCGCAGTCAAAGCCATGGCACTGAGATCCAAATGATAAATAAATTAATAAGCGACAGAAAATGAAATCATTGATCTTTTTCCCCCAAAACGGAACATCTCCTGTTGGATTTGTGCCTTAATAACATTGCAAAAAAAAAAAAAAAAAATCCCTTCAGACTGTGTGGCAATGTGATTACATTCACATCGATATTTCTGTCTCCAAGGATCTTTTTCGGCATATCCCATTGCTTATCGTTCCAGGCTCCGGCCTGTTAAACTTTCATGATCGCTCTCGTGAAAACTTGGCGGCGAGTGTAAAGTTTGGGCTCGGAGGGGTTTGCTGTGTTTATCTGACTTGGAAAACTGATGTGCAATTTCTTTCACAACTCCTTCGATCCGATCGATTTGTGATCGGTCCCTCTCATGCCCTCTGTCTGCTTCAGCCAATACCTGCATCCCATATGGGTGAGTAAACTGGATACCCAAGCCCATCTCTCAGTCCTTTGAATTATTTTGAGCATGTTATCCAAGGCACAGTGACTAAGGAGTGCTCATGCTCTTGTTTTTGACATCTGCTGCTTTTCTCATAATCTTTTTTTATTTTCGTTTATCAAAGTGTGATTCTTGGACTTTGTCATATTAATGTCACAGCCACTCTGAGATTTCCCCCAGGAGACACTCAGCGCTGTCCCCTAGGTGAAATCTCAGTTTGAAACAGAGTAGTATTGTTCATAAAAGTGAAATTATCCCAACTGCTGAATTCTCCTCTAGTCATTGCTGCATGCTTTCTACATATCAGTTTTTTGTTCTACACTTATTCATGGGGTAATTACATTACATTGTTACACAATCACAACCCCACAACCTTAACTCCACAACCTCACAACCCCAACCCCAAAACTGTAACCACAACCCCACAGCTCCAACCCCAAAACTGTAACCACAACCCCACAGCCCCAACCCCAAAACCATAACCACAACCCCAAAACTGTAACTGCAACTCCAGAGCTCCAACCCCAAAACCATAACCACAACCGCACAGCTCCAACCCCAAAACCATAACCACAACCCCACATCCAGAAACCCACAGTCACTGATTCTTCCATGCATTTTACCTTTTTGCTGAGCGCAGCAGATGCATTGAGTGCATGCCAGCCGACAGAGCACTGATTAATTATCTGTCTGCAAAGTGTGTGTGTGAGAGAGAGAGAGACGGAGAGAAAGAGAGACAGATTGTACTGGGGTTGGCGTAGGGGCGATCGATGTGAAAAGATTCGATATGAGGATTCAAAATTTAAAAAAACAGAAAAGAGAGAACCAAAAATTTGCTCAGTGTCAGGTCAGATTTTAAACAACCAATGCCGTGACCCCAGATACTGGTCATTTTTAGGCCCCATGAAGAGGAAAGATTGTGATGTACTCTGCTTCAATTGTCTGTGAGGAGAGCAGCAGCTTGGCCGTCACAAAAAATATTCCATTTTCTTCTGATTTGGAATGAGACAAACCAGACACACACACACACACACACACACACATAAACAAATCTACAATTTTATACAGGGTTGTTCAGATTGCCGTGTTATGCTCCGAACCCTCTCCCTTCCATTAAAAGCTGAGCGCTGTTTGCGGGATATATATACGCCACTGTATCGACCTCTCCGGAGCAGAGATAAGTGGTAAATCAATGCTCATTGATTAGGATCAGAACTCAGCTGTCAGGATCCCCAGTCCCGCTGACCTGGAGTCAGCTCAGTGGCGCATGTAGCCATTACCAGGCTACGATCAAGGGGGGGGTCTTCTCCTGGACCGCGCCTCCTCCCGGCATGACCCAAAAACACCAGGGGTGCGGCTGCCCCGGCAGTGCCACAGCGGGGGTTACTCCACGCTGAAGCGTAACTGTGCAGGCAGGGGGGGCAGTGTGGCAGCCAGTGTGGTACAGCGAGTGACCTCTACTGGATTTACACCTTTATTTATATCTGTTTGACCACTCGAGCTGCGGCTCGGCTTTAACCAATCAAGGGAAGGAATCTGGCCGGGTTATTAAATTCAGAGGGAGAGGAAAAAGAGCCCAAGGCTGGCCCCCATTTTCACCTTTGATCTGTCAGCAAGCAGCTGTTCCTCCCACTCCCTGAAAGAGCACATTCCCCAAACAGCGCTCCAGCCGTTTCACTTCTAACACCACACAGCTTACTACCCTGCCTGTTATACAGGGTCACTGGCTGTTTGACTGCACCACACCATTGTCACAGATGATACTTTCCAAATGTTTGTGCACTTATTGTAAAACATCACCTTATAATCAAACATATGTATGCTCGGTGTATTAATGTTCATGTACATTGCTGGCCATTGATAATATTGGCAGTGGTGTGGCATAGCTATAAGGAGCAGGGCTCATATGCAAAAGGTTGCTGGTTCCAGTCCTCGCTGGGACACTGCTGCTGTACCCTTGGGCAAGGTACTTAACCCCCAACTGGTGCAGTAAATATCCAACTGTGTAAATGGATATCGCTCTGGATAAGATTGTCTGCTAAACGACTATAGTGTAATGACAAAATACAGGTAGCCTCCTAATATTGATGCATGTAGATTGCTATGTGAGTTTCTCCATCTCAGTTTTTTTTTACAGGGTATTGAGAGGTATGAGGTACTATTTTAGGGTTTCTGGCTCAGAGTCTGAACTGTCTGTCCAACAGCTCAGAATCCAGTTACAGCTGAAGTCAAGAGGTAGCTGGACCCTGACTAAGAATGAACGAAACTTTACTGCTTCTATCGATCGCAGTGACATAGGGAAGCCTATACTACGGCTCTGTATGTGTGTGTGTGTGTGTGTATGTGTACCTGTGTGTGTGTGTGTGTGTGTGTGTGTGTATGTATGTGTACCTGTGCATGTGTGTGTGTGTGTGTGTATGTGTACCTGTGTATGTGTGTGTATGTGAAATTCCGTGTGTGCATGCATGAGACTGTGTGTTTAAATGTCTATGTGTATGCTTGTGTGTGTATATACATATGTGTTTCTTGAGAGGAAGAAGAGAGGAATAGTGTGCAGAGAGGAATAGTGTAATACAGTCTGCAGTACCTATTCAGCATATGACACTGTGCCAAATGTTAACGAAACCCTCTCATTAACAAGTCCATCTGGAGGGCTCCCAGACCACTGTAATTAATACTGTAAATGCGTGATTTCAACAGCTGTGCAGAACTCTGCAGTTCAATTTTAGTGCCCCTTTCCACATTCTCACACTCTTGTTTCAGTTACTCGAATATGCCAAGCTGTGCTTGGCGCATAATACGAACAATAACATTGGGTATTAATAAGAAACAAAATGACTATTCATTTGCTTGGGGCCTTTGTAAATGCGATCCATGCAGCTGAAGATCTCATAAAGCGGTTAAGGTTTAGTATCTTGCTTATTGATGCATTAGCAGTGTCTCACTGGGGTATTGAACATGGTACAAGCCTGGCTCCATTACTGAAGGAAGGCCAGTGAGAATATCTATTATTAAATCCTTTTATTTTTTTATTTTTTTTTCACCAAACTCTAAGCCAAGACAAGCTGTTCAGGTCTGACCGTGAATTTGGGCATGCAGTTCACAAGATGGTTCTACTTCATTATTGTTTGTTTACGCCTGCTGAAGCGCGGACACAATTTGTTTTATAGGTTTCAGCTTTTTTCATTTCGCTGCAGTCGTTGTTACCGCAGAGTTGTGGAGGAAGGTTATAATTATTTAATGCATCCTTGTAGGTGCTCTTTTAATTAGCATTACTTCTCTTTCTTCCAACATTGTGAACTGAAAGCAGAGATAGCTGTAGCTGTCAAAGCTGAGGCAAGCATACCCATCCTGCTCGAAGGAACGCCAGTCTGTGCACGCAACAACCACAAAGCAATAACCTTCTAATTTAAAGTTGTTTTTTTTTATATATAATTTTTTTTTTCTCTGTAATCTTCTCATAATGCACTTTGAAGCTGTTTGGAAAATGAGAACAGCGTTAGCTTAAATGTACCCTGTCACAAAATGATGTAATTCCCTTTGTTGTTAACGCATCCCCTTGAAAACATAACCTGGCGAAATCGCTTTGTGTAGCTTTGATTGCCGTCATCGCTCCACACTGAAGGTGAGAGGCCTGGTAGTGTTCTGGTAATTAAGTGAGGACTAAAGCCGATGTAAGTCTCCTTTCACTTCCTGCCATCTGCCCAATCTCGATACTTGATAGGGTCTTAGGGTTAGCGCTCTTAATCTGTCTCATCCAGCCTCAGACAATGGGCCATTGCAGGGGAGCTCTTAGACCTCTCTGTGTGTGGGTTGTAATGGTCCGCAATCAACAAAACGCTGCACTTCGAAAGGGTCCTGCCCAGAATCACATGAAATGGCTCTTGCGGAGACAGCCTGCTCCCAGGCCACGCTAGCTGTGAGGAAAGGACCTCCCATAGTTCATACATTGCGTTACATTTCATTACATCATTGGCTTTTAGCAGATGCTTTTATCCAGAGCACATTCCATAGGTTACAATTTTTTTACATGTTATCAATTTATACAGCTGGATATTTGCTGAGGCAATTCTGGGTTAGGTACCTGGCCCAAGGGTACAGAAGCAGCGCCCCATCAGGGAATCGAACCAGAAACCTATCAGTTATGAGGGCTTCTCCTTACCACTATGTTGCGCTGCTGCCCTGTGCCGGTTGGTGATCTCAGTCCATCTTAGGAGGAGAAGGAGTTAGTAGCGATGCAGGTTACACAGTCCCTGTGGACATTGTCAGAGGGATGCCACAACAAAAAAAAACACATCCACCAATGAATACAAGTCCAAATCCCTTGGTAGGGGTATCATAAAATGTTGCAGTACCCCTTGAATGCAAATCATTCAGCTGCAGAAATGGGATTGAGTGTGCATTTAAAAGGAGATTGCCCTTGCCAAGGGCATCTACTGAGCAGATATATAATGTTAGCAAATAACAGATACATTGTGCTTGTGAGAATAAGACTGAGATTGTTATCATGACTATTTTTTATTGCAAGATACCCTTACCTCATGTGACCTCCATAGTCTACCTTTAATACACAGCCAGGTATTTCAGGTGAGCAAGTGTATAAAACTAGTGCCTTAACTTGGATACACGACTGGATGTGTATTCATACAGTTTATGCTAGGTTTTGCTTGAATTGCTTGAGGGTACAGTAGGTATTAGGTTTCTGCGTCGCCCAGGCCAGGGTTCAAACCTGTAACACAGTAGGTCACCGTGCCAACTCGGGGTGTCACTCAGGTCCGCATACTTGACAATCAGCCAATAGCCTGCAGCGAGGCTTGGTGTTAAGTAAGAACAGAGACTGCAGTACACTCAGGCATAGCAGCAAGACAAGTGAACCCTGGCCGGCAAACACCTTACCCAGGAATGAAGCCAACTGTCTTCCGCCGCTCCACAGACTCCTTGTCAATAATGGTGAATGACACCTCACAGACTCAAGCCCCGAACAAGTGCCTCAACTGCTGAGGGCAGCAGTGTAACCTACTGGTAAAGAGCAGGGCTCATAACTGAAAAGACTGCTTTTGCTTTCTCACCTGGCGCTGTACCCTTGGGCAAGGTACTTAACCCAGAACTGCCTCAGTAAATATCCAGCTGTATAAATGGGTAACGTGTAAAAATTATAACCTTTGTAAGTCGCTCTAGATACACGCATCTGCTAAATGACATTAATGTAATTTAATGTAACTGAAAGGTCAGGCTCCCAAGTAACTCAGCCAATTTTAAACACACCCTTTGGTGTTAACACATAACCATTACAGCATTCCTCTGACTTCATCAGCAGTTTTTGTCCTTGGATCCTTTCAGTTCCCCAAAGGGGTTTTATGCAGTACAGCTATGTAAACATCCACCACAGGTTTACGTAGCATCATAAACCATTCTCAGTTTATAAGACCCACATTTTCCCCTCATATTCACATTTTCAATTAGCAACAGATTTAAAATGATGGAAAGAGCAGGTGATTAGGCTTTGTAATGATGACATTCAAGTAATGGATATTTTGAGTGGATCCTTCTGCAGGCAGGCACCTGGCCCGGGGTCAAGAGAACAGCCGTGGAAACGTTCCAGAGACTTCCGAGCGTCATGTGGCAATGACGTTCCGAGGGCCACCCCCACCCCTGTGCACCAATCAGCTGGCAGCATGATGTCAGCTGTGTGCCCTCGCCGCATGTGCCAAACCCCCGGCACAATTTTCATCCATCAGTGCAGACATTATGAAAAAAACGCTCTCTCCCTCCATTCTTCCTGTCTCTGCCCATATTAATAGACCTGGAGCTTAGCCTTTGGTTTTTCGGGACTCATCTTTCCCCCTTTCCTCAGCATCCAATCTTCTAATGAGGCCGTGCCCTCTGTCACCACCTGACCACTTCTCCCATTTCTCTCTCCTTCACGCAGAGGAGGAGGAGACGGGCCAATCAAAATCCAGCACCGCCTCCTTCCCGCTGACCTCACTGCGTCACACTCATCACCCCATCCAGACCTCGGTTCTGCATCGCCGGTGGGGATGTAGGGCATTCTGCACAGATTCACTGATCTTTAAATCATCTGGATGGCTCATCTCATTTCCCGTGCGCACACAACACTCCAGATATTACATTCCACGCGTTATAAAGATCAGTGAGTATGCACAACGCGGTGTGCGGCAAGACGCCCACTCTCTCTGTGTCAGAGCAGACTGAAACCCCCCGCCACACATTTATACATACATAAGGGTTTAAATAAGAACTCAAAGAGATGGCAGTTATGGAAAAAAAACTGACCTGGTTTGGAATATCTAAAATATTCTGGTTTTAAAAACAAGTTCTGATCCCACTTTTACAGTCCGCAAAGACTGCTCAAAAGAAAATGCGCAAACCTGACTTACAGGGCTTTGATGTGTTCCCTTTCCTGCCTCCGTTATCAAGCCCTGTGATGGTGGGGGGGGGCGTATGGAAGGTTGCTCCTTTGTTATATATATATTTTTAGCTGCTGTCAGTGTACTCTGTCCCACAACATGGGAGGCTTTAGGACCTGGGGCAGCAGTGGCCTCACAGACAGTCACCTGCACAGCTGAGACTGATTCCTAATCAGCCATCAACTGCCAGTTGACTTCAGTCAGCCTGCTGTCATGGCCCAACTAGCTGGTGGGGGCGGAGTGGAGTCTGGGCCTGAATGTAGAGCTTGTTACCATGCCTGCCTATTTAGCTGGGCTGCCATTAGGCAGGAAGTGTTTTGTTGTTTGACAGTGACGTTGTTTGCTTTCATGTTTTCATTAACCCCAGAGCTGGGAAATTGTACAGCCATTGGCTGAATCTACGTACTGGAAGTTGTGTTCTTATCCAATCACCGCCTTTATTGGTTGCTAATCCTGTCATAAACCCTCATTACTGCCATACCTGGGCTTAAAATGAGACTACCTATCAAGTCAGCACAGGTAACGTATAAGTATATGACTCTAATATTTAGCATTTCAGTATGTGTTCATTCAAGTATTTTGTTTTATTGTAATAATGAATAAATCAGCACACTTTATAATTATTGCATGATGCTAACAGAAACAATATATAAGCAGTTAAATACAGCAAGTCGTGAGTACACCTGCAGTCTAGTAATATGAAATTAAGACAGTTTCTTTTTAAAGCAAATTACAAATATTTTCTCGGTAATGTCTTAATACATTCACTGTATTCCACTTCCTGTCTCCATTTAATGTAAAAATACTGTGCCAATAATCAGTAGCGGCTCCACTTTCCAGACCTTTCCGTTTTTTAAAAACCACTAAAATTGCTTTTTCCTCACAGAGAGCTGTCGAACCTCAGCTAAGATCCCGGGTACTTCAGGTGAGTGCTGCGTGACTCGCTGGCTCTGTGGTTTGGCCTGATGCCCCAGGGAATTCATCCAAATTAATCAATGAGAGGTAAGCTAAAATGCGGAGCTCACTTTGTAATGTTACAGTTAGTCCTTATCTGTAGTGTCTCATGTGGTGCTTGTGGGCTGCTCAGAACTGCCTAGTCTAGACACACATACTGTGGTGACAATCATGTACTGAGATAAGTATGCAGTAGGCCACCCCACTTACCCTAACTGAAGGAAGGAGCACTTTTTGTTACGTATGTGTCCCCTGTGTAATAGGAAACACCTACTGGTTGAGTGAATCACCGGCTGTTTTTCATTGCTTGGCCTTTTGTGCATGTATTATCTCAACCATGAACATGGCTGTCACCAGATGTGTCATCAGGCCAGACACACAGCTGGTAAGTGTGACGCGGTATGGATATGTGACCTTGGCTGGCTTGTCGTCCAACCAGAGGCAGTTGTGTAGACAGTGCGGAAGTTTGACGGTGAGAGACGGCATGTGCATCTCCCCTAGCAGGTGTCAGCAGTCTTGAGAACTGCAGCACCATACACAGAGAATCAGCAGCGTGACAGTGTATATTGAAGCGGGGCTGTTTGATGATCCGTTTAAGAAATTATAGAGCCCGCAAGCTGTCCATTACCTGACAACGGCATCCAAATATTTGCCATGTCATCTGGAGTCTAGACGGCAGCTCCTTGTCTCCCTCAGTCTCTCCCTCTCCCCCTTCCTCTCTCCCTGTCTACATAATTTGTACTCTGTCACGTCTCTTTAATGGAGTTCAGCACAATGTCTTACACTGTTAGTTATGGATGTCCCATAGTTGTACTTTGCAGAATGGTTGGTCCATCTGATTTCTTCAGTGCTGAAGCGATGTTCTCATCAGCTGCTGTGTCATTTTATTGCCTCTTCCCCTTCACTCCAGTCATCATGCAGCTCCCTGAAACCAGCTCTGTATCTGTCCTGAGCTGAGACTGGACTGAACTGGATTGGGCCGGATTGGACCGGACAGGAGAGGAATGCCAGGCGCAGATTATCAGTTGGATAGGGCAGCTTTAATTAAAGGACAGTGGTGATGCCACTAGCCATCGAAGCTCTTTGCAATTTGTTTGTAAATTGTGTTTTATCCCTTGTCTCAGTAGCCTTGATTACTAATGTCTTCCTTGATAAGGATGTCAACCAAATAATTAAGTGGATGATAATAGTATGTCTACCTGGAAAATACAGTTCTATTGTTAGCATACACTCTTTTGAACACCACTATCACTTTATCAGCAGGCTGTTCTCTGTTTTCCTCTGGGTTTTAAGAACTGTGTCTGTGAAATGGAGGGTAAAATATTTTTTACTGAACTGCAATATACGGTACCTGGTGAGAATGTGGTGCAATGGAGCAGCGTAAAAAACCCCTTTATTCCCAGAGATCCACGTTCTCCCCGCGGATCACGGTAATTTTCAATTAGCCGCTGATTAAATAAAGCTGGATAAAAACAGGTGATTAGTGCTTCGCGGCACATAATGACATCATTGAAGTGATGAAGATTTTAAGCAGAAAATCCTGCAGGTGCCAGACGCACTGAGCTGGTCAAACAGATGAACTGCAGCTATGCTCAATGCAGTCAATAATTAGGTTTTTTTTATTTTATTTTATTCATGTCAACTGTAAGACTTTCTGTCTGCAGGAAAAAAAAGTATTGATGCAAGTGTTTGCATTCAGTGTGCTACATATCATTGACATCACAAAGGCAGGAAATGCAGAGCTCTCCTGGGGTACGGATAAGGAGGAGTAGGAGGCTGGATGAAGCCGTGAAGAGGAGAAGGTAGCAGCACTTTCTGTCTCTTTTCAAACAAACAGAAACTACTGGAAGCCGAGGAGGAACAGCGTATTTTTTTTTCCGCGATCTGCGATTGGCTCACACAACCAGCGTCTGCGACGAGTTCTTTCATGCACCAGAGTGCATACTGTATCATACGAATGGCGGCTTTTTCGCCAGCTCCGTTTAAACAGTGCTATGAACCGCGTTAGAGGTAGAGTGAAAGGCCTGCTGGGTGCCAGAGCCCGTGAAAGCATTTCTGCAGGCTGTGTCTGGATCCCTTTCACACTGAACTGAAGCCGGCTGTAACAGAGGGGCAACACTAGCAGTGAAGCAGCTGCAGCTGCTGTGTGAGAGGGGAATTATCTCGGCCAGAGCTGGAACCACTGTGATTCCTTTTAATGCCCTCAGAGAGCATGTTGGAAACTGAACTTGTGACTGTGAATCCATTGATTCATTATGAACCGAAGGATTTAAATGATTTTGTTTTTTCGGCTCTGGCTAAACGGGGCCATTGACTGAAGAAAACGCCACGCTTACACGCGCAGTGGTGGTCATCACTTTTTCGTCCATTCTAACGTTACTGACATGTGCCGTTAAACCTGTCTGTGTGACCCGGTGTGGCAGAAACCTACAGTGTTGTCTTTGCAGAAGCATTTCTCAGCTGGTCAGATCTGTGGCTCTAGTGAGGTCTGTTACTCTAGTATGGTCTGTGGCTATGGAAAAATCCCCAGCTCCCTAGTCAGCATGGAACCAGACAGGCATCAGCAGATTCCAAACAAATCAGTTGTATGCAATGAGTCTGTGACAGTTGTTATATCCATCAGTAATGTTCGTTACTGTCCCCTCTTGAGACATTAGTATTTCCATATAGCGGGAGTAAAAGATCTTCTAGAGACCTTATCATGTGCTACTGTAGAGGTGTTGCATCCTGTTTGAGCAAGGGACATGCATCTGGAATGCTATTGGTCGGCTGAGTTAGTTTCTATTTGCCTTGTCCAATTGAAATGGTCGGGAAGCTACCTTATGACCTATCAGAATGCGTAATGCGTTGCAGCCAATAACATGGTGCAGCATAATTTGTTTTAGGTTGTATAGCACATTGAACTCCAGCAGATCTCTGTGACTGCCATCATAATTCATCTAATTGCTTTGAGCACTGAACATCTGTGAGCTACTAATGAGGAGTCCTGTCAGGACACACAAGCATGCACAAACACACACACACCCTCTTAGGCTGAGTGATAAACTCACACCGCATTTCAAGCAATCTCCCACTGCGTCATCATCTGCAAACTTTCAAACCCTTTAGTCTGAATGGCCATCCTCACCGCCAGAGAATTTTCCAGGGGCCAGTGACTATCCCCAAGCCGTAGTGACTATTCACAGGTACAGGAGAGAACGCATGTGTGCTGTGATTAACAGCTGGCAATTCTTAAATACAACAAATCCAGTATCGCCCACCTCTCACATAAGGTCTCACTGTCACTGACGTTAGGCCTTGCTTTGCCACTGGTCTGTATGAAAGACTGAGTGAACAGGAGGACAACACCATTCTCTGTGGTGCTAATGAGCTGCTTGTTATGAAGAGAATTGAACACCACACCTGCTCACCTTGGACCTTGAATGGAGATGCTCAAATTCCACCAAACCATGCCCTCTGTGAGCAGTCTGAAGAAATTACTTAGGAAGCCTCATATCATTGTGTAAGAAACAGCCCTAGACCCGTGTCCATAATACATGTGAAAGATACAACTATATATATGTAAATTGTGTATATTATAGGTATAAATGAACATAAATTTCCCACGGTTGTATTCATACTTGTTACGTCATAGTTGCTGCAGCTCTGATGGAGACATCATCGTGAAGAAATGATGACTGTACCATTTTTTCCAAATGACCAAGAACAGCCCCCCCCCTTCAAACAGAAATGGGAGGAAGCGCTTTCAGAAGATGATTATTATAGGAGATAATGATCGTTTTAGAAATGACTTGACAAAAAAGCAGAGGATTCGGCTGCCACGTAGAAGGGTGAAGCGTGGCAAAAACACCAATTACTGTAATCAAGGTTTATCTAGGAGCCCCATGGCTCCTCACAGCTGAGGGTCAGACCTAGTGCACAAAGCCTGGAAGCAAACGGTATGTTTCAACTCTCAATGGAAGTCTCATCCAGGGGCCGTGAATAGAGGCAGGAAAACTGGGAGTGTGATCCAGAGACGGTCCTCAAAAAGGCCAGCGGTCTTCCAATGTGATCGGTCCAGGACAAGGAGGGTGAGCTCAGGGCAGAGAGGAAGCCTTCCCGAGCTGTGGGTGGTTCTGTTGTGGATTACTTTACAAGTCCCCCGCGTTTATGACAGAGCCTGCATTTATGACAAGAAAATATTTTGTTATTTAAAAATCAATCAAAGTGGCGGTGGTGGTAGTGTTATGTGTGTGTGGGAGATTAGGGGGGGAGGTGGGGTTATGGATTTTCTGTAAGGACCCTGTTGAGTAGCTGGTTTATAATATGAGGTTTTTTTTCTGAAAGGAGGAAAGCATCGAGGATCAGTCATAAATTAAAAGAGAAGACCCAATATGCCGCAACGTGAAGTTGATAATTAATAAAAACAGTCTCGGGTCTCTTGGTTAAACATGCAAACATGGAGATGTCCTGATCTGTAGTTCCTGTTTTGGAATGAGGTGATGGGAATGGAGGGGGTGAAAACAATGTCTCGGGGGGGGGGGGGGGGGGGTACACATGGGGGGGGGCATTATTCTTTCTAAGTGCTTGATAGTCAGACAGAGAGTATGTACACTGCACACATGTCCGGTTCTGAATGTGTGGTGTGACAGGATGTTACGGCGAATCTAAAGCAGACCGCACCACCTGGTGAACCTTTCATTGCCTATTTACTTAGCAAACACCTCTTGTTAAAGGCAACTTGTGTTGCCTGCTTTTGATATGATTTCACAACAGCTGGGTGAAGTCGCTCCCAGAGTTTGAATCGTCCTTAACCTCTCTGTTGAACTTGGTGAATGTTGTGTCCACACTGCGGTCTACATTCCCTTTGTGGAGTGGAGATGGCTGAGCCTTAGTCACCTCTGTGAATGAGATCAATCCTCAGCACACCAGCAGTACCGGGAGAGAGAGGAGGGGACAGAGGGAGAGAGAGACGAGGAAACTGTGAAAACGGAAGAGATTAGAAAAGGAGAGAGACAAAGAGTAAAAGTGATTGAGAGCCAGTCACAAAGTAGAAGTAGACGAAGACTGTGACAGAAACAAAGAAAAGGCAATGCAGAGTTTGGGGGGGGGGGGGGGGGGGGGGGGGGGTAGAGAGAGCAGTTTATCTTGCAAAGAGTGAACATGAAGTTGTCGGTTACAGTTTTAAATGCATCTGTGTCCTGCCATGCATGCTTAAGATTACAGTCACTTATAAAAAGGATTTCATTCTTTTCCCATTTGCCACGGTATAGTGTAGACTGTGCCTCTGTCTCCGGCAGAACTGGTGGATTCTAATTTAAAATGGAAGAGCTGAAGTAGCATTATAAATTTATACTTTCTCTTATTTTACTACACTGTCTTTGTGGTTACTGTAGTCCTGTACAGATGGGAGTGATTTTATCTGTCTTCAGTAATAAACTCGGGTATAATTCTGGTTGGATGCAGGCTACCAGACTAGGCTAGGATGGGTGATCATTATTATAATGAAAGTGGCCAGTAGGCATTATCATATCTAAAGGGACATGTATATCTAACTTGTATATTTAACATTTTGAAATGTACACTATATGGATGTATATTTGCGGCAGCGATTCAGTTTATATAACATTGTTTGCAAGGGCAAAGAGGTAGTGCCTCACTAGGGTGTCAAATATGGCATGTTCTGATTGCTGGCCTAGTTTTTTACAGCAGAGTGTTCCCAAATCTTGCCACTGTAATAATCTGTGTATTGCTTCAGCAGGGTCTTCATGGACATTCAGCCCACGTAGTGACTGAAGCATGCTTAATTTCGCAATTTTGTACCTGTGTAATTACAAGAAAATTATTCTTGTCATTAAAAGTAAAGACAATAATTTCAGCCCCAGCCATCAGTTATAATTTGTTTCTCCCCTCATCTGAAAGTAGTTTATTTGTTTGACTCAGATACCTCTTAAAACTACAAATCTCATTAAGTTTCGAAAGTTTAGTCTTCTTGTGTAGCTTTCAGGGAAAATGCGTCATGGCAATGATATTTCTAGCTTTAAGCTTCTGCTTGACCTGAACATAAAGTTCTGCCTGACACGTCTGTAGGGTTACAGAGAATGCTGTGAAACTAATCAAGCAATTATATATTTATGGACACTCCACCTCCCCCCTCCCTCTAGGCTGCCATAATGTGCTGTATGACATCACAATGTCTAAATGGCCTCACCGGCCCCTCCCCTTCTGTTGCAACGTGAATAAATGTCCTTCTGCAAATGCCACAGTGGAAATAAAACACTTTTAATGTCAAACGCCACCTTTACTCAGACTGCTTATAAAGCTAAATTCTCAACAGGGCCGTAAACAAACAAAACACAGCACGCTTAAACGCCTCCCACTTGCCTATTCAAATTCAAATTCAAATTCAAATTCAAATTGTGCTTTACTAGTTGCAGACTTAAACAGGAGTGGAGGATTGGGAATAGACAATGTCACACTGACAGGGAGTTCACACAAACACGCATGACAGTGGCTCACATTTCCCAGCAATGAATTATTCAAGCCACAGGTGTCGGATTTAGACTGGGGAACACTACCTCAGCAGCTACAACCTGTGAGATTTTGTACTTCCTTCTGACGCGCAGCCATCGGTTGTAGGGGATCATCCCTTGACTTCGCAGGGGTTAATGCTATGTGGGAGCTCATGAAACAGTTTTGGGGGTCCTGTGACTTCTCTGGGGTGACCCGCAGGGAGGGAAGTGGAGCCGGATGACAGCACGGCATTCCTTCGCTGTACGAGGCTCCCTGCTTTCCCTTCAAGGAGAGTGTGAGGACTCGTTTACTCGGCGCTGAAAGATCTGGGTCAGGCTCTGAAACACAGGAGAAGGAGAGACGCCTCTGCACGCATGCCGCTCACGTTCTGCTCCCCCCCCCCCGCTATGCACGAGAGTTACACACACACACACGCGCCAGTGAATATGCGCACACACAGACAGAGCCACACATAAAATACTCCCACACTCTTTCCCTCACATCCATGCAGATGTACAGACACACACATTTCCCCTCACATGCACACACACACACATACATATGTGCCAGCAAGTATGCATGCACACGCAGACAGAATGACACATAAAACTCTCCCACACTCTCCCTCACATTCATACAGGCGCACACACACAGACTCGCGCGTTAAAGAATACGCGCGCATACATTAAAACACCCACACTCTTTCCTTCACATCCATATATACAGCTACACACACATTTTCAATCACATGCATACACACAAACACACACACACACAGACACACACCCCATCTGCCTGCTGTCTGGTGATCGTGCCCACTGATACCTTCCTCATTACACAGGCAAACTGTGTGTCTAAGTGTGTGTGTGTGTGTGTCTCTGCTCCACGGTCCTCCTTGTGCCAAGTTACACATCTGATTGGCCACACTCGAGTTTCTGGGGTAGATAAAATATCCTCAGGGCCTTGCTGCAGCGTCATACTCAGAGGCCCCAGAGATGGTATGAAACACCTGCCTGACGGCCAGAACACAGGGCCCATTCTGAGGCTGTGTCTGATCATACTTCTGGACCAACCTGGCCAAAGACCCTAATGGGAGAGGGAGGGGCACAGCTGGGATTTGAACCAGCAAACCCAGATGATGAAGTACAAACCTTATCCTCAGCGCTGTAGCAGAAAACGTTTATACTGATTCACTAAGAGGTTCACAATAAAGGTTCCCGCTCTACATTTTCAGGGACCTGATGGGTGTCCAGTCTCCCTAATGGCATTGATTTTTTTTTTACCTGGCTGGCCCCAGATTCGCCACTGTTCCACAGAACGTGTCACCCTGAGGCATAGCTGTGCTTGACCTTCAGAGGCACTCCAGCTTCATACATCCGAACAGCCCTCAGCACAACAGCTGCTCCTGTCCTCTCTGCCTTATGTTGCTGTGCCATGCAGGGCCGTGTTTTTCATCCTCCTCTTGCCCGCTCCTGCAGAGTTTCGTCATGTTTGCACCCGTGTCATCGAGGCATGCCTCCACACCTGCCCATTTCATCTGGTCACGCCTCCACACCTGCCCATTTCATCTGGTCACGCCTCCACCCCAACATTACATTACAGTAGGTTACGATTTTACCCATTTATACAGCTGGACATTTACTGAGGCAGTTGTGGGTTCAGCACCTTGCCCTAAGAGTTCAGCAGCAGTGTCCTAGCGGGGAATCGAACCAGAAACCTTTTGGTTACAATCCCTGCTCCTTACCACTACGCCACACTGCTGTCATCCAATCGCGTCATCCATGTCATCTCACCCAGTCATGCCTCTACCACCACCCACGTCACTGAGTCACACACCTCCACCCTAACATGACATCCAATCAGACACCAGCCCCCACCCATGCCATCTCCTCCTGCCTCCACCTGCACCTGTAATATTTAACAAAAACTGTACATCCCTGCAGCTGCAATGAATTCCCATCCCGCCGAGCTAAAAATGTCCAAGGCTCGTTTGTCATTCCTATCCATATCAAACCAATAACACATTAATATCTCAACAGATCGAAACAAAAAACCAAGTAGGGAACCACAACATCCCAGCATAATCACTCTGGCACTGTTTTGCGGTTTGGTTTTGATGCCCATAAACAAGCAGCGTAGCATTCATTTTCAGGGGAGATGGAGTGAATTCATAATTCAATAATGTCAATAAGCACCTTTGCGAACAGTATGCCACATTAGGCAAACACCATGAAAACAACATGAGTTAAAATGCATTACTGAAGGTATCAAAATGCAATTACTGCAGCTGAGGGGAAATGAGGAAGCAACTTTACCAGACATTACTTTGATGATGCCCAAATTATTAAAATTAATTTTCCAAGCAAGTCATCTGCAAGTTTGTTTTGCGACAGCAAATATCTTCTTTGAACCACTGGGACCCCATTAGTCCCAATACTGTGTCAGAGCTCTGTGTTAGAGGACAAAGTTTTTCACATCAGAGCATAAAAAAGTAAAATGCAATTTCTGTATTTCATTAACTGGTTTGTATGCTAACCACCTTAGTGTGCACAAAACTTATCTGGGCTACAATCACGGCCATGTGAATCAGAAAGGTTATTATTAATATTTTGAGGAGAATTCCCCTTTATTTGTAAAGCCAAAGTAATCCTGACTTCCTAACAATTTCAAATTGAGTTTAATCACTCCTTGATCCCTCAGTGGGTTTTTTTCCATTATAAGGGTAATCTGTATTTTAAGCCTCAGCATGAGGAAAGCAATCATCTCTATTTCAGTTCTGATGTTCATCTAACTCTCTTCACAATTATTAAAATTTGAAATAACACAGTAGTTTCTACATCTGATTATAAGTGCCTTTCTGTCTAACCACTCCCCCTTCATTATAACAACAGTGAGCGGGGTCACATGATTAAGTGCGTGCAATGCCGTTGGCTGAGCATGGGTGACACTTACGACTAAATTTCTGAGCACAGAAACGTGAGCCTACAATAGGCACCAAACTGCCGGCCGTACTTTTTTTTTTTTTGCGAAACTCTGGGCTGTCCATCACTGACAAACGCTCGTTTTTTTTTTACCGCCAGGTCCCCTCCTGCAGGGTTTCCCACTCCTACCTCTCTCATTCTCTGTGTTACTTGATTGATGCCTTTCCAGCAGAGCACAATAAAAAACACAAGCCGGGCCTTGCAGGGCCGAGCCGCTGCTGAATGGGGGCAGGTTTTTTTCCTGGCTGAGCTCCAGTCAGCCTCCCACCGCAGTGCCACCGTGTCGCACTCGGCGAGGGGCGGACAGCCTGCCAGTTTGCAATGGGCTCGCAGGGAACAAGCAACTCCCGGTATGGGACTGGCACTGAGAGGCTTTGTCTGTGAGTACTGACCATGAATGTACCCCCACAGACACACACACGCGCACACACACACACACACACACACACACACACATACACTCACACACATATGCAGACACACACAAACACACACACACACACAAACCCAGTCACACACAAACACACACATATGCAGACACACACACACACACACACACACACACACTCACACACAAACCCAGTTACACACAAACACACACAAACCCAGTCACAGACAGACACACATATGCAGACACACACACACACTCACACACAAACAGAGCAGCACACATGTAGCCACACACTCTCTCACACACACTCACACATATACATGCACACATAAACACACACAAACACATTCAAGAGTGTACACAAACACATTCACATAAGTGCATACACATCTGCGTGCACACCCACTCACACAAACACTCACACATATACAAGCTCATACACAGACTCACACATACCAATGCTAATCAAATTAAATAAAAGATGTCAACAAAACATAACTTCTCATCTTAGGCCTCCCTGTACAAAGTGATACTGCAATAACAGCCCAGCATCCTAGGACTGCCTTGTTTTTAGCCAGCTCTATCTTACTGCATCCAAGAACAGCCTTTCCCCCATCTACACTCAGGAGTTCTGCTTCACAATCTGTGTGAAGACCTTCCTGTCATGCCTCCCTACCCACTTAACACAGCATACAAAGCCACTGTGTGATAAGGCCGTCGGGTCAATGCAAAATAAATAAATAGCTAAAAGCCCGCTGGAACCCAGATGGCCGAGGCGTTCTGAAAAGGCACCCGGTAATTGCCAATCCTTCTCACTGTTGCGGGGGAGAAAGCACCCTGAATTCGCGCCTATTCCACAGAAAGTCGCTTAGACGCATCAAAACGCCACCCCAGATAAGGAGGCGTTTATCTAATAGCGTACGCGGCGCCGGTCGTCCGGAGCCTGTACGGTCCGAGGGGTCATCACTCAGCGGTTTGGGTATCAATAACCACGCTGCTGTTTCCTGAATGGTTAGGCTGCAAACTCTGTTATTTATTTGCCAGGCAGGCATCCTCACACAGGGATACTTCCATTACTCACATTTTGCCGTATAGCCTCAGGTGCTGGAGCCATGTAGGTTAAGCACCTGACTCAGGCGAGTCAAGTTCCCTGACCCCAAAGCCCTGCTGCTAGCCCTGGAGCCTCTTTACTTTGATGAAATCGGAAGTGCTGATGCGTCCTAACTTGGGTGTCTCATGCTTCGCAGCCTGGTTAATTACTGTCATGTTTAACCAGAGCATGTGTATCTTCACTAAAACGCACTGTAAGGATGTAAACTTTTGTGGTCTTCTCTTAAGCCAGCAACAAATGGGATAGGCAGGAAAGTTTGCAAATGCCAGTATAGTAAAGGTTATAGCTCATTTTTTTCCGGGCCAAAAACCAAATAAAAATATATGCTTAATTAATTAAAAAATAGATGCTTGATTAATTGCCGTATGTGCATCATGAAACATGATGTTTTATGATACACATACGGCAATTAATCAGTCAAAAACACCCTGAAATCACTGCACTGTTGCACTGTCTTTGAGCTGCTCATTACTACTGGTGGAGAGAGGAAACACAGTCCATCTTTAGTTCAAGAGATTATAGCACATATTTGTCAAGAGATGTAATTTATTTTTTAAAATGTTAATTCACAAACTAAATAAGTGTGTTTTGTTATTCTGTTTTAAATTCCATGTTGCTTATTACAGTCTGACCAGGACAGTTGCCAGCTGATTAAGATACCTCTCACAGGACATTAGCTAGGGTTGTAACATTGAATTTGATATATGAATTAGCATTTGTTAGTCAAGACTGGCTCAGGGTTTGTGAGGTATCAATCATGATGGATATAAATATGAAGCACTTAGTGATGCTTAATTGAGCATTAATAACTGCGCTGAACATAAAATATATTGTTGTTAAATTACCAAGATGAGGTTCTGGTATCTCAGTCAATCAGTCTGAGATAATTTCACACAAGGTTACAATGTGTATTACTGATAAACACACATTCACCGAGCTGCACAGTGTGAAATTGCATCAATCTGGCAACCCCCGCTCCCAGCTTAATTAGAAAGTCACTGATGCTTTTCCAACTTGGACTAAAAATCAGCATTTTTTTAAATGACACGCGCTGCAATTATTTATACATTGGTGTTAATAATGGGATTGTATTCTGCAGTATTCTCCCTGAATCCACACATAGGAGTGCAGGGCATCCCTCTTCTACAGAGTGAGACTTTAGCACTATACAGGTTTATCAAGCTGTCAGGTGAGGCAGAGCACACCGTAAAATTAGATTATGAGTGCACATGCTGACAGTTTCATCCAGAGTGCTGTGCAGAGAGGTAGAGTCTATAAATAGGACCCACTGTACGGAGGATTGCTCAGGAGCTGAGCACCACCACTGTATGCTCGTCTGATTATAATTGCACGATAGTTATCAGGCATCCATAACAGCTGAAGACTAGGGACAGATTACTGATTAGAAGTGGAGTTTTACAAGAGAACGGGATGACCTGGCACTCGGGGAAGTGTTTAGTGTAGCACTGTGCGTATTACTTTATATGAGCAGAGTGAGCATTATGCGTTGGCTTTGATTTTAACAGCATATGTGGAACGGCAGCCTCTTCCCTCATTTGGTGTTGAGATGGTGGAGGAAGAGCTGTATGCACCCCCCATCCCCCCCCCCAACCTCCCACCCACCCCGAGCCCCTGAGCTTTCTCTTGGTGACTGCACAAAGCTATATCAGCACTGTGCACATAGTATTTCACACTGGGAGGAACTGACAGACCTGGCAGTGGAGACCCTGCCCATTGCTGGCAGATTTAGCTCACAGAATTCATACAGTAAATGCATGTATACATGGTGTACTGACAGAGCATGCCCCGAGTGCACAGCTCAGCCATTTTTGCTCCAATTAAAACAGGAGAAAGAGACTACGCCCACACACACACACACACACACACACACACACACACACACACACAGCATGTGCATAAATAAAATGATAATAATGAGTAGATATTACGAATAATTGCAAACTCAGGTCCAAGGCGTAGCACGCATTTCCATTCCTAGGCTTTTCTCCAAAAGTAATTATTAATGTTTTATTTTCTTCCTTCTCCCCACGGCGTGTGTATTTGAAGCTCTTATGTACAGCTCACGCAGTGCTCTACATAGCCACCCCGGAGCAGTTGTGAGAGGCCCTGGTGAGCTGTTGTAAGGAACTGTGCCTTTGAATGCTCCTCGCTCTCACATATACATGCAGTGACTCCAGAGTTTCCACTGTGTGTGTGTGTGTGTGTATATGTATACATATATATTCTGTATGCATGCTCTGAATATTTACCTGTGCCAATGAATGCAGTGCTCAGCAGTGTATCCCTCAGCATGCAGCCTAAGGTGTGTCTATCTGTGAGCATCAGCTGTCAGTTTCAGAGTTTTAATGTGTATTTTGTATTATTTAAAAAATATATACATCATCTTTTTAGAGCCACAACCCTTGTTAGGAACATGTATAAACATTATGACCAGTTTATAACAACTGAGATAAGGCTAAAAAGCAAGTCATGAAAAACATCACAGCACTGAGGATACATCATATGTTGCCTCTTCCAATAAAGTCCTTGTTAAATGTTGCTTATAATATTGTGTAAAGTATGTTTATGAAAATGTCTATGATGCACTGTGTTGCAGTTAAGGTATTATGAATGCTCAATAATAAATAAACTAACTTAATTTTGTTACATTCTTATTACTTCTCTTGTTACACATCTTTTTTCTTTGTTTATCCCATTAACTCATTTCAGTTTCGATTTGGGCCATAGATTCATAAGTTATAAGCCATATAACCATGAGATTCAGCAGTGATGTACTGTGCATGGCATTGTTATAGAGAAAAGGATGGCCTGACACTCAAAAGTCTGTGCATGTTGCCTAACTCGGACAGAACATTGTAAAATGGCTTGGATATTAATAGCATGTGAAGGTTTTACCTCATACATTGCCCTTCACATGGTAGATAGGGATAAGACCTTGTTTTTTTGATACTACAATTGGCTTTGATGCATTGACCTTACATGGACATCGTAAGAGAAAGTGGCCTGACAGCATGGATTTCAGAAGGCTGAATGTGGTCATCTAAATTCTCCCAGAGACGTATAAAAAACCATAAGCAAAACCAAGCACTATAAATGAGAAGAAGAGTCCAGCTGTCTCTTTTTGATGCAGCGCATGTCTCTGTCTGAGTCAATGAGACTGGACATGAAGGTCAAAGGAAACAAACACAGCCATACAGTGTATGTGGCTCCCACACGATGCACCAAGACCAAAAACTCCCCTGCGAGCGGAAGAAGTTTTGTTGACATCCAGCTTTGTCCAAATCCAATACTGAGTTATTCTTTTTTCCCCCCACGATATGCGGTTATTTTAAATCTGAAAGCCAGAAAAATAAAGGACTCGCAGTTGACCAAACAAGTGTGACTGCGTCCGGGACACACGCCGACCGGTAAGGACGCAGCCTTTGTCATTGCCACAGACTAGTCGTCTGGAGGACAGAATGCGGCTTTTCAAAAGCAAATTAAATCAGCAATGTCCCGCGCACCCAAAGAGAGGAGCGAACAAACTCGGGGAGCCCCGTTCTGCATTCGCACGTTACACCCGTTAGGCGCGACAAACAGAAAACTTCAGCGTGATGGATTTTTTTCCACCCCCTCTGCGACTGCACTATTATTTCTTCACAGTTTCTTCCCCCCCACCCCCCCGCGCCCTGTTCCCAGATGGATTGGCAGTCGCAGGCTGGTAGTCGCCCCCGTCGTCCGCGCTCCATTAGGGCTCTGGCAGGTGCGGACGGTGCTGCCAGCCCTGCTCTGTGCCAAGTACCTGTTGGCTCCGGCACTCGTTGCAAGACCTGTCATCAAGCGCTTTGCTTTCAATTACACCTGTCAAACTCGCGCGTCAACAACCGCCAGAACACTCCGGATAGAAAAACTATAAACTCTGTTCTCATTTTTTTGTCGAGAGAAACAATCTTTTTTTCATTTTTTCGTTTTTTTGCTGCTGCTGTTCCTGTCAGGGGTCTGGCTCCGATTTAATTCACAGCGACGTCCACCAGGGAGACTCCGCAGACACAGGCTCAATCAGGAAATACTGATGCGGGTGAGCCCGCAGTGACTCCAACATAATTAAGCTGGAAAAGTAAATGGATGTGACTGCAGTTTTGCCCCCTCTCTCGGGGACAGACACCGAATGAAACGGCCTGCCCAATGAATTTCACCGTGCCCGTTTAACATGGTCAAATGTTCATGTGAGAGGAATAAATTGCTCAGACTTCACTAAGTGTTTATTAAATTTCAGCATTAGGAGCTTGTAACCATTAGTACATTCAAAAAATTAAGAAAATAGACTAATATGCAAGTCAAGTCCAGATTCCCAGTTCAAGAGAGGACTTCAAGATCTCTCTGATCTCTTCTACAACACTACAAGATCTGAAATCTCTTCCAGACCTTACCTCACAAGATTTTATATTGCAATCTTTAAAATAAGCTGTCTTTTTTGCTGTAATGTGATCACAGATGCTTTTACATGTTAGTATATTATATCAATTATAGGGTAACTTTTAATGCTGTGCTATTTCATATGGTATTGCGTCATACTCCTTAATATTTAGCACTGACCTATCTTTGATGCTTCCGTTTGTTAATTATTGCTTCTCTTTCTTTTGATGTTGACATTTGACAGTTGAAAAGCTCAGAATGTACACTTATATTGGCATTCCGTCTGATGGATTACAGAATCACATTTTTACATGTGATTCTGTCTCTCCTGAGTGAAGTCACCATGCTTCAGTGCAGTATATTGCTTTAATGATGTGACACACAGTACCACTGTAAACGCGTCTGCAGTAAAAGCATGTTTCGGTGGTTACTCAACATAGCCATCCTTTCATAGCGAGTCTGGATCACACACACCTCTGGAACAGCTCCCCCTCAGAACTCTGTTTATCCTCTCCCGAGTTCGCTCCCCAAGGGAGTCTTGTCATTCGGAGGTGCGAACGTGGCATCAAAGTGATCCTCTGGAGAGACGCTGCCCCACCGGGCCGGAGGATTAAACTGCAGGTGGAGGGGGTGCCGGGCACCCCGCCTCAGGCTGAAGGAGGAAGAGGGGGGAGGGGAGCCGGGCTCACTGTGTTCAAACCACGCCGGCCGCGGCCCAATCTGTTCTGTGGAGATACGGCCAGGGGCTGCGGAGACTAAACAGAACCGATAAGGCTCACCCCGTGCTCACCGCACCGTGCTCTGATAGGAGAAGCTATTTACTGGCCCAATGCAACAGATAAACAAATAAAAATCGCCTTTTTTTTTTTTTTTATTCCGCTCGCTTTGTCAAAGAAAGCATATTCTTTATCGCTCTCCTCCCCTCCCCTCCGGAGGATTTATCCAGATTACGTCGGCTGTGTTTTTTGTTCTGCCCCCAAAAAAAATATCCTTAAGTTCCCTGGTGCAATTAAATCAAGTTTTGACCCCTCACTTTTAATTCCTCTAGACGGTCTTGCTGTTGTCCTGCCCACAGAGCTGCGTTCCTGTAATAGAGGTGACTCAAGTCGTGCAAGGCCTCGTGTCACCTCATTCACGCAGGTGTGTGTGTGTGTGTGTGTGTGTGTGTGTGTGTGTGTGTGTGAAAGGACCGCAGGTCACACACTGGGGCTGTTATGTCACTGCGGCAGTGTGACTCTGTCCTCATTATCGCCCCTCTGCACAGCACCGCTTCTCTCTCGTACAGAAATTCGGTGATTATGGCTCTCTGCAGCTCTCTCGCCTTTTTGTGATCTCGTCGAATAGCTTCCTGTGCATTCAAACTTCCCACAATGACTCTTCATGCTGCTCAGGGTGCTGTTTGGACCGCTTCCACTAACAGTACCCAAATAAAGTGCGATGTGCCGTTCCTTGGGGTGTGATGGACTGGGAACCTTTTGTTTGTGTCACACTTGTTGCCACGGAGACCCGCTGAGGTGGGAGCGAGTTTGGAGTCCTCTCTCGTTTGGCCTGGAGATACACTGTCTAATCCAGCTAATCCATTGACCTTTCCAGTGTGCTTCTCTGGGTTTACCGAACTAATTACTGTGTGAGAGGCCTTAATGTAGTGGCAGCAGAGCAATTGTGACACAAGAGCAAAGGGCATCGTAGAGAATACGCGTGTTTGATTTTCCCTGTATATGTTAAGGAGTAAGGGTGGAGTCTTCTGGGGTCAGACCAGGGGCTGAGAGAATGTTTTTGATCTCTTATTCTGTTTTTTTTTTCTGCAGCGCTAACGCTAACAGATGAGGATTGCGTGGAGTGCATTTGTTTGTGACAAGACAACAAAGAGTGATCCTGCCTCTTTCGTGTTGAACCTGTTCTTCCCTTCATCGTAGCACTGGAGAGGGTGGTAATCTCTGACAGTGCGCGGTCTCCAGACGGGGGGGGGGCTCTGTGTGTCGGGAAATGGAAGCAGACATTTGAGCTGAGGACGTGGCTGTGCTGCAATCTAAAAACATTACCTGTGACCTGCTGAAAGGGGTCAACCAGCGGTGTGAGTGCTGTAGCGTCCGGCGGGAGAGTGGTCCAGACGGATGATGTCATCCCAATGGAGGGATGATGTAATTAGTGGCCATGCGATCCTTGATGGTGTGCACAGCGAGCAAAGGATGATGGGATTTCCAGTAGTGACATAAAGGATAGGCTGAGTTTTAAACAGAACATTCACACACCCCCCACTCCTGTTTTTTTTTTTTTGTAGAAAATACTCTGGAGTAATATATGTCGTAATGGTGTGTCTGTGTGTGTGTGTGCATGTCCACGCATTTGTGTGAGTGTGTGTGTGTGTGTGTATGCTTTCACGTGCAAGCAGCAAGGGAAATAATGCTGGTGTGTGCGTGTTTTGTGATGGCAGATTGGTTAGAGTAATGGCTGGCTATTATACTCGATAAAATATTGCAAAACTGTACAGTGACGTGTGCAGTCAGATCTGGACGATGGCGTCACAGTGTGGCTTATAACGTTCTGTCGGCTGTTCAGTCTTGGCTGGCTGGTGGTGCTGGAGAGAGAACACCACACTGACATTTGGGTAAGTTTCCATCAGTCCCAGTGGCTTGCTGATTTGTGGTGCTGAGGGATTAACAACGGTCCCCCTCTGCCCTCTGAAGTGCCGTTCCCATCATTAGGGTCCGATCGACCCCGCCGCCCCCACCCCCTCCGAGACGGGAGAGGTCACCCCCGGGGTCCAGAGTTTCCATCCTGGTGGGTGAGTGTCACGGGGCGCCATGCGGCGTGTACTTCCTGCTCCCCCGCTCCCCGGCAGGAAGTGGATTCCGCCCGGCAGATACCCTCCCTCTCCCAGTGTGAGAGCCTGTATCCGACGCGCACACGGAAGGGGGAAAATCCATTATTCATTTGTTTAAAGGAGGCTAAAAAGGGGAGTTTTTATCCCAGCCCGCTGAACACTGACACAGATGTGCCGGCTGTCAGACACCAAACGCTCCGAATCATTTCAGGATTCATCACACCGCGGCCTGTAAAGAGGAATGATACTTTCGGGGGGGAACAATCTGTGCAAGTGCTGGCTTCTAGTGCCACAGCAGTGCTTAACGATGAATACTAATATAAGGAAAATCTCCATTTTCAAATCAAATGAAACTAATGATACACACATCGTGGGCACATATTTACCGTGAATACCTTAAACACTGTACTTTTTAGCAGTGTATGTTTTAACGTGTGGTAAGATCCCGAATGTTGTATTTTAGACCCTTAAGCGCGTCGTTTTGTGAGATTAGTTCAGCTTCTAAAAGTGTTCCTGCAGATGGATCGATGCCTGGGGACGGGCTCTGTGTGATAGCCGATTCGCTGCCCCGGCCTGCTGCTTCGCTCTCCCCACAAACGAAAGGATTTAATTCGGCGCGTCCGCTCCACCAGCTGAGCGGGGGACGGGACGGGGCGGGGCGGGGCGGGGCGGGGCGGGACGGGATGTCAATAAATGCAAATGAGACACTGCTCCCTGGTGGCCCGGCTCCCGCTTCTTGAAAAAACGCCAGCCTGGTGGTCCGGGATGGATGGCATAGTTTAGAAAAAAGAAAAAACAGATAGAAGAGCTTCCAGCCTCTGAAGCACCTCCCGTTTGGCAATACATCATGGCTGTGGCTTCTCGATCATTGCCTGAATCCCACTGCTGGGAGAGGGAGTAGGGTGTGTGTGGGGGGGGGGGGGCTGATGGCTTTGCCACCAAGTGGGGGTGCCCTGCAATGTGCCCGACTGCTGAAAGTTCCTCTTGAGGTTCCGGTGCAACTGGGAAAAGCTGGGGGTGGTGTTTCATCTCCAGACATGAACTCCGTGTAGATGTTCGGGTGCTTCAGGCATTCCCCTGGTACACAGCGGTTGCGCTCTGTGGGGAATATACCAGGTTATGTTGACCATGCGTTTAGGGGCCGTCAGACAGGGTAAATTCACCGGACTTCAGGACATGCGGATCGGCTGATGTAGTGAGCCCATGAGTGGAATGACCCAGCCAGATGATTTAAACGTCAGTGAATCAATACATAATGTGCACAGCTTGACAGCCTAAAACAAATCCAGAGATTCCTGTCTTGGTGAGCTGACAGGATCAATGTTGTCATGAAGCACTAAACTCTCACAGAACTCTGGGGGAGAACCGAGGGAGTTAATATGATGTTCGGGTATGAGCTTAAAATAGCTTTATTGAACTTATTAAAAGTCCGATCAAGTTTTAATTTATTTTCCACCAAAAAAAATCAATTGACAATTTCATTTTATTTGCAAGGAGAATGTTCTTTTTGAATGGGTGCCTTTGTCATGTCATTCACTTGAAAAGCAAGTAAGGTTATCTGTAGTCAGAACCCTCTCTCTCTCTCTTCCGCTCTATCTTTCCCTTTCTCTCTGTCTCTCACTCTCTCTCTCTCTCTCTCTCTCTCTCTCTCTGTCTCTCTCACTCTCTCTCTCTCTCTCTCTGTCTCTCACTCTCTCTCTCTCTGTCTCTCACTCTCTCTCTCTCTCTCTCTCTCTCTCTCTCTCTCTTCCGCTCTATCTTTCCCTTTCTCTCTGTCTCTCACTCTCTCTCTCTCTCTCTCTCTCTCTCTCTCTGTCTCTCTCTCCCTCTCTCTCTCTCTCTCCCTCCCTGGCTGGAAACTTTGCACACATGAGGCTATAGATGACCCTTGTTTGAACACGCATCAATCAATAAATAAATCATTCCAATCATTCCAGTTTTATTCTTATTATTAAAAGCACGTTTGACAAAGGGAATGTCACAGAGAGAATTTCACAGAAACAAAAAAAATTATATTTGTCACATGAAAGGAAGAGGCATTATTAATAGAAATGAGAAGAAGTCACCTAGAGTGACAGCAGTAGGCTGTGAGGTGTGATCAAACTGTGCTTGATCAATGTCCCAACAGAATACCGTGCAGTCAAGAACACTAATGTGTCATGTCAGCGACACCCCCAGCAACAAGCACATATGCCGTACCAGTCAAAAGTTTGGACACACCTGATTAAGATAATGGGAAACATACATTCAAAGACATTTTGACCTAAAGGCTTATACTTAAATGCTTGAAATTTGTTTCTTAGACATTAGCTTCACTAATCATATTTGTCAATGTATGGATTTATTTCCAAAATAAAAATTTTGTTTGTAAAAAAAAAATATTTTTGGTTACTTTGAAGAATCTAAAATATTACGTAGCTTTGATTTGTTTAACGCTTTTTTGGTCACTCCATTATTCCATTTGTGTTATTTCATGGTTTTGATGTCTTTACTGTTACTCCAAAATGTGGAAAATAGTAAAAATAGAGAAAAACCCTTCTATGATTGGATGTGTCCAAACTTTTGACTGGTGCTGTAGTTTCTCTCTGAAGGGAGTGTTAGTTGGAGGGAACACGTTCAAAGGCTTTGTTGACACTACAGAGAGTGCAGATACAGCACAGAAGTTAGCATTGTGACGTTATGTTTATCTATTAGCTACAGTAAAACGCCTCTAATGACTGCAGGTACCCCTCAGTCTTCTAGACTTGGGGTTCCCCTGATCCCCGCATCCAGCCTCGCTACGACTGCACGAATCAGCCGATCCCCGCCGATTGGAACGGGACCAAGGGTTAAGGCCCGCTGATCCTCCCCCATGTAGAGAGGCTCTAATCCCCCCGCAGAGCGTACTCTAGGCTGGAGGATTTCACGGCCTTGCCTCGCTCCAATCCTCCTCCGCGGTTTTATCTGTCACTTCATTAGATTCAGCTCTGCAGGAGCTTCAGACATCAATATTCCCGGGATTAGCCCGCAGCAGCAGCGAGGGGCTGGAATGTCTTGACTCGGATAGACAAGTATTAAAATATTCATCCGCGCCAATGTAAACCGGCGTCGTGTCTAATACGGATGATATGAAGGATTGTTGGGAGGTGCGGTTGCACAATCAGGTTGGCCTCGTCTAACGGTAACAAGTAAGTAGCAATCCAGCTAATCCAGGACATTCCTGCAATGTAGTGGTTATGTGACAGCAACGCAATCCCTTTGTACAGGACGGCTGCTTTAGACGTATGGATATGCAGGCTAAGTTGTAAACTTCAGATCTCCATACAGGCAGCAATGTGGTGTAGTGGTAAGGAGCAGGGCTTGTAACCAAAAGATTGAGGGTTCGATCCCCTGCTGGGGCCCTGCTGTTGTACCACTGAGCAAGATACTTAACCCACAACTGCCTCAGTAAATGTCCAGCTGTATAAATGGATGAAACTGTGAATCGCTCTGGGCGTCTGAGCGTCTGAGCATCTGCTAAATGACAACAATGTAATGTAATGTCACTGTATCTTCTGACTTGACTGTATAAATACCAGTGTCTGGCTCATTACTCAGGCATTACAGAGAATGGTCAGGGCTTCCCAGGGTAGATGATGCAGAACAGAGTTTACAAAGATACCGGTCGGAAGAGTGCGGCGTAACGTAAAGGTGTGAGGGTCGGGGTCCTGGAGGCGTTTGTTTCACACACAGATCGTGCAGATCATGGCTGTGGAGCATCTCCCTGTTGTCACTACAAACACAAGAGCAGCAGCTGAATACAACAAAGACACAGTTGATTTAAAGTCAATCCATCTCTGCCTATCGCCTTTGACACTATGCACCCTATTGCAATTCTTTTTGTATTATTCGTCAGCAGGCAATGCCTTTGTGCATGTTTCATTCTCTCTAAGTGATGAGCAAGTAAAGATACATTACTAAAAGAATGACAAACCATGTATATATCATTTAAACAAGCTGTCACAATGACTGGTGAAACGTGTATTAAGAGATATAATTTTTCTCAGCCGGCTTAGCACAAAACAAATCGCATTGAATTTGAAAAGGAGACTGTCAGTTTGATGCCTGAATTACTAAAGAAATGGTTCAAGGATGTGTGAGTGTGTGAGGGAAAGATAAAATCCACAATATTTTGTTTGTGTGCACAAATGCGTGTGCGAATGTGATTGTGTGCGTACATATGGTCATGGAGTGTGTGTGTGTGTGTGTGCACTCATGCACATGTATATGTGTGTGTGTGTATGTGTGTCTATGCAAGTGTGTCTGGTTTCATTACACATACACTGTCACAGCCTCGGACTTCGTCTCTTACGTTCAAGCTGCTTCAGGGGGGAGCCAGCATGACAAACTGCAAAGCATAGCCTTTGACAGCCATCTAAAATCCTCCCTCTGCAAACTCCATGCATCACAATCCCGGGAAATCTGTGGGAAGAGTGATCTGATTTGTGGCAGACACTGGCAGACTGCCCGAAAAAAAAAAGCATGCCTGGCTTATATGGGGTAATGCAAACCATGTGACCTCGGCAGGCGCATGGCCAGGGAATGTCACATAGACTGTCCTCTTTCCCACAAGGAGCGGGATGTGACCAGGATGAGACAGATACTCAATATTCGCTCATAGTGATTCACAGAACCTCCCCTTTAAAAACACTACTGAGGTAGCTGGCTGATCATCTCCACTCCAAATATTTCCTTCCCAATCATGGTCTACACTACGTACCACTTTTTATAAGTCATTATTACTGAGTTCAGCTATGTTGTATTTGAACAGTATGTTGCCTAGCACCGTGGGAATTCACATAGTATCGTATGGCGATCGTGTCATTGTTTGTTGCCTTGGTGTCACGGGTTCATTTTAACTGGCAGTCTAATTAGTCAGTAGCTTAGGCTTCCGCCTCTCAGATGGCTCATTAACTGAGCAGGGCATTTATTGGTTGTGTCTGCACTAGAGCAGCAGCCTTCTCTCTGAGCCTTGTTGTAAGAAGACTTGGTCATACAAAACCCAAGGAGTCTATCTACGGGAGTCCATCAAGGGAGGCCGCCGGCGAGATACCCTGTCACAACACTATCCCATATTGTGACTGTTAATTAGCTCCATGCAGCTAATTACGTCCATTATATGTAGAACCTGCATGTTGGTCCAAGTCCACACTTATGATCTGAACCCTGTGTTTGGCATTGGGTAAGATTGTCTAGTGGCTGTCAAAAACGGAAATGTAGTGTTAAATATACTCACATCTTGTACATCGCTCCGGATAACAGTATCTGCTAAGTGGCAAAATGTAAATGCATATATTCATTTGTATGAAATTGAGGAAAGGTATTAGTAATACGGGGGATTCACTAAAAATTCATGCCTGGGAAAGTAGAACAAAACAGCACCACTGGATATACCATTTCAAATCAACTTGTGCTTGACCATAATCATAGCATCACTGATGATCATCTATCAAAATAAATTCCAGGCTAGATTTTAAAGACTTGGGAAGAGCACTGATAGGGCAAAATAATTGTATCTGATTTAAGCTCAATTAAGCAAGGGCAAAGACAATTAAGGTGCAATCAGGGAATAATGGAGAGCTCTCGTAAAAAGAGAGCTCTCATTCTTCCTACTACACACCGTTAATGCAGAGGAGGCACTGCCAACCCCTGCAGAGTTCTTTATTAATTCATCTGTGTGGCAAAGTGGTACAGCAGGTGGATACAGGCTCAAATCCCAGGCGTGGCATTTGGGTTGTACCTGTGAGCAAGGTGGAATGTGAGGCACTGTGTGTCAAGACCTCTGCTAAGAAATAATATTCTTTGTCTACTGAATGAGGTGGTTGGACAGCCTCCAAGAACAACAGTTTTTGTTTTGTAGTGAAAGCATTTTTGATTTGATTAAAACTAGGCTCAAGTGTTTTTGAGGTCCTTCATAGCTGATCCTGTAACATTCTTTGTTGTGTCCATGGTAGGTGTCAGTACTGTCCATATATAATAGGCTGTTGGGGGGGGGGGGGTGGGAACCTCTGAAACCTTATATACCCTAACAGTATCCTGTGCATAGGGTAACATTTTATTGGGCGATATGTAACATAAAAAATGACATTTTTATTGTTACAATTCACTGTAAGGTTAAATCATAAACATTTCTCTTTGAAACAGCTTACAATGCTGTGTGTGTGTGTGTGAGTGTGTGTGTGTGTGTGTGTGTGTGTGTGTGTGTGTGTGTGTGTACGCGTGTACTTGGACATTTACACATGCAGCCATGTATGTGTGTGTGTGTGCATGCGTGCAGAAGTGTACGTGTGTAGGTGTATGTGTGTGTGTGTGTGCATGTGTGTGTATGTGTGCACGTGCACCCATGTAACTGTGTGTGTGTGTGTGTGTGTGTATGTGCGCACGCGTATGCATGCTTGTGTATACTGTATGTGCGTAGGCTTGTGACAGAAACAGAGAGAGAGAGAGCGGAGGGAGAGAGTGTGGGAAAGCTGTTCTGGTGTCTCTCAGATGATTTGTATCTGCGTGTCTCTGAGGACGCTGTGGAGCTGTCTGTGCTGTTTCAGCTCCCTCACATTATGTGTGCAGTCAGTCTGAGCAAACAGTGCCATCTGCAACTGCACTGCAGAGACCCAGACAGACAACAGGCCCCATTCCTACGGCGCAGTTCACAGGAATACTACAGTGATCATCCCCAGCTGATCCAGGGACTGCAGCACTTATTTATACACATTTATCTAGACGATGGTTGCGAGGTCCAAGGACAGGATCCATAGGAGAGGAGAGGGCAGGATATAATAGGATACATAGGATCCAAAGAAATAGTTTCATAAGCCAGAAATAACCCATCATAGTTGTACTTAAAAATGTCACACTTTGCAACTGCTGTAGCATTCCAGTTGGGTCATGATGGATTTCTCTACCAGTTAAATCTAAATTCAAGATTCACTTCAACACATTTACAAGATACTAGCTCCCAAAAGATATTTACGTGCAGACATGAATCAGAAACATTTATGCACTCAAAGGTTTTAGGTGTTCGTGGAGGTTATCTGGGTTTTTTCATTGCATTTTAAAACCCTGCGCTTTCAGCAGCGAAGGGTGAAAGGTCAGCTGTAATCAGAAATGCAATGTTTTGTATGATCCACAGAGGAGGATATGTGTGTTGAAGGTGACCCTGGGCCTCCTTGGCTACTGTTTCCCACTCTGATCTTACTGTGGGATCCTCTCTCATCTCACTGACACACTCCTCCGCATGCCTCATTCAGAACACTGCTGGAGAAGCCCTGGGATTGGCTGCTTCTTGGAATGAAAAAATGTCATCGATTTTCATTGGTTGACGCAAAACAGTTACGTGCAGCAGAGATGCACCGCAAAGAGTCAGTATTAAGAATATGTATTGCCATGCAGAGAGAGACAGAGACCCACAATTAAGTCTCACTGTAAATTTTCAAGTACAAGTAAGTGAAGATCAGCAATAATTACAGTATCCTAAATCAGTCTAAAAGCTGTGATCAAAGAGATCTGCCGAAAAGAGGACACACTTGACGTGAAATTTTGTTCTCTGAATTAAAAAGAGAGGCACTTAAGTGTGGAAAATTCAAGGAATAAGATTAAACACGGGGCTAAGTGTAATCTAAGTGCAAGAAATGAACTTGTGCATAAAATTCCTCAAAAAAGGCAAAAAAAAAAAAAAAGTTGGCAGCACCGATGAAGCCTCTTACCGACTTAAGAGTTTGAGAGGAACCACTGCTGCAGGTCAAAATCAACCATAACAAACAGCTGGATGGCTGCGGATTAGTAAGGAGCCAGCAATTCTGTTCCTCAGGAGCTTAACCAAGAATTATTAAGAATATGGCCCCTGATGCTTACTTCCAAATCAGTAAACACATACAACATTGTGCCCACAAGGACTGTTTGCGTGATAAGATCTATTGTAGACGCCGACTACTGGACTCAAACGACAGAACAAACAGCGGGGTTTAAACACGCAACACCATTGGCGAGAAGTGTCGGTCTCCTCCTTTGGCATTGGTATCTGCAGAGGAATCAGAATGACACTATCGCAATTAAATTACACAGCCGTCTCTTTGTTATCAGTGCATACCTTTGCATGCTTAATATCCTTTAATCCACTTTTTTTGCTGTGATCAGAATAATCCCCCCATCAGCTACAGTGCATTGATATCACCACTTTGTGCAAAAATACACAGGCGCTTTTAACGATCAGCGATTCGGCTATCGCCCGAGTAAACATAAACACTTTCACGAGCGAGGAGTGATTGCGTCGCTCCGGCAACGCGGCCTGCAGTTTAGCGCTGACCCCAGTCCGCGTGAACTCGTGGCGGCTGGCGACGGTAAATCTGGGATGGCATTACAATCTGAACGTAATTTGGGCAAGTCTTCGTCTGCGGCGAGTGTCTGAACGTCTCACTGCTGAGGACATGACACTTTGATCAATACCATCCAGCCCCTCTCTGTAATTAATCATCAACATGCTTAAACGCGGCATAGGGATCTCCAGCTAATGGTTCCTGATGCATGCTTGGCTATATTTAGTAGAGGAGGAAAAGCACATCCACATGAAGCATCGACAAATTCAAAGTGTATCAGTGATCCAGAGCATTAGCAGTCTTTGGTCTTGTTGTAGCCATTTTATTCAACTGGAGTCCAAAGATGTTGCAGGTGGCCCTATCCGTAAAGCTATTAGGACAGCAACACATGGTAATACCAGGGTACAGTATAGACAGAGGGTATGACTAGGTAGTTTTATGCCAGAAAGGACAAACTGGCTTATATGCCCTTTGAGGTATGCTCATTGAATCACACTGCTTTCGCCTTCATAAAAATATCCCACCTTTGTGATTTGACGTGCCTGAGATTGCTTTGCCAGCATTATCTCTCAAGAAGAGAGAATCAGAGAGGTGTTGGACTGACTCCTAGCATTTGTTCTTATAACCTGTGAACAGAAGTTCCATTGCATAACATCTTCACTGTAATTTTCAAGCTAAGCGAAGCCAGTGTAATTACAAGCTTTAAATGACACCGAAGCTGCTTAGTGAATTGATGTGTCATGGATCAAAAATTCCAATGTTTTCAGTTAAAAGAAATTAATGCAGAAAATCAAAGCAGCAATTCTACAGCTGTGATTTCAGTGGAGATGAAAAATTTGTAGAGGAAAGAGCCACGCCAGTCATCACAGAGTGCATGTGCCCTGCAAGGCAGAGCATCTGATAAAGGTGTAGGGTTGCCTTGTAAAGCTGCCATACCTACACTGAACAAAACCTTGTTTAAAACAGGATGACAGCTTATAAATCCGTTCCCTTCCAACCTCTAAAGGAATTAATTACTGGTCCCAGCACCTAAGGGGCAAGCCTGAGACAGAGGAGCCTACAGCAAAAATGATTATATCCCCCATTGCTAACAGGTGATTTAAGGAGGATGCAGGATCTCCTGCAGCCAGTGGTGCAGGCTGGTACCGCAGAAGATGTGCATTTAAAAAGCATTAGTGCCAGGAGTTGATCTCATTATACACACAACATTTTTCACTTATATCAGTCTTTGACAGCACGATAGTCACCTGCCTCAGTGTTTGAGTGTCACCTGTCTCTCTCATACAGGGAAACGTGTCTGGCTTTGACACCGACGTCACCAAACGAGCCGACCTCACCATTTTGGGTTGGGTTTATCAAAGTCTTGTCCCGCCTATGACAGGTGCATGGCTACCCCACTGAAGGGTGATTTTTTTTCAGGTACCATAGTGAGTGGTGTCTGCTGCATGGCCTCTAAGTCCCCTATCCCTTCTGCATGATCGCTTGGTTTGATTTCTGTCCAACTGCCTCTGTCTACTGCACCAGGCTAGGAATGTACTGTATCAACAGTCTGGCAGACCGACCCGGACACCAACCCGAATTGGCCATGCGCCACACTGACTCAGGCCGACTTCAGTCTGGGAGATGTGTAATGTGAAAGGTGTGACGTTCGTATCCTTCACAAAAATGACAGTGACCCCCAGGGACATGCTTTTAGCTGCTGATCTGCACCCACGACTCTTCATAAGAAAATGTTTACTTGAGGCTTACCTTTACTACATGTTGCTCTTAAAACAACCCAGGACTAGTTGAGACAGGATTATCACTCTTGTTGTGTGATGTGAACTGTATGTAGTCTGACTGTTTGTACATGACTTCAGTTTTAATCTGACACTTTCTTTGTTTACTCAAAGCTGATTAGATCACCTACGGCACAGTCTGTGCGGTGCACAGTTCTCAGTAGCTGAATGTGACTGAAGCCGACTGAAGGCCTATGAATATATGAGAAATCTAAGCCTCTCCTCTCTTCTTTTTCCCTTGGAAAAAAAAAAAGAAAGGCAGAAAAGCAAATGAAAAAGGCCCCTGAGTTACAACCCCCGACACCATCTGTGAGCGAGACTGCAATTCAATCTATTCAAATTTCACTCTCGCTCCCTGCTCTTTGTATTACCAATTTCCCCACAGCCACAGAGAAGCGCGCCTGGGCTGCACGGCAGACCGTCCTCATTTCAGCCTTTTAATGGCACCCTTAATGGCATCCGCGGAAACCTGGTGAAAAAAAACCTGTGCATTGTGGGAAAGCGATTTGGGCAGCCGCCACGTTAAGCATTGCGGTGATGAAATGAAGTCGGCCCCTTCACAAATACTCCATGCAAAACACGGAGGGTTTCGGAGGAAGCTGCAAACACATGGAGGAAGTTTGGCGTCATTATGATTTTTCTTTTTGCTGGGGGATCTCAAAAAAAATGGGATAGATTGCTTTTGATGGATTACAGCTCTTTGAGTGCTATAAAGGGAGAAAACCGGGATGCGCTGTGCATTTCTCATGAGAGAAAGTCTCACACAAGAGGTAAACATAGGTCTGATTCCCCAGACATGTTTCAAAATGGTATCACATATTAAATTATGCTCCTTTTGTTGGGAGGGAGGAATTTAATGCAATAGAATTAATCAACAAGTCCAGCATAAGAACTCTTCCTGCGCTGCATTTTCTCTGGGTAAAGGCTGATTGTCTTAGCTGGGATGTACATATCTAGTGGGATTTGGTAGGAGCCCAATATATCCCGCTATGAAAGGTTTGCTGGATTACAAGTTACATATGAATTGCTAATATTACAACAGATGGCATGTCAGATTTGCTCAGGAGACTGGACTATCTTTCAAATGGGATCCCTTTTTCTGGAAATAATAACTAAAAAAAAAACCATAATCGATGAGAGCCAGTGAATTAATGCATAAATTTTAATTGGCTACTGTTGCCACGACATGTGGAGCGAGCGAAAATGTGAAGGTTGGCTTGCAAAAGGCAGTGGCTTTAATCCAAAGAGAGAGAAAAAAAAAACATGTAGAAACTTCATGGACCATTAATCAAAACTGCCAGAAATTTGCTGGAAAATGAACTTGGGGAATGTCACAACGTGATGATGCTTGCAGCTCGCCCCCTAATTACTTTCATTATTTTCTGTCAATGACAGGACCTCTCAGAATCATCCAAGTGCGTCTGCCCTGACACTTTGATATGCATTTATTAGAAACATTACTATTCAGTAGAAGCAATGTTCCCAACAAATGAAATGCTTTCCAAGGACTTTTATTGACAATAACTGCGTGTTGCATGCAGTACATTTCAGAGTGGCCTGTGAGTCCAAATGAGAGTTTGCACCCGTCCTAATGGACGAGGTTTTTGACACTTATGGTGACATCAAGGACAAAAGACAAACATAAGATGGAGGGATAGAGGTAGAGGTGGGGAGGGGAAGGGGGAGGGATCGTGGAAACAGCTGAGAAGAGAGGGTGGAGGTTGTTGGTGCGTCTATACCTGTAGAAGAAACCAGTTAGACGGGTTAAGGTAATGATATTAAGGATTGTCTGGAAATTTACATCTTTGTGTAAAATCGCATCTGTCTCTTTGATCAGTGTACTGAGTATGTAATATAGAAAAGCCTCAAACCTTTACCGATACGGTCTCCTACTGACGTCTCCCATAAAAAGCACTGGTCCGTTTAATGTTTTGACCTTACCGGTGTCCTTGTCATGTCCAAAACCTCAGCTTAAACATGCACAGTGGTCTACTAAGTCAGTTTACTTTGAGAGCGTTAAGTGTAAATATGCAAGTGATACTTCCTTTAATGTGTATCAGGGCCAATGAATTTGACACCTAATGCAAAATTTTGAGCAACATTGTATTGTGAGTGTGTTTCTGCCTTGTGCTCGTAATGCACAGTCTGACGGCAGCAGCGGGATTGCGCGTATTATTTAAAGTTGGCGGAAGATTTTTGAACACAGCAGTGGCAGGCCTGTTTGTCCCCCAAATTATTCATGAGCGCGGCAGAGCCTCTGTGGATATATTCAGGTTTACACGCTGATCGACCGCGGAGACCTGCTTCCAAACATCTCTTTCTGAATGGTCAATAAGCTTGAACAAACAGCGCAATTAGATGGCCCCCGATGCCCCCTACACGCTCTGTCATTGTTATGCTCCGAGAGAAGGTGGCTGATGATTGCTTCCTTCTCTCATCTGCGAGCACCTCTCGACTTTTTTTTTTTTGTTTTTGTTTTTTTGGTTACCCCCCACCTTCTCTTGCGCTGTTGTGAGATGAAAGCATTGCTCTCCAGCAGGCCGTCTTATTTTCGAATCCGGCCTAACTTTGTGTTTTTCATCACCCGGGGGGGGGGGGGTTGGGGGGGCAGACAGGAAGGGCCGCGGCACCATGGTTGCGTTCTTTACATCTCCAGCCTGGGAGACGCGGGAATATTTCTCCTGTTTGTTCCACTTCACTGGAATCGCTTCTCCTGGAGGGGAATGCCAGGCCAGCCTGCTGTGTGCTGCTGCCGTGTGTGTGTGTGAGTGTCAGTGTGTGAGTGTGTGGTGGGGGGGGGGATGGGGTGCTGACAGGTTGGGAGGAGCAACTGGAGGTATTTGTGAAAGTGTGGGGTCAGACGGGGGCAGTGAATGGATTACGGATGGATGAATTATGAGTGTTATGGGGATCGCTTTGAGATCTACTGGGCACACCTGGCATCTAGACACCTGTTTGCTGCAGATTTCGACATCTGGTTCGACGGAGGAGTTACGACACCAGCAGCTCTTTAATTGTTGACTTATGCTGATCAGCTGAGTCATATTGCTTCGGAGCCAGCAACCTGAGCCAGAGATTTCTAAATAGAGGTAGGGAAGGTATTTCACAACCATGGATGGTGAAAAGAGGCCATTGTTTCATGCTGTGTTATGGTGAATAGGTACAGTGTAAAATTATTGTACAGTTAGGGAAATAACTTGTAATGACCAGGCTGCAGGTCCAATTCCAAGAGGAGGCCGCTGCTTGTTGTACCATTGAGAAAGGTTCTTAGCCCCAATGGATAATGGTGTAATGCTATTACATTTAAGTGGCCCTGTATGAGAGCACCTTAAAGTATTTGAAAGGAACTGGCATTGCAATATAACAGCTATTCAGTTAAGTCAAATCATTGGAGGATGTAGAGGTTCAAAATTTATCCTTAACATTGCATAAATTATTATAGTTTCTAAGGTTTTTTATTGTATTTTAAACCAAAATAATCCTGGCAAAAACACTGAAAACACTATTTCATATCCTCAGTCTTGAAGGTTTAAGTGCAGTTTCTGTTTAAAACAGAGTGGCAGTGTGTAAAGATTAGTGAAACAAGGTGCTGCCTGCCCCTGTAAGCATCACAGAGAAGGTAACGCGTCCATCACAATGGCAGTAATTAAGAGGAAGCAGGTAAATTAAGAGAGGGAATCGGCAGCATGCAGAGAGCAGGGGGCACGTGTGTCTGTTAGAGCGGAGACGCTGAGCCAGCGGTGCTGAGCTGCGTTTGACCTGCAAACAGAAAACAGGAAGACAAAAAGGACAGGCGAACAGGGGAACTCCGGAATACAAAAAAAAAGGGAAAATGAGGGCAGAGGAACACAAAAACACACACACACACAGCTGCTGAGGCAATTACACCTCACAGAATTGCCTACCAAACCAGAATACCAAAAGTGTCTCATCTGAGGACAAAGGAAAAAGCGGAACTTTCAGCCTCCGCTTTTCTTCCATAATGTCCCCTTTCTCTCAGTGGGGCGGGTATCGTATTCCGTCGGGCCACTTTGATGAGCCGTTCCCAGGTCGGAGCTTGTGAGAGCCATTCATGCAGAAACCTACCTGAACGCGATTAGAGACAGTACTTAGAGACCCTTAATGCTTTAAAGCCCTCCAGATGGGATACCGCTCCGCTGGGATTCTTGTTGCGTTTTGAAGCTGGAAAGGTGGGATTGTGTGACGAGAAGCATAACCGTCCCGGGGTCCCGAAAGCGAAGCGCAGTGAACCATTAGCTTATGATGAAAGCATTTCTGCCTATACTTTGTGTAATGGCAGTGGATGTTTTCTAAAGCATGGCTCAGTGACATTGCGAAAGGAATAACTCATAGGGTGGTTATTTCTGTTCGGGACGGGGTTCAGGCGCGGTATTCATGATGGATTTGATGCAGCCCAGCTCTGTCTGCACCTGCAATGTGACGAATGCCCGTGTCAGGGCTGGAGACCGGACAGTCGTGATGGCTGATGAGTTATTTGCTCGTTTCACCATTTGTGTTTTTCTCCACGCTGGTCCTGGGTCAACCAAGTTCCATTGTGGGGTGGTTGACACAAGACAGGGTGCATTGGTGGGGGAGGCAGGATGGACACTTGGCCTGGTATACGGAGTTCTTCTCTCTGGGTTTTTGGTACCTGGGTGTCCCCATATGGGTGAGCCAGGGTTCACTGGGGCACGGGGGGATGGGGGGGGATGGGGGGGGTTAGAGAGGCAGGAGGGACACTGGACACTCAGCCCAGAGTTTTAAACCTGAGAGCTGTGCCTGTCCCTGAGTAGGCCTGAGTGCAGCCTCCATGCACTCCTGTGGAGAATCCCATACTGATTCTCCACTCCAGTGACGTCATCGATCCTGTGCTGTGGGGCGTGCGGCATCCTCCCTGTCCAAATGCTGGCTTGTGGGCTCCGTGACAAGGGGCGGTCACTCTGTGAATGGTGGGAGCCGTGTGGCCTTCTCCAAAGCACAGCTTCACCCCTCTTTGTCATCCTACAGCCAGAGGGGGGAAGATCAGCGGGCAGCGGCGAGGGCTGGTTCACTGGCCTCATCCCTGCCAGTGATGACCCCCAGATGAAAGGGAGTTGACCCGCTGGGCTCCTCATTTCGTAAAGGCCCCTCTCCTTGTGGTGTACCCCCAGGACGTACAAAGGCAGATCCGCCAGCATCCGCTGGGCCTAGAGGTGGGGGGAGAGTTAAACCAGGGGACAGCCACTTAGATGACTCACTGCTTCTCAGAAATCAGAATCTTGGAAACTAGACTTGAGTCTGTGCACTGAGCATGGAGGGCGTGGGGCTGTCTTCTTTCCACAGAGAAACTGCATTTAATTCTTCTGCCTCTGTCTCCACCGAACTACCACCTGAAGCAATTTCATATATCGTAAACTTTGTTTACAATCTTAAAAATTCAATCTATGGTTTCATGAACTTTTTCCTCTACCAGCTAGCTTGTCCCTTGTCTGGCCAACTATTGAAACCTGGTCATGCAGCACTTCTAATATTGTGACTATTTGTTTGGATTTTTGCTTGTGTTGTACTCTACCTCACTTTTAAGTCTCTTTGGATAAAAATGTCTGCCAAATGAATTCATGTAAATGTAAATGTAAATGCATCCTGCCCCTGAACATTCATCTCCCGTGTACTCTTTAAAACACCCCGTAAATTTGAATCACCCCACAATCTGGCAACCTTCCACAACATTTTACTCCCTTTACAACAGCGTATACCTTCAACTCCAGGGCTGGAGTCTTGGAGAGCTTCTGGGTTTTACTGGTATTTGCTCTCACTGCAAATACAATGCACAATTTAGTAATGAGCTGTTAAATGATCTGTTACGTGATTGATCTGTTACATGAATCGGCCATTCACAATGGTCTTCCCTCTATGGACACATTCTGCATATGTGTGAAGCATGCTCATTTAGAATCGCAAGTCAGTCGAGTCACTTCTCAGAATTTATATGAGCTGCGGCAATCCCTTTAGAAAGAGGTTATACAGTGCCATCCATATAAATAAAGACCCCTGATTAAAAAAACATGACAACAGACAAGAGCTTCCAAAATCCTGAATATTGATCGGGGTATGTTTTCTTTTATAACACATCCTGTTTAATCAAGGGCATGCATAAACATAGATGGGTCTGTATTTAGTAAATCAATTGATAGATCGATTGCTTACGCCTGGGTGTTGAATATAAACATCTGCCTGATGAAAACAAACACGAGGCAAACAGTAACGAGCCTCATAACCCTCACTGTACACCCTCAGCCACACTCAAACTGAACACACTACATCATTACGTTACATTATTGGCATTTAGCAGACGCTCTTATCCAGAGCTACTTCAATCAATTACAGCCTTTTTTACAATGTTATCCATTTATACAGGTGGATATTTACTGAGGCAATTGTGGGTTAAGTACCTTGCCCCAGGGTACAAAGGCAGTGCTCCAGGGGGGATTCAAACTGGCAACCTTCGGTTACAAGTCTTGATCCTTAATGTTACACTGCCGCCCACATCACCTGAACCATCTATGCTACCCTACAACTGCTAGACCTACAGGTACTACACCCTCAGAATCACCCTGCATGCTTTAAAGTACCCTACATCCTCTATACTCATACAACACACTCTACAAAACACCCATAAATCCCTTTATACTCAGTTCTTAAAGGGATTCCTAAGATACAGCCTTTGCAAATAATGGTAATGGTAATTATCATACACTGATCACTGCAATAATTAATAGAACTATAATTGTGTTATATATAATTATGTCACATAATGTTCTCACCAACTGTTTAAGACTTGTCTAGGAGTCTCCTGGAGATCCAGCAGGTTTTTCCTGCTTGTTATCCTGCTATTGGGCTGTGCAGAGGAAGTTGAGACAGTTTTGAGGAAAGGGCAGGAGGGGTGGTGTGTGTTCTGATAACTCAGAGATATTCAGCAGACTGTGGCAGCCAGCCGTGAGGGGCGGAGTGGAATGGGGGGCCTTGCCTGTCAGAACGGGGCAAGCGGCAGCCATATTCATCCCTGTGTCATTCATAACAATGTTCCCCGAACAGTGATTAAATGTCAAAACAACGCCATCGCGGCAGGGCGCCCCCACACTCGCTGTGGCTTTGACTTGCTTCACAGAGCCCTGAGCCTTTCCGTGGAGGTTCAGAGACGCTAAGGTGAGGGTGAACAGAAAAAAAAATAATAATTACATTTTTTAAAATCTTAAAATTGATTTTAAAATTGATAGATTTCTCTGAATGTCACAGTAACATGACAACACAACAACGAAAGATTTTTTTATTGCCAAGCTTACTAAAACTTACGCAAAAAGAACAGTTTTTTAACTTTAACAAGGTGACATTAGCTTTCTAGTTTAGCTCTGTATCACCTCATTTTATTTTCACCTGATATAATGCTTAATGTCCAAATCATTATTAGCTACACTATTTTTGAGCATATTCTTGCTTCTGTTTGCAATTCTTCAGCATTACCCAGCGTACCCTTTGACTTGTAACAATGATTTGGAGAAATCCTGTGCTGTGATTGGACGGTTTTATGATTAGAGAACTCGTGCTGTGGTGAATTCCTAGCAGAAATTTTGTTTTCCTCATGTGTTTCTTAGCTGAACACCGGGGTGCCCTTCAAATGAAAAATAAAATGTTACACTAATAGTCCTCATACATTTATTCTATTTTATATACGAATGCACTCATTTTATGTGTGTATCTCCAAAGACCAAAGTTGTTAAAAGAGGAGCTAAACCACTTTTAGCAAAAGAATATTCTGTATGTATCATCAAAGGCGCCCAATTACTGTAACTTATCTTTAACATTGGCCTTTTTTTGCAGATGAGACACGATTACACCGAACGTCAAAATGGCTGCAGTTGAAAAACACAGTAAGGAACGTTCATTACCACTCGCCAGTTGGAATGCACAGCCAGCAGTATGTGTAACGAGCAGTTTTGAGCCGCGCTTGCACCGCATTCTGTGTGAATGTAGCGCACTTCCTCAGTCAAGCTTTATCACCATCATCATTTAGCAGGTGCTCTTATCCAGAGCGATTCACAGTTTCATCCATTTGTCCAGCTGGACATTTACTGAGGCGGTTGTGGGTTAAGTGTCTTGCCCAGCGGTGCAACAGCAGTGCTCCAGTGGGGAATCAAACCCATTATCTTTTGGTTATGAGCACAGCTCCTTACCACGACACCACACAACTGCCCAGTCAGATTTGCTCACCATGCTGATTCCCTCTTCAAAATGGACTTGTCTCAGGGGGAGCCCAGCCCAATCAATTCAGTCAGTATCTGGCCGTAGATCGGTGCCGTTGATTAACATTGATTACTGTTAGACATGTAGCCATGCAGTCTGATAGGTAGAGCTCCCTGTTGGAGGTGAACCTCATCACATCGGTTTGATGTATTGCGGGGATTTCGGTCAGCGGGGCTGTTTAACGTGAGGGGGGCACATCAATCAAAGACCCGTCCCACTCGAGACGGCATTCAGCATACAGATATGGCGACACGTCTACAGCGATGACAGCAGCTTTCAATCTGCAGATCCTCTGCCATTCGCTGTCTTCCGTCCCCGAGTCCCGCATTTCCCAGGCACCACCTGAAGATGACACGTACCTAAACGGCTTTTGCCGAGCGAGGCGCACCCCCGAGATTGACTGACAGACCTTTTCGCAACTGCTTCTCTTATCGTTTTTCGCTGCACGTCAATTCTGCAATTCACCGAGCGGAGACTTACATCGCCGATACGCCTTCAATCAGTCTGCGCAGTAACGGTGAGCTGGAGGCTGAATAGAGCACCGTCACTTCTTTTTGCTGGCAATGCGCTCGGAGCTGAGAGTGTGAGCCTTTGAAGAAATCCTGGACCACGAGTTGAAAGATGATCAGAGAGAACACCGGTAGACTTAGGGTAGATTATACTCTCCAAAAAATTGAGGGGGGAAAAAAACAGGCGTGGAGATTAACAGAGATAAATCTGATCGACCGCCCTGGGTCTACAACCGGATGGTGGAGAGAATTCATATTTCAGGGTGCAGAATATTGAGATATAACTTCCTCAACGTTTTTGGTTCATATGCAGCTGAAACCACAAAAAAGGAAAATTGCAAAAGTTACAGAACAAGTAAAAGTGGGATAATGTTGTGACAGTTAAATATGGAACTGTGCTTTGATTTTGCCACCCACCACATGCCAGATATGTGTACTCATTTCACTTCTTACCAGTTAGACTGCAGTGAAACCAAAACAGGTGTGTTGCGCGGAGCAACCATGCTACAGACTCACGCTGTGCTGTAAACAGGCCTATCGTTCTTGTCATTCCCAGCATTGCCAGGCTGCCCCCCCCCCCCCCCCCCCCCTCACAGACGGTCGTCACCCTGTACGCATGCCTGCCTGACTGCGCGGGGGAATGAGCCCCCTAAGCATTCTGCGGCCGGAATGTTCCAGAGTGTCACATGGTGAGGTGAGGGTGAGGTCCCCGCACCCAAATACTGCAGGGCACGCCGACTGCTGGCGACCCCTGACCTGTGGAGAGTCATAAAACAGCAAGAGCCTCAGTTTGGCTCTACCCTGGCCTCTCGTGGGCACTGAAGATCCACTGAGGATCACACTGTTCTAGACCTGAACGCCCCAGAATATCCTTGCTGCTCTGGCAACGGATCCGAGCTGTAGTTTGCAATAGGCAGAGTCCGGGTCAGGGCTATTGTTCATGTTCCATCTGATTTCCATACTCTGATTTCTTATTCGGCGTCGGGTCCAGCCTCGTTGCAGACGCTCAGAATTCAGCCTGTCGTCCAACGCTAACAACCTTGCGCTGTGCCCAGATGCCACATGAGAGAGCGTGAAAAGATATCTCCTGGGGTGGGGGAGTACGACAGATCTTTGTTTCCATAAAGAACCTCTCTTCTGCGTCCCAACTCAGCCAAACCCTGTTTATTAGATTCCTTCTGCCTGTCGTTTGTGAGGCCGGGTTTTTTGCTTGACAAAGTTGGTGCGCAAACAGTGCTCTTCAGAGCTCCGTGAAATTGTTATCTGCTCCGAGATTACGGTCAGCTGGGAGCTGTCCATGACAGCAACGAGAGTAGGATTGCCACAGTTGTCATTGGGATAACAAGTGTGAAGATTTCTATATAGTCTCTCTGATCCAGTGCGAATACAGTCTTTTTGCTGCGCGGGAGATAAATTCTGGCCAGCGTATCACTGGCCATGTTGAAAAGGCGCATTCCTGCTGGACATAACGAGAGAGGGGTTGTGATGTGTTAATCACTGGCGTTCAAAGAAAAACCAGCGATGCTTTGATTTCAGTGCAGCGCGCAGAGCACGCCCGCCGAGTCTCCGCCACGACCGCTGAAAATGTTAGTTACAGTGAGTCATTTTTTTAAGTTGTAAGTTATAATTGGCAGCATCCCAATTAAAGTCCCGGAGTGCAGCATGTGATCCTCAACTTCTGAATGAGAAATTCAGATGATATTTATCTGAAGCCTTTGTGGAAAAAAAAGGCAAAATGTTCAAATAAACACCAACAGCCTTTGAACTGTAGAACTGCTCCAACTGGATCACTTTTCTTTGGAAATTTTTTGGGAATTTCTCTTCTCATTTATTTTTGCACATTTTTACACATTACCTAATAACTACTTACCAAAATGATGGCGAAGGCAATCTTTCTCAATTCATTGTTGCTTTTCCACAAGGCAAACACATGGCACACGCTCAAACTGCTGGAACGTGGCTTCTGCACCATCACGTCTCAATATCACAGCCATATAGTGAGAGGGTTATGTGTCAGCTGGTTTGGTTTCTGCTCAGAGGGAGTACATTCTACTTCCAAGTAGTCAGAGGTGTAGCAGTCAAAGTTTGATCTAAATGATTCTTTAAATCTGCAATAGAATTTAAATGGCTGATTTGTGCACTGATTGTAAGTCACTTTGGTTTAAAAGCTTCTGTGAAATGCCAAACTGTAATTGTAGAATGAATTCACTGTATATTCTCACATGCCACCTTGGCCAGAGAAACATTCAGCGCTCACATGTACGCATTTTGTAGCACAGTTCCCTTTTTTGACCTGAAATGCTACATCATAACCCCATGATGTAGCTACACAACATGAAATTTCCAAGCCTGGGTTTATGGTGTAGCAATTGAGGTCTAAAAACAGCAGGAGTATCCAATGTAAGACGTGAACCCATTATTGTGAAAAGATCTAGGCTAGTAATGAGAGTGAGGCTTCAGAAACTCCATTATGAATTGAGCTACTTTGCACTGCCAATCAATAATTTGTGTGAATCTTTCAAAATGTTTTGCTCTTGAAAGCAAAACATGATTATTTTGTTCGGTTCAGTGAGTCAGCAATAACAATTGATAGCTTCAACCCTTTTGGGCTTCATGAAGCCACACTTTACCATCACTCCAGACTACTGCTCCACACTGCTACACTGTACAGAAAACTGCTATAGGGGGAGAAGGTGTTTGAATGCCACCCTAGCCAGTGTGGATCTCTGTACACACGTCTCAAACTGGAATTCAGCTTTTGTTCAGTTAATACAGGTTTCAGCAATTCTTCACAGTGGCTTTGCTGAGAATAGTGCCATAGTTTTCCAGGAAAGATGCATGCCTGTGTTATCGGATCGATCTGCGGCTCTCACCAGCTCAAAAGGAAACATAGCCCTTCTGGTTAAAGGTGTGATTGGCAAAAAACGTGCACACAAATAAATGCAATTATTGAAATGCTGTCAATGTTTGCTGTAGAGCGCCTCTTTCACTTGGAGCGGGAAGAGGAGCTTGAGGTGTCCTGTTGTATTGGTATGAAAAAGAATGGATTCCCTTCCAAAAAACAGAATGCCACAGGCAGGCTGTAGGATTCCAGGCTGCTTGTTTTGGACTCATTAGTGTAGAACTGCATCCCAGAGGCAAAATGAAGTTTCCATAGCAGAAACAAACATCATATAAATAAAGGTATAATGAGCAAGCAGGCCAAATTCCCATAATGTCTCCATTATAAAGTATTATTATAGGCTGTGAAAACTGACAGCGGTATTTAAGGCTCTAGTAATTTTTTTGGTTGTTTTTTTTTTTCCTCATTAAACGGTTTAGTGAGTGGAACTGATGATAGAGGGGTTTTGGACAGCATCCCTTTCAGCAGAGTGGATTGAAGTCCCGCCTGGGGATCAGGTGATGTCAGCCAGGTATGCTACACTATGACATCACAATGCAGAGGAGGGAGGGGCTTCACAGACGGGGCCAATTCACGCGAGTGCTAATTCCGCCCTGTGTGTGCACAAAGAGGACAATAGCTCACATGCAGCACGCGCTGCACTGCAAGCAAAAATAACACACAGGGGAAGCTACAATTAACCCTTTGAAACCAACAGTGACGGATGGGGACAGCTCAGGGCAAACAGTTGCTAAAGCAGCGTGTTTTTAAAAGTGTCCCTCTCTGTGAGCGCCTGCGTGCTCTTGCTGGCTGTCGGCTGATTCGTGCGGGTGAGTCAACATGAACTCCGCGGAACACCCTTCCAGAGATTTCTCACCCAGCAAGATGGAGCCAGTGGGGGCCGCAATGCTGGAGCCAGAACAAAGGGCTCAAACAGCTGTTTGATAATACACATCTATTAATTACATGTTGTTGCCTCAAGTCTGGCCCTGGCGTGGTAGAAACTGTTTCTTTTTTTTCTTTTTTATAACCCTGCTGCTGTTACGTAATGGCATATTGCGCAATATTAACTGGCAAGAATCCCATTGAGTATTCAGTTCAAAATATCTCACTTTCCCTCTCTCTCTCTCTCTCTCTCTCTCTCTCTCTCTCTCTCTGACACACACACACACACCCACACACACAGTGTCTCTGTGTGTATCCCTTCGAGCTGTCTGTCTATTACGGGCTTCAAGTCAGGGTGTTTTTGTTTTTTTTTTTTAAAGTACGTGTAATGATCGCCGCTCTCTCTCTCTCTCGACAGGCGGTACGGCGCACATACAGCTGATTACCCATTCTGTGTGTTCATCCAAACCGAACGAAGCATCGGCCGCGCTTCGTGTCTGCGAGCTCTTGAGAATAACACCGTATTTTCAGAGCACAGATTCTGTTTGTCTGAGGCAGCAGTTTTCACATAGTTTTTTTTTCCACAGGCGTACGTGAGTCTCACCTGGCGGCTGTGGAGGGGGTTTTTTTTTTCCCCCACCAGGCCTCAGATTACCTCCTCGTTGGTTGTAAGTTTGTGGGGAGCCGCAATGAGGTATTAATGAGGCTGGGGTCAAATGCCTAGACATCCGCTTGTGACAAGCCATAGAGCATGATATTCAGTGGGACCGTCGGCATGTTTGCAAAGTATAAAGCCCCTCCCACACTGCAGAATGTCACAGCTGCGGTTCTGATTGTCTGCAGTGCATTGTTAGGTGAAGGGAGAGGTGTCGAACCATCAATATCACACGGGTAATTGCCCGCTAGGCAGCTGTCAGCGGCTGGATTTATGGTCGGGCTGGGATTGATTTGTATAAATTAAATGTTAAGTCCAGAAAGCGTCTGGGAGATTGAGTTTGTGTTAAGAACGAACCTGGCGACAACCTTTTATTTTTGATGTATGGCACTCAGATACGCACTTAGCTTCTGACACATAAGTAATGAAATACGTTTCTTTGTAAACCATACCTTCTGTATTCATCCAAACACGACGTGAATGTATTTATTTATTTATTTATTTATTCTCTGAAAGTTTAGGCCACCATCACCTGTTCACTGGTCTCTGATATTAACGAATACCTGTTGCACAAGAACCAAAACAATGTGATCCTTTGCTTAAGTTCCTCACTGAAAAGCTAAGCACAAGGCACCGCAGCTATCAAAGCTGAATCTGTCCCCCTCAGCATTAACCGATGTGTCCAGTTCACGGTCACGCTCACGGGCACCAAAACAATGAACCGTGAGCTATGGCCCATCTGTTCCCGGCCCGAAGGTAGCACTGTGTCTGTCGGGCCGGGCCGGTGCCTGTGGAGGGTACGGACAGACGGGCCGGGTCCGAAGGGCCCAATCACCTCCTCATTCCAATGTGTTTACTTCTCTCTCGGCCGCGGACAAGAAAGCACACGGCAGGAGAAAATGGAGACGATGGAGTGTGTGCTCCAGCCTGCTCCATTTTTTTTCTTCAGCTTTAGAGCTGCATAAAGAATGTGTTCTCTCTCCCATATTGAAAGAGGGCATGTTTAACCATGGCTCAACATCTCCTCTGCTGTTGGCAGCGCTCGCCTTTCTGATGTTTTCCTTTTTGGGGACCAAAAAAAAAAAAATGAAATGAATGTGCCTGTATTCCCTGCAGCTGCTGATCCATGTTCCGGCCTGGATTCTTTTCCACACGTACTGTTTATTATTGAACATCATATCCGCTTGTTATTCCCCCTGCAATTCAACCGAGGTTTTCTGTTTTCAAAGCGCAGATGACTACGGCAGAATTATCCTGTCAAGACTATTAATCAACTTTCCGCAGCTGTTATCAGAAGAAGAGGGAGGGCGGGGCTGGGGGGGGGAGGGGGTAGGGCAGGGGGTCATTGACTTTAACGCTTAATATGCAGGTGTGAAGACCTGGGAATCTTTTTAACAACTGCTAACGAGAAGGACCTCACACAAACCACTGTGACAGAACAGCTGATTGCTTTTGCACTCATTCATGGGTGAGGCACCTGGCCTGACAGCGCAATCAGGTAAGTGAAGCATAAAAACAGGTGATTTGGGGGGGTGGGGGGGGGGGTTCAGAGCTGGCCCAGGTGACCCCCCCCCTTCAGGTTTGACAGGATGGCTGTGTCAGCACCAGCTGAGGTGGCGCACTGCTAGCACTCCGAGCTGAGTCACTCCTCACAGCTGTACCTGCATAGTCCCTGTGCGGGAGGGTGGCAGTGCGCCATGTCTGATCCTGTAATTGAAAGGTGGGGCACTGTGGCTGCACTCTTGAGCAAGGCACCTTACCTTACCTTACTAACCACCCAGCTACACAGATGGAGAGCATGAGAAATGTATGCTTTGTAAGTAAAGGTGCTAGCACAGCAAATAAGTAATGATGTGTCTGAAATCAATGCGCTACTCAGGTTGTAATCAGTCACACAGAGGGGTGAGGTCCATTCATTCCCAGGGACAGCGCATAGGCGCTTTTTCCGCTTTTATGGGTCCGATCAATCTCGAACCCTCCTTAAAATCCCTTCAGTCGATACCTTTCTCCTGCCATCCACTTTAGCAAAAGTCCATGAGACATACTTGTGCCCCGCCCCCAACAGAACACACACATCTGGGCTGCTGCAGTTGCCATGCCTGGCTCCCGTCAGCCAGTAAGGGGGGGGGGGGGGGGGGTGCCTGGGAATGGGTTTGATCCAGGTCTTTCCGCTCTGGCAAAAGGAAATGGGGCAGGAAGAGTTTAAGCAAACACAGAAGACACCCCCCTCCCCCGCTACAGCCCCTTCAGCCTGGGTCTTCTCTGGGGGGGGGGGGGGGGGGGGTAAGCAGAGCCAAGGGTACACCAGTTACTCTGGCAGGCCATTGAGGGGATCTGGGCAACCGCTGATCACACCGGAGAAATGCCCATCTCTATCAAAAGGGAAGAGAAATGAACAACGTCTTTGCAGTGACCTTTAATTTATGTCAGTATGAAGACAGCCGAAAGAGGAATACTCGCAGCTCACTCCCAGGCTTAATATAACCAAGCAGGCATGCTTTATTATAATCGACAGACTCGCTCTGCATCACTGAGGAAAATAAGCGTTCAGGATTTAGAATGGGTTGAGACTGGTCTGTTTTTGCTCAGCGTCTTACTGCCCTTTCTAGATTTTTTTTGGCGAAGGTGACACGGATGATCTCATTTCTTCCCAAACACGATCAGTGCCTTCTCTTGACTGAAGTGTTTTTACTTTCTACCTCTAAAACTTTCCCTCCCCCTGTGTGGTATGTGTGGGGAACTGCCAGAGGAACACTGGTCCTCTTTAAGAGAAAAATTTAGCTTAGTTTTATCTCTCAGGGTCAATGAGGCTTGAAACTCATAATTCCCTCAACCTAAAAAGTTGTATTTCTTTGATTGTCTTGTTGTCTGATTGAAACTGTAAAGAAAATTGTAAACTGTAAAATTCTGGTGAAAATTTAAAATTGTTTTCTGATACTTATATGCATAATAAGGGATTCTGAACCGTGTTATCTTTGAATCCCATCATCCTTCCAGGTGATGGCATAAACCAGTCTCATTACCAGAGCTTTTCATTAGGGTATCACAGTAGTACAAATCTTCTGAAATGACATCACTAGCTGTTTGGTTGCTTAGAGACAAGAACTTCCTGCATGCATGTGTCTCAATGTTTTGGGTTGTGCATGGTGATGATTGAACTGTTCAGAACTTAAATGAAGGTAAAGGTGACACTTCTAAAACTTTCTCAACAAAGGATGAGCAAGCTTGCTTTCCACTCGTTTCGTAAAAAGCAAAATTGTCACTGTGTGAAAGTAACACGCTCGCTACGGTCACAAAATTTTCTCTTTTTTTCTGAACTGAAAGAAGAGGTCGGCTGAGGTTAACCTGAGATACAGAGGACTTTCACAGGCTACTTAAAAAGCAGTGGAACAGAGATCTCAGTTCACAACGTTCAGGCCAGGTCCAGCCATTTCTTCATCCTTAAATGCCAGGGGGGAGAGAGACAGAGAGAGAGAGAGAGAGAGAGAGAAAGAGCTCACATTCCTGCTCACTCCTCCGGCTTTGATCCAACCATTCATTACCTAACTGACCTTGATTACTCCGAGAAGGCTGGGATTAACAGGAAAAAAAGGGCCTGAAACGAAGAGGGCTGATACGCCAAGCCACGGTCATTTGTCCATTCAGAGAGAGCCGGCAGAGGGAAGCTTCCCAGGCCGGCAGGGAAGAGACCTCATTCTCTCCCTCACACCACTGCCTGGCGCCATTAGCTTGATTGATATGATCCACTTAACTGATTCTGGCACGCAAACATTATTGGTCCTCTGAATCCTGCTCTTTAAGTGAATAAAGCCGGCTGGTGAGGAAAAAAAAAATGTAGCGCAGCAAGATGTGTGAAAAGACAAAGACTCCATTCAAGCAAACACAAATGCAGAAAGCGAACGGGGCTCTGAAGGTAAGACCTGTGGGCTGCTCTGGGATGAAAAATCATATTTAATCTCATGCATACATAATGCACAGGTCAGCTCAAACACCTCGGGTCCCACGGGTGCAGGTTGGAAATAATGCTACAGGTCTGCATGTACTAGGTTCACGTGGGCAGGTTAATATTTTGATCAGGAGTGTTTTCCTGAAGACAGTACAGCCTCCCAGGCCTCGGGCTGCTTCTCTAAGTGAAAGCAAAGCCTGCTTGAGGTAGCAGCCTGGCTACAGTGCCACCACCTTACCCGCTGTACTTGTCGAGAATGCACTTTCTCTCTCTTAATTTTAATGTTGTCTTTCATGAGCTAAAAGACATAAAAAACAGATCTTGGACCAGTGTTTGGGAATATGTTCTCCTTTCACCACACATATGCTTATCTTATTATACTTTTTTTTACCATATGCTCACCTTATTCTTCAGCTGAGCTTGTAGAAACTCAGTCTTCTTTAAATTTCAATGGATCTGTTGTTTCTCAAAAGTTTTCTCTATTGACAGTTAAGGACATGAAGTACTCTTTTTTCATTTTGCTTTATCCAGAAGGTAAATATTTTGGTCATTATGAAGAGAGCACCCTCATATTTACATTCACTGTAAGCCAGCTATCAATAATTGCTTTAACAAAATAGTTGGTTTGTCAACAAAGTATCAACAGGTCTGGATAGCTTTCTTATCTTGTTAATACCAATAAATTCAGGTTCAGGTTTTGCTAACTTTCTGACTTATTGACATGCTGTACTGATAATCAGTATGGAGAGCTGTCTGGCTAAATTTCAAAAATCTAGCTGGTAGTTTAGATAGCAAGAAAGATTATAATGTATTTAGGCGTATGAGTAGCCTACTGACTCAGAATTAAAGATCTGCTTTATCTAGCTTGTGGGTCAAAATATGAGCACATATACACATCACTAGTATAAATATTATGTTCTTCTTTAAGGAATTAAAAAAATGATTCTGTTATGTCAATATATGTTTAACTTTGGCAGTCTGCAAACAATGCACAGTATGCTTACATGCAAGCTCAACATTTGCATGAATGTGTGTATGTTGACGTGTGTATGGCACTCAGAATTTGAAACAAGCTTGTCTCCACATAATATTATTCAGAGAACCGCAGGATATAGCACAACATACCACAGACAAGAAACAGCACTGACTGTGGTAACCTGCACCTATCCCTGGGGGGGTGGGCGTGGCTCTGTTTGAGTCATGAGTAGACAGACTCATGCAATGCCATCATTTGCATTTGTTTTGGTTTTGAACATCAAAAAACCAGTCAGACACCTTCATCTTGCGTTTCTTTGGTACGGCGTACAAACCCATTTTCAACAGCGGCCTAGGCCAAATTGCCTTCTCCGTATGCTATTAAGCAGCTGATTGTCTGAGAGTCGATGACACTCCTTTCCTTGATTTATGACCACTTGGCATGAGAGTGTAAACATTATTTGATTTGTTTGTGTCACGCTTCTGAATATACACAATCAAATCAAAATTCAGTCTCAGCAAAACAACAAATGCTGTTGGGGGTGGGGGCAACGGGAGCTCACTGAAAAAGTCACTCCGCACAGTTAGAATTTCCTCCCGATGAAACGCCTTTGTCAACTTGCGGCATAATCTTTGTAAACAGGAGAGAAAAAAAAAAACAAACCAATGGGAAATAAACCCATTTAAAGGACATTTCTCATAAAACATTTATGAATCTGCTTTGCTTCATTTCCCCTGTTCGCTCGGGAGAATACCAATCCTTGAAGAATCACAGAATAAGTGTAGGTGTTTGACTGGAAAGAAAAAAAAATATTTACTGTTTTGGTCCTGTATGAAGCATACCCAGTATCCTCAAAAAAGCAAAACTTTTCATTGCTATGGCGATTATTGATTTGCCATTTTTGATGTTAAGTATGCATTAGTAAAATCCTGCTCTTCCACAGGACTCAGTCTGTCCAATTTCTTGAGAAAGCCTTTCTATGAAGAAGAAAGCACATAATGTAGGCTATTACCTAAACATAATGTATTACATGTGCGTTCATATTATAAAATATTAATATCACTAATAATAATGTCATATGACATTTTATCAAGTCATTATAAAACATTGTGCCCCACATGACTTTTATTTCATATTTTGACTTAACGTTGGCCAGTTGTCCACTGTAAACGAGAGAGTCACTGAGTCCCAGACATGTCAGCTTTGAGCAGTATGTTTTCTTCCAAGTGGCTGTTACATAACCTGATGACATCGGGATGTATACCACATATGGGTGGTTACAAGCAGGTATGAGGGAGGAAAACACATTCGTAAAACACACTGAATGCTTGATTATGTGAACATGCTCATTATGTAGCAGACGCAGGTGCTTCAGAGAGGGTGTTGCCAAAGGATCCTTAAGTGTTTCTCCTGCAGACAGTTTTTCTGAGTGTCACCAGCTCAGGTAGGGCTATTAAGGTAGGGCTATTAAGATGCGGGAGCGGAGGGATAACCACATACTGAACCGCCCTGCCCCACATTCTTGAGTCTGATACCGCAGCTTTTCTGCCTGTGTTCTCTCCCCTGGTCTGATCGATGCGGAGGCGAAAAGGAGGGTGAGCCAAAAGTGTGGTGCATTTTTGGCTGCGCTGGCAGCTTCCACGTGCTCGGGCAAGCAGGCGCGCACTCATCTAACCTGAGCCGCTCCCTGACTCCCACCCTCCTCAAACACCCCCCCCCCCCATCTCCTGTGTCAGGGGGTCCTGAGTTTTTACCCCTCCCTCCCCTGTAACCTTCACTCCGGCACCGCGGCCCTCACGGAATGTTCCAGCAGCTGGGAATGCTGGACCAAAGCGGGGCTGCGGGGAGGCAGAGCGGCAGAGGGCCCGGGCTGGAGGCCAGAAGGGTTGCAGGGTTGACTCCCGGGCGGGGCACTGCCGTTCTGCCCTGGAGGAAGGCTCTTATCCTGGATTGCGTCAGTAAACATCCAGCTGTAAAAATCGGTGTATAACGTAAGCTGTGCAAGCGGCCCTGGAAGAATCCGCCAAAATAATGACAGAAGTCGGGGGCGGGCGGGGCGGACTTTATTCCCTTTGGTCAGAACGGCTGGCTCGAGAGGCAGGCGGTATTCCTAGCAGAGCTGCATGCTCAGTATGTGAATCTGATGTGCAATCAGCCTTCCAGATGCTGTGTGTGCTGTAACCTGGACTACACGCCGTGGCAAAAAGTGCCTGCAAGCCCAAATGTAGCAGCAATCCATCATTATCCGAGACGCCTCATTGGCTGAGCTTAATTAGCTCCTCCTTTTTAATGCACCAGCTTAGGCCCTGGTGCTGACTCCATGATCCAGACCTCCGGTCAAGCGAATTACCTTTTTTATTTTCAATTTCACTTTTTAATTAATATGACATGTCCTTTTAAAAAAATAATTACATTAATACTTTTACATTGTTACACTAATTTATTAAAAGAACACCCACAGTAACAGCATAAAAGGGCATCCTCTCTTTTAATCTGAGGACACTGTCTGGCTACAGGGGTCCCAGCAGGTCCTGGGAGCCCAGCTGACAGCTGGTTGCGGTGTGGTCTGGCTCCAGGCACCTCCTGAACATCACACGCAGCTCGCCCACGCAGGGTTAACGCGGTGGCCTGCCCTGCGCTAAGCTGTGGCAGATCAGAGGGAGCGCCTCTGACACCGCACAGCACAAAGTCACGAGCAGGGTGCCCACAGCCCTGGGGGGGGGGGGGGGGGGGTCGGGTGACTCGGTTCTTTGTGGGTGACGATTGTGCAGGGGCTCCGGGGGAGGAAGCAGACCCTGAGTCATGAGCGTTCGCACAGTGGAAGTGTAGCATAGTGGTAAGGAGCAGGACTTGTATCCGAAAGGCTGCCAATTCGATTCCCCACTGGGGCACTGCTGTTGTACCTGTGGGCAAGGTACTTAACACAGAACTCTCTCGGTATAGGCCCAGCTTTGTATAAATGGGCAACATGTAAAAATTGTAACCTCTGTAAGTCGCTCTGGATAAGAGCATCTGCTAAATGGCAGTAATGTCATGTATGGAAGATGGGGATCGTGATGGGGTGCACAGAGCAAAAAGGGAATGGAACCCCTAAGATTTTTTTGGTGATGATGGGAAGGTAGGCATCATTCACACCAAAAACAGTGGAAAATCAAGTTTAGTGTTGCAACATACATCGACTGGCTTATACATGTCAGTCACTGACAAAATGTAGTAGCTCCACCCACAACAGAGGTTCGTGAAACCTCAGTCTCCCATCATAAGTTTTAGGAAAAGTTGTTCAAATCTTTAAATTTGTTTTGAAGGTTTAAGATTTCTAGGGCACTATTCTGGGAATGGTTTTGCTCTTCTTAAATGCACGCCGATTATGAGAGGTTATTCTGATTTTAAGAGGCAAACGAGAGACCTTGGGCCAGCCTGGCGCACTGACAGCTCCATGGGGGGAAACATGATGCATGGGCGCAGTTGGCGTGAAAACAAGGTCGGCCGCTCTCATTGGACGCAGGGCGGGAGAGTGCCGCGGGAACAACAGGTGGATTCGCCCCCCAGCAGAAACCCGGGGCGCTCTGTCTGCCTGATGACATCAGAGGGGCCGGCGTCTGCATATCAAACGGAAGATCAAGAGCAGAGCTGGCTGAGACCTCATTAATAATCGCTATGCGCGCAGCTCACTGGCCCTCTGATATCCAGGGGGTGGGGAAAGCACTTCTTGATATTTGGAGAGATTAGAAATAGACAAAAATTTGAGATGGTCACTAGAGAAAGCGGGCATGAATCTTCCACAAACAACTGTTTACACGGATCAAAGCTGTAACCAAGAGTAAACATGAATTACTGAGGCTGGCTGCATGCGTGCGAGCACACACACACACACACACACACACACACACACACACACACACTCGCACGCACGCACACACACACACACACACACACAGATTCATACTGCAGATCTAGAACAGATATCTACCTACATGCATATTGTCAATTTAGGTAGATATCTATTCCAGATTTGCGACACGAATTACTGAGACTGACTAAATGCACAGACAGACACACCCACACAGATTCATATTGCAGCTAGTTAGCTACCTAAATGAAAACTGACAATATACATTTCATTTACATATCAATATTAGCTTGCATGTTTGAAATTACACAAAAGGTAAAAACCAAAACATCAAAGTAAAGCGGAACTCTTCCTCCCATCACCTCTCAGGTACATCGTGATCAATGAAGAGTGCAGAAAGCTTAAACACTGCAGGTGCTTGTGATCCTCTCTGAAATGAACACCATGGAAAAGCATGCGCTTTATGTAATGGCCATTCTATTCTCTTAAAGCAGAGCAACATACAACTGAAGCCAGGTTTTTAGCGGTCCCCGCTGACATGCAGGCTAATCTACTAAAGCCCCTTACAGTGAGCGGCTTATTGATTAAGTGGATATTTCTTTGTGTGTGTGTGTGTGTGTGTGTGTGTGTGTGTGTGTGTGCATGTGTGTTTGGGTGGGTGGCGGGGTCACGTAGAACTGTCAGATTCATCAGCTCGTTAAGCTCTGGGGGTGTCATACAGTCTTTTTAGGTGACTAAAGGGATTTTAAGGAGCTAGCGCACTGTGTCGGTGTGAATCAGTGGCCGCTGATCAGTCGAACACACCGGTGACAGAGGGAGGGGGATGCTGCAGGGAGCTCTCAGGTGTGCGTGCCTGACGTCCAATCAGAGTTAAACAGGAAGCGGTGCAGGTGCGTGGCTGGTGGGCAGGCTGAGAGCCCACAAAGCACATCCATTCCCAAATACGGCAGGATCACGGCGCCTGTCACATCACAGGATTTTCCCTGGGATTTAAAAAAAAAAAAAAGAAGTCTCATTCTATTATAGTCCACAGTGTTTTTCACACCGCCCCCACTGTCGCCATGCGACTTTCTCCCTGCAACACCATCACACAGATTGCTTTGATTTCTGTCAAATTACTTGCCAGTTTCTAATCTTCTATGGGTAGGAGTCTATTCTGTATTTATGCATCATCCCACAGACCTGAGCTGTGCAGTCCTGCTTTAGACGCACAATGACACAATCGTGGCTACAACTAAATTCTCACAGGCAAATTTTAGCTTGGCGGACGTGTGACACTACAGAATTATCCCAGTATAATGTTGTTTATTGTAATGGTAGAGCACTTGTCAAATAACAGAAAGCATATAAACATGAACATGATCGTGATTTTTCCTTCCCATCATATGCTGTTTTACTGTATTTTACTGTGGAAGCTTTACTACAGGGTATGTGTCAGCTTTGTGTCAGAACGGTGCAGCCCTTCTACATGATTTGAGCAAGAAATATAAAAAAAAAAAAAAACACCCTTCAACTTACTTTTCTGACCCTGTAAGTGAGGTAAATTACGAGAATAACATTCAGCCCAAATTGGTGGTGGAGACGTTTTCCACTGCTGGGCTGAATTGCATTTAAAGCCAAGGGTTGATCTATCAAGTGATGTCATGTTCTGGGAGCAGATATCCTCTCCCTCTGGATTAGGAGGCAGAACTTTTTCTCGCTGCTGAGAAATTTTCCTTTTGTTTATAAAATGTGCCTACAGCTTTTTTGACAGATTGCTCTGGCCTGTTTTGTTGGGCCTCTCTGCACCACTGCTAGATATGTGCATTTCAATGAAATTGATTTCTTGTTTGTTCTAATAAATCTGCCGTTGAAGCTGAGGATTCGGGAGTATTATGGTCAGGACAGCGGCCATCTACAACACAGAACTCCATTTCCCAGTGCAGACCACTGTGGACAGAGCATCATATCTCATCGCTATGGGTACATTCCAGACAGCCTGAGGCCGTTTAAGTGTGACAGTGCTGAATTTGTTTTTTTGGAACAGTGATGAAAAATCACTCATTTTCAGAGTGAAAAAAAAAAGATTCAGGGCCTCTCCATTGAGTTTGTACTTCAGGACCTGAGCCATTCAGATGCACACTGTTTTAGGTGTATAAATTCTGATCTTACAGTCTCATTACTCATTTATTATCAAGGCACTTCGGTGTTAATTTATTTGTTGTGGTGCCTGTGTCTTGACAAAACAATTCTGTTATGACATACACAGGTGGGTGCAGTGGGAAATTGTGGGTAAGAAGTTCTGCCTTGCTGGCAGCGATCCAATATCTTTGCTGAGATTTGATTCATCCACCATTGGCATAACATTAGTAATTTCATAGTACACCCTCAAATTAATTATGACACGCATATCCAGTAGGCATAAAACATCCTATCAGAGGTGATCACTGATGCGAAAAGCTTGGTCTTCAAATACAGAATAAAAACCCTCAAAATGTTTGCTTAAGAAATCTGAGAAAACGGTTGAATAAATCATTTAGGGAATGCAAATTTGCATGCTGGTAATCCACTACAATTTGATGACAGATTGATGTTTAATTTATGTCTCATATTATCATGGTGCATAACATGAGATGACATAAATTACAACTTATATTTACAGGACTTGAGGAAACCAATCGATTCATTGTAATTGTGTATCTTCTGATGTCTTTGTCAGAATGCATTATTTAACACAACCAGTCCTATGTTGTCTTAAGAGTGTTCTCCACAAACATGACATGAATTGAAATACTTGAAAAAAATGCCACAGGGTACTGCATGAATTGCATGAATGCTGTATTACAGAATAGGCACTCAGCAATAATGACAATGGTCTCTGTTGGCTACCTACCTCAGGTTTTACATATAAATAAAGCGTACAACTTGCTCTGAGCTTGAATAAGTGATAGGTTTCATTTAATCCTTGAAACTACATTCACTTTTGTTTGGTTATCTCTCAAAGGATCATGCTAAAGTGTCACCTTGCACCTATTTGATTGTATAACTTGACCTGAGAAAAAATACAAGAAAAAAAAGTTTGACATCCGAATCACAGGCTATCAATATAAAGGTACTTTTAGATATTGGCAAAGCATTAAAGTGAATTTCAGTTAATTTCTCTCATCTTTCCTGAAATGGCCTGACACATGAAGTCGAATAAATAACTCGAACAGTCTACAGAGAGAGAGAGAGAGAAAGAAAGAAACAGGAAGAAAATTCTAGAACATCTAGTGTAAATACAAATATCTTGTCAAAAAAAGGCTGGTCATTTTGTAAAATGAGACCTAGAATTGTGCTGTTGCCGACCACAGCACGATATCCCTGCCCAATGGCTACTGAAGCAGATTGGTTTCTCAGGAAGATTCATTTCAGTTATTTGTTACATCTGTCTCCGGCCGGCAAAGCACTAGACTGTTAACTGAGCACCGACAGAAAACGTTCAACTCTCATTTTGTAAACGCTACCATGGACAGCATTTTGCAATCGATGGGTTAGAGAGCCATTACGAAATCCCTGATTAGTTTCTTACCAAGAAGCGAGCAGTGTAATACCTAAAACAAACAAAATAAACAATATGCCTATATACTGTTTGTATCGTGGTACAAAATATTACAACATCACAACAAATTCGCATACTATGTTTGGAAAAAATGTATGAAGACAGGTGTTGTGGGGTACAAATGGAGTCTAATCTGCATTACACGCTTTCGCGTAATTTTGGATGATCAGTTTTCTAAAGCTTCTCTTACATTTCCGCACTTGCAGAAATGTTCTCCGGAATAGCTCTTTCGCCTTCTTAAATACCTGTTCTGAATGAAGACACACCTGTCTTTTCCCGATCCCCAATTGCTCATTTTTTTGCTGTGCGGCTGAAAGAAATCCGAAATTTCGCAAGCACGCTCCCGCCCCCCAGAGGTTCTGCGCGCTCTGCTCGCTTCTCATAGCCCGTTGCCAGGGTTTCCGTGTACGCGCGACTTGAGCGGAGACGCGCACTTCAATCTCGGTAGATTGCCAGACATGGCGGCGGATCTGAACCCGGAGTGGCTCTCTTGCCTCCCGTCTTCTTGGAGTTATGGGGTAACCCGGGACGGACGCGTCTTCTTCATCAAGTAAATATCACCTGGATACAAGCCTGGGAGACATTTGCCTTGTTTCGACTCGAATATTCAGCTCAACTCATTTTATACGTTTTCACCTTTTCCCATTTCTTACCAACAGTGAAGAAGCGAAGAGCACAACCTGGTTGCATCCAGTCACTGGCGAGGCCGTAATTACTGGCCACAGAAAAACTCCAGGTACACAGTTTCACCTTTTCCAAGTTGTTGTGTTGGAATTCGCATGAATTGTCTCACGGCTGCGGCGGTTTTGGCTATGTATTTGACGGAAAGTCAGTTTTATTGTTTATGAGCGCTTGTTTGAATTAGTGGCGCTTGAAATTTAAGTGGTGACTGCAGCAATAGACGTTTTGCAGCAGCAGCACCACAGGTAAACTCGGGAATGAGAATCCAGTAAAGAGGACCGAGTCGTTAAAAGTTCCCTTTTATGACAGTTTGGTCAGACCATGTAAAGTTCTTTCATTTTAGACAAACCAGATCACAATCAGTACATCCGTCAGACTGATATTGCTTTCAACGAGGAGTAGGTTGGTTGGAGGCTAGCTAGCTAGCTTTCTCTTAACTAACGTTAGGTAACTAACGTCATGGGCTACACGTCCGTAGCTTGCAAACCGTGTGGACCGACGGTAGCTAGCTAGCTTTTTCAAGCGTATGCGCTTGAATGATCGTACGATAACTGTGTGCAAAACTGCATCGAGACAGTGAATTCAGCGGCTTTGCGCAGAACCCAAGAAATACAATTGCAAAGGCACAAGAACAATCAATTTGAAACGCGCTGTTGTTCCCTAACAGCACGGAGTCTATTAGCAAATGGCTCATTTATGTGACGATACCAGTACAATGGTTACGAAGTGGCCAGCTAACACGCTGTCGATCGACAGTGTGGAAACCTTAGCAATACTGCGAGGGGATTAAAAGATGCAAGGGTTGCACGGCTGGCGTGGAAACGCGGCACGGTCGGTCACCAGCACGCCAATGTAATGGCACTGCAGATCACAGGCATGGCATGAGATATACGTCTCTGCAGCTGTGGGTACTCGTGTTTTCAGCTGACATCATTAGCTAACATATCACAGACTGGCTATGCCCCCCGCTCCCCCTATCCGCTGCTGTGCACTCGGCAGTGTATTTATATGTATGTATATACTTGTTTGTCTCCCCCCTATAGATTTGCCGACTGGATGGGAGGAGGGATACACGTTCGAGGGAGCTCGGTGCTTCATAAAGTGAGTTGGAAATACAACGCCGCCACGCTTTGAAGCCGTCTGTTTCAGTTCTAGTCTCCCCCCTCTCTCTCCCTGCTCGCTCTGTTTTGACAGCAAAGCAGTTGTCAGATTGTCGGCCCCCGCACTCGCTGTCCCCTGCTTTGGATATATTTTTTTTTGTTGTCTGGAATTCCATGTTTGCACTCACATACAAAAAAGTACACAAATCGACAGACCTCGCCCCCTCAAGAACAAGTCTTTACTGTCGGAATAACGCAGAGTTTGACATGGGAGTGTGACTCAGACCTCGGTTTGGCTGAACAGGCTTTACTTGTTAGCTGCTGGGCTCCCTCGGGACACAACGTCGCTAGCCCTCTGTGATCAGCCCTGTTTAATACACGCGTTCCTCCTCTCCCGCATGCTTCGGGGAAAAGCATAGATATTTTCCGCAGTCTTATTATCAAGTTGAAGTGCAGCCGTCGTAGTAAATGACGTACCTTAACTGATTTATCCAAACGTCCATTTATGAAGCAGTGCCAATTTCTGAATTTTCCGCTAACGGCTGTTTTAGATTGACGTCCGTTTCCGACGTACTGTGAAGACCACTGGCCAGTGCATTCCCATCCGTCTGTTAACTGCCATGTGTGTGCATTCGTTAGTGGGTAATCTTGTATTTTACATGGTTAAGAATAAAGGAGTTGACACAAAGGGGCAAGAATCGGGCTGATTTCACAAGCGTATACTCTCAGGTCAGTAGTGTAATGTACTTGCAGGTTGCACGGCAGCTTGTAAACTGGGGACCTTTACTCCATTATTTGCATAAGGTATCAGCCAAGTTAATTATTTCTCAATGCAGTGCTTAGTGCTTCCTTGTGCATATTAGTAGACCGGAGGAAACTTACTGTGCTGCATTTATCTGAATGGACATTCAATACCTGTTTTGCATGCAGAAAGCCCCCACACCCTTGCCTGTGTACTGTCCAGTTACGGGATGCAAAGTCTGTCATGTCTTTAACACCCAAAATCAAAGCGTTGGGCCATTAAGCAGCATAAAGTAAAGCTGCTACTCCTGTTTGAGGGGCTTGGAGAATGACCTGTGGGAGATGCTTCATTCATTCATTCTTTCATTGGCATTCAGTCAGTGGAGAGATGGGATTTGGAGACCTAAGTTTGTTTGCTGGAGGGTGTCTTTGGAGTGGCAGTCTGTTAGGAGTGACAGTGTAGTGTTCCTGTTGGAATTGCTGACTATCGCAGACGGGCTATGCATGTTCCTCACAGCCGAAACTGAATGGCGATTAGGTTCGGTGTCTGAAGCTTGCAGTAGTTTTTTCTTGAGATAGTAATATTTTCCTTTCATCTGGAGATCTCCACTGAGATTGTGAAGACATAATTGTCCATAAGTGAATGGGGTGGTAAGAGCTTCTTATCAGCTGTGGAAACCTACTTGATCTGTCCTTTGTTGCAGTGTTTAGATACAGAATCCCAGGTGTTTTGAGCACCTAGTGAAGCTCTTATTGGTGTGTGGAGTGTACTGTGTGTATGTGTGTGCATGTGTGTGAGAGAGGGGGAAAAGAAAGGGGTGTTCCATTGGCATCTGCTACACTGAGAAGCAAAATCCCTCATCTTGCAGAACGCACCTCTCTCCCTCCCTCTCCCCCTCTCTGAGCTCAGTGTAATGAACTGAGACAAGGACCGGACAGTGGTTGTGTGTGGCTGCTCTGCTATGGGCTGGGGGATTTGGGGGTCAGCGAGACCACAGTCGGACATGCTTCATGGAGGTTGGCACAGGAGAAACGGCTCCGTACCCCCCCTCCTCTGTACCCCCCCCCCCCCCCCCCCCCCCCGCACTGCTACAAGCCTGTGGAAGCACTGGAGCCGGTGGAGTAGCATGTGAATCAGGCCGGTGGTGGGGAGCCGCGCTGCTTTGCTGCGGTCTCCTCTGCTCAGCTTGTACCCAGGCGAGGGGACCCGGAGCCGGAGCAAGTTCCCAGGCCCCTCAGCCTGTCTGTGCAGTTCTGCAGGTGCACGCCGGATTACCTCACGCTGGACCAACAGCCCGCGGAAGGCAGGTGTTTCGGTTCCGCTGTGGTTAAGCCGGTGCGGCAAATTCTATTTGGAAGCCATGGAGCATGTAGGTAACCCGAACTAAATAAGGGTTGTTTTTATTTCCTTTCTACGTTCAAACCCTCCGTCCTTGGCAGTTTGTATCTTTTTATGTTATTACTTTTTTTTTTTTTTTTTTTTTTTACAATAGTGCGTCTTGTATTACATCAACAGCAGATGGCAGAGCTCCAGAGATTGGTAGTGATAGGCTCACTTTTTTGTTTCAGCAGGCGTGAGTGTCTCGCCCTGACTCACGAGGGGGGGGCGCTGTGTGGGGCAGACAGGCGTTCTTACTCGCTGCGCGGCGGCCGTTTTCAACGCGCTCCTAATTTAGTAGTAATTCAGTTACCTCCAGCTTCCTCTACGCCTCTGAATAATTGCACGCTTGATGTAATGTAGCAGCAGCAGCAGTAGAGACTGCTCCAGGGGGAAAATGGGCATGGGCTTCATGCAGAAATAATGACGTCCAGTCAGGAAAAAAAAAAACAAAACACACAACCTAGGCCTTGATAAAATCATCACAGCTGTCGTGTGGAGGCTCGACTTCTTCTGTGGTGCTGGACAGTATGGCCCCAGTGTGGGAGGCCAGCGGGGACGTTTCAGATTTTTCCTATTTTTCTCGGTTTTGAAGGAGAAGAGGTGGAAGAGGGGCAGAAAAGGAGGAAGGAGGTTGTTGAGGTTGTGAACTGTAACCGACACAGCGAGTTGGCTGGAGGCCTTGCCTTGCGTGCCCCCTTCTCTCCCAGTAGCAAACGGTCCCTGCGTGTTTGAAGCGCACAGACTTTTCCTATGGCTTAGTTTGGCAGCTGTCTAGCGCCAGGGGAATGCCACAAAATAAACTGTTTATGAAGCACTGCCCACTCCTCCTCACTCGTCTCTAACAGCCAAACGTTCTAGCGCTGCGTTTTGTTGCAGTCGCAGAGTAATCCACCCCCACCCCCACCCCCACCCCCACCCCCTCCATCCCCACCCACCCTGAATCTCCACCTTTGCTGCCTCGCCTGGACATTAGCGAGAGAAGACCCGGCGCTACCTTCTACATTATATTGCAATATTGCCATTTAGCAGATGCTGTTATCCAGGGTGACTTACATAGGTTACAATTTTTTTACATGTTACCCATTTATACAGCTGGATATTTACTGAGGCAATTGTGGGTTAAGTACCTTTCCCAAGAGTACAACAGCAGTGCCCCAGCAGGTGAATTGAACCGGCAACCTTTCGGTTATGAGTCCTGCTCCTTACCACTGTGCTACGCTGCCACCCTTCTAATGAATGCATTTGCTGGAGTGATTGCACAGTGTCCGCAAGGCTGCAGAGCAATTACAAATAATCACCATCGTAATTACGCTGAGTGAGGCGGCAGCGCTCCGAGGGGCTTCTGAGAGACGGGTCTTTGGTACGGGGGCCGGCGTGGCCCGTGGGCCTCGCCTCGCGGCAGTGTCTCTGCCTGTGTGTGAGAGAGAAAATAAAGCGGTGCGTTTTTGAGGAAACGGAACGAGAGAAAGGCCTGAAAGGTCACTCATTCAGCGCGGGCTGGCGCTCTCCTCGGGCGCGCTCGGACGCTGCGGCCGCATCCGGGTCTGAGGGTGGAGGGGGCGGCGAGAAGCAGGGAGGAAAAAAAACAAACCAGCAGACAAGCGAGGACGAAGGTGGAAAATAAAGGATGAAGGTAGAGGTGGAGGAAAACAAATAAACACAGCGGGCTTTTAATCCCTCTGCAGGTGTTTTCTTTGGAACGGAGAGAGAGACACTCATCTGTCCTTCAGACTGCTGCCCCAGGCAGCTATGGAACATGCCGAGTGGTCTTTCGAAAGATTTTGTGTGTGTGTATATGTGCACGTGTGTGTGTGCATGTGTGAATGCGTGCGTGTGTTTGTGTGTGCGCCCCATGGAGGCAGTATTTGAGGTTTGAAGGTCGCAGACAGATTTTAGGCTCAGCTGATGGGTGCCAGTGTGCCCAGGGAAGTGAGATGGTGTACCCGAGGAACGGGTGTGGAGGTTTGGGTGTGTGGAGGGAGAGTGAAGGGGTGACTAATAACTTCCTTAAAGTCCTAAAAAAAGGAAGCTGTTATTTTGGGGGAGCCCACCTCCTGGTGTGGGAGTGTCAGGTGAGGAGGAAAAAAGAAAAGGAAGGGGGGAAGGAAAGAAAGGTGGCAAAGGGAGAATGGAGAATGGATTCTGTGCCTGTCTTTTGTTTTGACTCTGGAAGCGGTGATGACAGCCGGCTGTCAGAGCTGTGCACTGATTCTGGAGAGATGTTCCAGGGTTCTGCACGTGCTGTCCCGGCACAAAGCAGCATCATTCTCACACAGATTCTTTCCCAGAAACATTTGCGTTTGACTCCCAGGGAACAGATAAGGAAATAGACCAAATAAAATTTTTCTTTTTTAGACACTTTGAGCCACCTGCTGTCCTTATTTTTTGTTAGTCGGGGTGGTGTTGGTTTTGCATGGAGTAGGTCTGAAAAGGGTTTCCACTAAGTTAGCAGTATTTTTTAGTCGCACTGTGAAGGGTTTGAACTTTTTACTGGAAGGTTGCCAGACCCTGTTGCTGTACCCTTGAGTGTGGTGGATTACGTTGACAGCCCTAGTAAAACAAAACTGAGTTCTATAAAATCCACTCCCTGATTTAAAATCCAAGTCTTGAACAAAAACAGAAGAAGTTTTTGATAACAACACTGTCATTATACTGCAGAGGAACTACGCACAATCTGGCAGGTTTGTATGATCTTGATCTATTTTAATAAGTTGGGGTTTGGGCTGGGGGTTGTTTGCTCCCCTACGGTTTATTTCCCAGCATGGAGCAGCTTACTTGTTCTTGGATAGCTTGTATAATGAATTTTTGTGCTCATTATGTTCAGGAAACTTTGTTTTCCTCAAATGTATTTTACCAGGGATGGGTCAAGCAAGCTGTTGCCAGTCTGCACATGTCTGTTTTGCCCCTTTCCATATCTTGTTTCTGAAGCAAAGTCATATTTCATAAAGATGGGTTGCATTTTAAGTGAAAACATTGATAATTGACTTTTCATATCTGAGCTATTGCCTGCTTTGCCCTTATCCTCGTCAGCTGTTTGGTCTTGAATGGGACCCAAGGTACCAATGGGCCTCCTACCTGCCGCTGAAGTGCTGCTTTCTCCAGAACATCTTAGAGTGGAACTGTAGCGAAGGGCGGGAACTGTCACCCCACCGGCCTCGAACCCCGGGTCTGCGGGGTACCAAACATGCGACTTTGACCGCGACGCCAAAGAGCCAGGCTCATACGCATACTCAACCGTAGTGACAGCTCTCTGTCACAGGAACTGTTCTGGAACCCCCCCATTGCCTGATTATGCCATGTTTATTTGTAAACGAATGTGTGTGACTGCTTGCCAAACCTGTGTGGTTGCTGGCTGTGCGATAATGCAGGAAGAAATCCCGATGCTCGTGCCACTGTCGAGAGACCACAACGGGAACGCAGTGGCGAACGGGGCAGGAACGGGGCAGATTATCTGCAGATCTGGTGCACAGCTGTGGGTGTGAAATGTTTGCTTGTGTTCTAGCGTAAACTACCAATGACACATGAGCAAGACTTTGTTACCTAGCCAGAGGTAAACACAGGACTCCAGCTTAAACGCGGGATAAACACGCCTTCTTCTTGATTTGCTGGGTGACCGGGCAGACCTGTTGTTGTATCTGGGGGTTGGCTGGCGTGCTGTGGGCCTGGCCCAATCTGCTGACTCGCCTCAGGTATAGGCAGGCCTGTGGAGTGATGGCTTAGCCCGTGTCACATGCTCAGTGCGGTGAGGCGAGGACTTTAATGACAGGGATGTAACAAGTGGTTATCCAAATGAGAGAGCCATCGTCAGCGATGCTGCCAAAAGAATAAAGGGCCTTAATTTACATAAGCCCGACCGTCCGACGATGCCTCGTCAGCTGGGGGAGAGGAGAATGAAGCCTTTCCCCCTCTGCGGAACTTTAAGGGCAGGATTCCGCTGGTGCGGGTCATGCTGATAGAGAGTGTGTGAGTGTGTGAGTGTGTGTGTGTGTGTGTGTGTGTGTGTGTGTGGGGTCTCGTTTGATAGAGTGGAAACAGGAGGGTGACTCCATTTACGGCTCGTGGGCTGAAACGAGTGAAGGTCATGCAGATGTTAATCGAATCACTTTCGGCTCGGCGCTCGTCTGACTGAGAGACGAAGCACTGCGTTTTTTGGGTCTGTTCCCTGTTTGTAAACCTTCGAGAGGGTGTTGCAAGGCAGGGGAGAGACTCACTTTCTTATTTTCCTGTATTTTTTGTTAGCCAGAACAGACGTGGTTATTAAAGGAAATATGAATGGGAAGGAAAAAAAAATCTTTATCTATCGAAGATAGTTGTAGTAAAGGCTTTGGTTTCTGTTCTCATGAAGTTTCTGTTCTGAATGAATATAACTCACAATAGCTGTAACGACGGCTGTTTTTGTTCTCCAGAAGAAAAGCTTCCCATAGTAAAGGCGTTGACTCCTCCCTCAAGCCTGCAACTTGATGAGTCAGTCTTGGACAGTTGGTGTGGTCAGCCGTGCCGCTTTCTCTGAGAAAGGTGTGCGCACTGGAGCACTGAGTGATCCGCACACATGCAGCGAGTTTGTGGGCGTGTGCTGTGTGATCACGGGGACCGGAGGATCACGCTTCCAGTGTACTGTCCTGCAGACAGCAGGGATGTATGAATGAAAAACTTAGCGCACACAGGCCTGTTTCTCTGTCCCGGCCTGCATTGTGAATGAGTGGGTACTGGCTAGAGAGGAGAGACAGTCTGTTCTGTCCACAAAGGCAGCCACATCCATGAAATCCTGCCCATGGACGTGACATTCTTCAGTCTTGCTTCTTTCTAAGTCAGTTGAGGGTAATGGTGTCACTGTGTCATCTGTGGACAAGATGCCATTGGATGAGACAGCCTTCTTGGAGAGACCAACCATATCTATTATTTTTTTGAATATTTCCTGTGATGGTTCTCAGTGGGCTGAACCAGTATGACCCAGAGTAGGCGTGGCTGATGCTAACTTATGGAATAGTGGTTAGGGAAATATAACACTGCATGCTAACTTGCTAGCTGTGCAAGGGTAACTATCTAACTGTCAAAACACGGATACAGGTTTCTAGCTAGCTAGTCAGTCAGCTGTATGAAATGTTAACCCTTTCTAACCAAAAAAGATTTCTAAAGTAGTTAGCTATGGCTGAGTTCAGTGTAACTGACACTGCTGTTCACCTGCATGCCCAAGCCTGATTTGTCTTCAGAAGATTTCTCTGTCCTGATCTGTTTGCGCGTTGCAAAGAGAAACGTGCAAGTTGTTCATAGGTGAAGTTTCTCTGGACGCTTATCTCCAAACAGCTTATTTGTAGCTTTGATGAGTACTGTGTTTCCCTTTTGAAGAGAGACTATCTGCATAGCAACAGGGAAAAGCAACTGCAGAAGTCACTCCCACTATATGTGGAATATTAACATTATGATTGTACATTTCTTTATAGTATATTAATGTTATGAATGGCCACTGTTGTTTCCCTGCCCTGGCTGCAGCTCAGGCTCTGAAGCGCATTTAATTTGCCGTGTTCTTCAGTGTCTCTCCCTCTCTGGGCACATATCCTTTGCAGGCTTATTTAAGTTGGTCAGCAGTATGGGAATTAATTAGGAATACGTCAAACATTAATTAAACAAATATGAACACGGTCTCGACCGCGTTTCATACAAAAGATGGCTCGTAAAATGAAAAGAGCCTACAAATTAGTATGGCCTTCTTAAAACAGCACAGCAGGTTCGATTTTTTTTTTTTTTTTTTTTTTTCCCCCCATGCCCAAGTTGAAACTAGATTTTAAATTGGATGCATCAGGCGCTCGATGCATGCGTCTGAGCCGTACTGGAGCATAATTACCAAGCGCTTGGGTTTTTTTGCACAGCTTTGGCCTTTCCCTGCTTCTGCCTTCCTGACAGTTTTAAATATGTCGGCTTGTGTCTTCATAATATAAACTAGTGTGCCTGCGTGTTATGGGTAGAGGTACTCTCTGTTCAGTGCCCATAGCCGTGGTTAAGTCTTCAGCTATAAGAAAGTGAAGCTTCTTGAACGTAGTACGTATTGCTAGAATATGCTGTCAATCAGGGACAGCCAATCAAAAGACTTTGCTCTGCGTGGGAAACGACTTTGATGGATTCAAACCAGTTAGCCGTTGATAGTCGTATGATGCAGCTCTGCCTGTTTTTGGGTCGCGGAACTTCACTTTCCAATGTCAGCATTCTCATTCTTATTCTAATTATAAAGCTTGTAAAGAGAGCTTTGCTAAAGTAAGGTTTTTAAATATCTCAAACAAAAGTGCGTTTTGTTGTTGTTCAGCGCATTTGATTAGAGAGATTTTGGCTAGAATTATAATTATCCAAAGCTTGGTTTATTGCATAAGGCAAGGCGGGCGGTGATGAGGCGGGTCCTTTATCAGCAACAGCAGTCTAAAAGCATGAAGTGTGTGTGTGTATCTTTGTCTGTGTGTGTCTGTGTGTGTCTGTGTCTAGGCGGCGGGTGCTTCTGTCCTCCTAATGAGGCATTGATCAGGGCTAGCGCGTGGTGCAGGTAGCGGCCTGCATTGATTTACACACGGGGAAAGCGGGATTGATCGGTCCGGTATTGAGACGGCGGGGCGTGTGACGACGGCTCCACGGGCGCTCGCGACCCAGGCGGAGGCCGGGCCGCTTCCGGGGGGGGGGGGGGGGGGGGGCAATGGGAACGAGCCGGAAAGGGTGCAGGGAGCGCGCCGCCTTCGCCACATCGCCGTTTACGCCTCGTTTCAGTCCGCCGTTCATTTCTCCTCATGCCGTCAGTTGCTATTTCAGCAGTTTAATCCTGAACAAATGGTCGTTTTAATCCTCGTTTTAGCCCTGATGAGACGCTCTCCAGTGAAATTTAGCGCCTCTAATGGAATTTAAGTCACCATCCGAAGACGATCCAAGCCCGGCTGACACCGGAGCTGTTCTCGCGCTTGCCGCGTTACTGTGTCCGCAGCCACAGCCCAGAACGTGAGCTGCTCTGCAGGGCTGTCTCCTGCTGCGGTCGCTTTTTTACAAACATTTGCCCAAGTCTTAAAGAAAGGGGTTAAAGTTGGGGTCAGACCAGTGTTTAATTTCCTGATAAAACTGGCTGATTAAGTGGCTTTTTGTGACTTATCAGGACTGGTCCCCATGGGGATGATAACACCCACTTCTGTTTTCCAGGCAAGTGTGGGGTGTGTAGAATTCAGCTGGAACAAGTTACTGGTGTTGTACATTGTTAATGAGATCATTTGTGGTTTTTTTTTTTTTTTATTTGATAATATCTTTTATTCAGACTGATTATTTCTAATCCCTTTGGTGAAATGGGCCTGTGCTCAATTCTGTAGCATTAGTATTTTAATTTTCTTTGTTGAATTATTCAACTTTTCACATTCCACCACCCCCTCTGTTTTAACATTGTGTTGAAAGAGTGTGTATTGGCAGCGTCAGTATTCACAGCGACGAGAGGGAGCCCACGTCCTGGCTCGGCGCGGCACGGCGGTCCCCATTCGGTCCCCTGAGGCTGACGGACAGGGAGGAGCAAGCCTGCCCTGCAGTGCTGACGGAGAGTGCAGCCCATCGAACGCTGCACAGGCTGGCGCTGTGACGGCCGGGAGCCAATCAGAAGACCTCGATCTCCATCGCCTGCCGTGTTGATTGGTTGGGGTTTGCAAGTCGCTGGTAGCATGTGATGCTGGTGGAGTCATGAATAATTTTCCAGTTCCCCCCCCCCCCCCCCCCCCAATTTGCCAGGGTTTTCTGGATTTCTGATTCCCTCTGGAAAATGCGCTGTACTGTATGTACTGCGCTTTGTGACAGTCTTGATTGATTGTTAAGCAGGGTGCAGAGAGCAGAAGGTTTCTGCACTGTGTGAGCCGGTTGCTTGTTTTATGTCTCAAAAAGTTCCTGGCTGAAGCCTTAAGGTCACACTTCAAAAGAATCGAGTAGCTTTTGCCGGCCCCCCTAAGCGCCGGACGGCGTGCAGGGCCCTCAGGTCTGGGTACGGCAGTGATTTATTGCCAGGACACTCTGGCTGACGGCAGACCGCTGACCGTTCGGCGTGAACGGGGTCAGGAGCCGAAGCCGACTGTTCCCTTTTCCTGTCGGAGCGCGAGGGATGTCACTCACACCGCTGGTGTTCCGTTGCGCTCTCTCTCTGGGACACGGCGCGCCGTGAACGATCGGAGGGGTGCGCTCGACCCTCACGCCCCACCAAACTGCGACTGGTCAGGCACAATCCTCCAAGAATGTCCGACTGCGGGCAGCATCATCACGTGTTCTGTTCGTAACACAGCCCAAAGGTGATTCTGGAACAGGGCTGCATACTCAGAGAAACTGGTACGCCAGCATAGTCCACAGAGGCTGTAAATACCGCTCGCCACCTGAGAATGCAGCTGTTTTCTCACTAAAACCCAAAACCCAGACAGTATTGGTATGACTTCACAAGTTTCAACATTTGGGAAACTTGTTTATTCTTTAGCCTTTGTTCAGTCAATCAGCCTTTTGCATAATTTATTGCAGTTTGTTTGAGCAGGCAAACTGCCATCTGGTTTGTCTGCAAATACAGTTTTTTGTTTTTGCCTTACTTTTCAGTGGGAGCTCTGTGTTTATTTTTCCTGTGCAGATTTGAATCTCTCCCACCGTGCAGAAGCAGTTTTTTTTTTTTTTTCTTCATCTCGGACCTGCGGATCAACTGTAATTAACCTTGCCGTTTTAGAGAGATTTGGTTCATTGGTGGTTAAGCTTCAACGGCGTTTGTGGTATTACACAGCGCGGCATATGCTGAAGGATTATCATTAGTGCTCTTATTATGATCCTTATCTCTCGCTGGAACCTTTGTTCTCTCGCTGAAGAGGTTTTGTTTTCAATAATAAATGTCATTGAGGAAAGAAAGGCAAAGTAAAAAAAAAAAAAAAAAAAAATGAACTCATTCGCAGCTCCTCCAATGAGTCGAAAGGCATCGGGTGGTTTTGATCAGATGATACGTTCGGAAACGGTAGACTGACTGTGGTCCACGGGTGTTGATTTGTTCTGTGTCAAAGCGCGGAGTGTTCTTGCTCTGAGGCCGTTACCAGGCCCGCGGTGTGAAGAGAGTCATCCCCTACCACTCGGCGCTCTGATCATGATCAATGTTTAACATGGAAAAACAATTACAGCTGAAAGCCCGAATGTGTGTCTCTTAAGCCCCTCCTTTTGTAAGTCACTGAATGAACAGAGTTAATGAAGGTCTTTTCTCTGCATATTTAATTGCTGCGATGCGGAGCAGACTTTGTTCCCTCAGGCCGTGCGGGGACATCAAATCAACGAGAGCGCGCGGAAAGCCCGACGTCGCCTTAGCGTGAAGGAAGGGAGGGAAGGCTTCTGTCCTTTCGAGACGCTGAAGAACAGCCCCAGCGGGTGCACGGTTTAGCCAGAACGGGGATTGTCTCTCGCCTCTGAGATCAGAGCTGAAATGACGCAGGGGCGTCATTAGCTGCTTCCTGCCGGGCTCCTCTCAGTGTGCAGAGAGGGAGGGAGGGGGGGGGGGGGGGGGCTGCACCGTCCAGCTCTGCGGCCTGGGTCATTACATTCCCATCCATACTGCAGCTTTCCACAGCTTTGCCTAATGCCATTCCAGCTCTGCGCGCTCGTGACCTCATCCGTCCTGGAGCGGCTCTGGTCCAATGGCGGGACACCCGCACGCTGTGATGGATAGCTAATGCACCAGTTCGGGGGGGTTTAAGGACGGGAGCGGTCTCCGCTGTCAGGCTGTGAAGTATGACTGCCGTGGCATCGGGTGCTCTTCCCAAGGCAACCACGGACTCTTTTTTTTAAATTTTTTTTTTATTATAACTGATTCCCTCCCTCCTTCCCAGTCTTCACATACCTGCCGCTCTGGCTGCTGTCATGGCGACCGTAGTGGGGTTCCCACAGTCCTCTGTTTTGGAAAGTCACAGAAAAGACATAAGAAAGTTCCCTCTTACTTTTCACTTGTACGGGAAGCGAAACGTACTTGGTAACTCAACTACAATGGGCGATTTTATTAACCATTACATCCAGCAAAGTCAGCAGACTGATAGTGCTGACAGACTGGCTAGCTGGATAGCTCTCTCTTATGTTAAGTCCATTACCAAAAATCATCGGTGTCAACTCCCTGCCAGGAGCATTCTCAGTGTGTGTCCATGCTGACGTTAAACATTATGTTTTTTTAAAAAAGCCATGTTTCTCAAAAAGTATTTTCCTTGCTACAGCTCCCGTCTTCAAAGCATCCCAGCGTCTCAGGAATTTGACTTGCAGTGGCTGAAAATGGTCCTTGAGAATCTCGCGTTTGTCCCCTCAACATCCTTGAGCAGTCATGTGAAATACAGCTCTCTGTTCGAGTGGGAAGGCTCGAGGACTGCCTGGGCCAGAACCCAAAAAGCCGTGGCGCTTTGTCCCGGAGCGCTTGGCGGGGTCTGCGCGCAAGCCGCGATCGCTCGGCTCTCCCCCGGCACCTCCTGCGAATCTCTGGCTGAAGGTTTTACATCGTTTACATCGGCAGGGCGATCTGACGGAGTAATCCAGATCTGGGAGAATCAGTGGACATCTCCACGCCGGCTTATCGCAGCCACGCCGACGTGCAGGGGGGCTGAGTCGGGAGATAAATCGGCGATCGAACGAATGCTCTGCGTTGGTTTTAACACAATCCCTGTGCTGGGGGGGCTGGGGTGGTTGGGAAGACATGATCCTTTCACAGGGAGATTTATGTAGCTGTGGTCTATTTCCTGCTGCCAAAGTTTAATTCCCCTTTTAGCAGGTGTTCAAATGCAAATTGCAAAACTTGCATTTGCAACCGTAAAGGTGTACCTTCTTAAAAAATGAGTGTTCACCAAACAGTAGTACAGTCTCTGCTGGGTGGGCCCGGCAAACGTGGCCGTCTGTGCAGTGCTGAGCTTGCCTATACTGGGTCTTTGAGCTCGGGTATCTGGAGATGAACATAATACGCTGACATTTTACCGGATACTTGTAGAAGGAATTAACTAGGGTTTCTGATCACTTACTGTCTCTGTAAGGGTCAGCACAGTCCTTCCAAAAGAGAATTCAAAGGAAGCTGAGAATAAAGATGAGAGTAAATATTGGTGATCTTGAGTATCGTATGATATACAGTATAAGACTGATGTGGGGTGTTGTGGCAATAATTTAATTGCCTTTTAAGTATAACGCAACTGGCAGCAATAATTTTACAAATTTGAAGTTGAGGAGACTTCAGTGTGTGTATATATAAAATATATATATATTTAGAGCTCCTCTGATCTCTGCTGAAGCTCATCTTTTAAGAACTCTGCAGAGCCATGCTGATTCACAGGAACCCTGGTACGGTTGCCCTGGTAATGAACCCCAAAAGGCTGCTGCGGTCGAAACGAGCCCAAAACGAGTCTCTGTTTAGGACATTTCCCCTCAATGACACCAAACAATCCGTTGGAGATCATCATGCAATCTGACAGATTTATAATACCCCTCGTATTAATCCCCTCTGCAGATAATCCCCGCCTTTAATCCGCACTTTGTTTGGGGCTGAAACGAGGCAGGAGGGTGCCGTGATAGCACCAGTTACCGGCCCCTCTTGTGTAGCAGCCCCTGCTGTGTTTTGACAGCACTGAATTTGAAGGCGCGCTGTTGCTAGGACCCCTCCCTGATATGAAGCAGATGTGTTGGTAAGCGTGTGTGTGTGTGTGTGTGTGTGTGTGTGTGTGTGTGTGTGTGTGTTTTTTTCTCTCAGTGTTGGTACAGTTGTATTTCATAATGTTTTGAGTGGGCTGGCGGGGCTGCTCGCCTTCATGCCGCTCTCCTGCTCGGGAGTAGAGAAGCGCAAGCCGCTCTCCGCTAACGTTTCTTTGTAGACTCTGTTACATTTGCTTTGTCGATAGCTTGCAGCACGCTGAAGGAAAAGCTATCCGTTTCATTTTTTCACAGGACATTAAAGTAAGCACCACCTTGTCGCTTGCTGTGTCGGAAAGGGAAGAGAGACATTGGTGGATAAGCGATTATCTACCAATGGGAGGGAGTTTGAATGTAACCCCCTAAATTGGGAGAGCCAGAACGAGTGAAATCTGGGCCGTCTGTTATTGGGATTGTGAAGAGAGTCGAGGTGTAGGTGCCATAGACATATTTAAAAGGTCTCAATGAGACTTCTTAATTTACGACCCTAAACTGTGGCTGGATTTCACAGCGTGTAGTAAGGATAGGTATGATTGACAGCAATGAGCAATATCGGACTCTCCTCCCCTGTCTCTTCCACTCCCTCTCTCTATTCCTCTGGCTGAAGGGGAAGAGTGAGAGAGATAAGCTCTATCTTTATAACTCTCGCTGTGTAAGTCGCTCTGGATAAGAGCGTCTGCCAAAACAGCAATAATGTAAATGTAACGTAACTAGTTTAAGCCTCCCACAGCCGGTAAAGGAATTACTGTGAGGTTTAAATTGGAAGGAACAAACTGAGACTGTTGTGCCCCTGTCGGTTAGCGAGCGAGACTCGTGCGCTGTTTGAAGCTGCAGGCGCACCTGTGCGCCGAAGTTCCAAGGACTCGTGGATCAACCTGCTGATGAGTCACACCCTCTTCCGCAATGACACAGAAAGGACCCGGGCGTGTTTATGCAGTCTAAACAACTGACAGCCCTGCGTCACTGGACTCATTAAACGAGACAATATTTGTGCTGACTAATTGATTTCAAGCAGCGGAAGTGTGCGTTGATTAGTGTTGTTGAAGGCTCTGTTGACGGCCGTCAGGCCTAATGTACGTGTTTTGGTTTACGGTAAACAAGCTTTGTTTCGCAAGCACACACAAGGTATCAAGACTTTTCAGCTGAGATTTGGAGGCAGTATTGGATTAGAGAACCGATGTTAGGTCTCCCTTCTGCCGGTGCTGAGAGTAACTGAATCAGTGTGAAAAATTCTCCAGTACTGTTCCTCCACCAGTAATCTGTCCAAGGTCTGCATTTATTGCACACTCTCCTGCTGTAGCGTGATCAACACCGACAGTGCTGTTTTATTAATAGCATCCAGCTGACAAAAGAAAGAATAATATTGTCTGGTGTGCGCTCAGCGACAATAGCATTGTGCAGCAGGTTGGCCTTCCTGCCACACCCGCGTACTGTACTCCTGAAAGTCTCCCCCAGTGTTTGATGTCTTTACTGATATTGTGGGTTCTATAGGTGGCTGTCTAATCTGACTCTTGGGAGTGTTTTTGTCTCCATATAGGCAGGCCTCAGAGTTTCAGGTGTATTCTTGCATTGTGTGAGCTGGACGGATTTACAATCCTTCAGGTCGAAGGTAATGTGCACACTCAGTTCTGAAGAGTACTATTACCGTTGCAGTCTCTAACTGACTGTTTCTCTCTCTCTCTCTCTCTCTCTCTCTCTCTCTCTCTCGTTTCTGGAGTTGCACACTTCTTTCCAAGCATTCAAGTCGGCTGTTAAATGAAAAGCCTTTCACTCTCCTAGTGCACTATGGGAGTTGTAGTCTGTGAGAGAGTTGTTGTTGGTGTGGTGTGGGTATTGGAGGGTTTTATTCCCTGGGCAGTGCTGTTGAAAATTTCACAGAGGGGCTGGCAGTGACAGGAAGGCCCGGGTGGAATTGCGCGGCTCGCAGACGCTGAAAGCTGGTCTTGAGCAGTCGCGTGGACTCTCTCCTGTCGTTATCGTGAGCTCAGATGCTCTTTTCTGTCTGAGGTGAATAGTACAATACAGGCAGTGTCGGGTGATGTTGACAGTTCCCACAGCAGACATTCCAAACCACTCCCTCTGTCCTGACATCTCTCTGGTCAGTGCTCCGGCATACTGGCTTGTGGACCACTGATCACCCATTACGAATCACTGTTCATGGATCAGGAGCATTAATGGGTCATGACTGATGTAATATAGAGTGTTTTAAATTCAACATTAGCTTTATGTGTTGTTTTCTTTTTGGGTGGGGAGACGAGGAGGTTGTGTGTTTGTGTGTGCGTGCTGCACGCGCGTGCGTGCGTGTGGGTGTGTGCACGTGCACACGCACGTATGTGTATGTGCATGTGCGTGTGTGTGGCGATTTGTACTTCAGGTCAGGTGACCGCGTATTGTGCGTTTCTCAACTCTTCACATTGCCCTCATACGCACTCTGTACTCCGTCCAAGTGTGTTTAATTGTATTTAGTCTCTGTGGGGGGGGGGGGGGGGGCTGCACTACCATCTGGAGAGCTCCGAGTGCGTTTCATTTTTACTCTCCCCCTCACACACGCCGCTTTCCAGATGGTGACGACAGAGATTGCTTCACTGTGAAATTCGAAATCTGGCCAGAGCTATCCAAATGAACAACAACGAAAAGCAAACAGTCACCCTGCCAGCGGTATGTAGCAGTGCAGGCGGGACGAAGGAGGGGGAGGCGGCAGACCAGCCTGGGTGTTTTCATGAAGTTGCTCCTCCTCCCATGTGTGGCTCTGGAAGGTTATCTGGTGGTCTCTGTGGTCCCAGGTCATGGTCCAGTAACTCAGAGAGAGACACAGAGAGAGACGTGGAGAGTGAGAGAGAGCCAGGCAGGCAACTCTGGCCGCTGCTAATGTTCACTGTGGTTAAGCTGTTCAGTGATGTATAACTGTTCACAAGTGCACAATGACTCCTGCTTCAGGACAAAGTATAAATTCAAAATCGGACGGTCCATCAGTTCCTTCAGCCTATGTTGTTATCTGTGTAGAAACACTAAAAAAATACAACGTGACAACATCATTCAGATATATGTATATGTATTCCTGTTATGAAATCATATTGAAGTGAGACCGAGATAAATATAGGACTAATGACGGGTCACCTGACTGCCTCGAGAGACGCTGTTGCAGAGACGCTAACAGAGCTTGGCACTTGACTAAACACACAAATGCATTTCATGTAGTTCTTGTTGAGTGAACAAATGCTGCTCACGCAGTAAATCTCTGCTGAGTGTTTCTCTGCTTCCTGCTGTGATCCCATTGTGATGACATCGTGTCCCCCCCCCCCCCCCCCCCCCCCGCCACTGCAGTGCATTGTGGGTATTTGACCTGGGTTATTTATGCCTGTTGCGTGTCATGGCAGCGAAGGTGTTATTTTCAGGCTTTGTTGAGGAACACTTTCTCCTCGGCGCGCGGGCTAAATTGCTGTGTATCGTAGATTGAAGGTGGATATCAGGATAAAATGGCACAGCAGACGTGATTTCCAAACAAACCCGAATGGAGAACGACCAGCTACTCCGATTAAAAAAGAAAAAAAAAAGAAAAAAAAAACTTCACTGTTTTTTCCAGATGCTACAGGGATCTCACAACAGCAATTTTTTTTTCAGTTCATTTAGCCAAGCTAAGGCCCGGTTTCCTTCAAAATTTCTGTGGCGCTTTGTGTTACGACCAAGTAGGGCATTTTTCGGATTCCTTAATTCCAGCAGCCGCCTGAGTCAGGCTCTGTGATGGGAGAGCTTCTCCTCAGGCCTCCGCTCCTGTGTGAGGGGAAAGGAATGGAGGTGTCGCTGCTCTGTGGCCCATCACTCTGCCTGAAACAACCTTACATGGTCTCCCTTCCTCGGCCCTGACCGCGGGCCCTGGCTCGGGGTTGGAGGAACGTCGGCTGTGTTTGTTTTGCCTTTTTTTTTTTTTTTTTAAATGGGCCAAATCCAGCCTGTCCTAATCCTCAAGGACTCCACATATCTCTGTCTCCAGGTTTCGGAGGCGCATCTTTGCTGGGAAGCAGGGAAGAGTTCGCGCGGGGCCCCCCTAAATGGAAACCCGACCTCGTAAATGCAAAAAAAAAAAAAAAAAAAAAATGCATGGTGGTGCAGTTCCCCTCCGCTTCACTTAAATAGGGGATAATTGCCGGGCAATAAAGCTTCGCTCAAATTGGCTGCCTCTTTGATTCACGGGCTCGGATAGATTTGTGCTTATGGAAATTCCTCTGGTAAGCTTAGTGATCTCTTGGCAGGTTTTTGAGTAATCCAGCAGCTCGATTAACTCTGAACAAAGAGTGGCCCACTGTAAGGTCACCTTGTTAAGCGTGATATCGACACTTCTGTTCTCTGATTGGGTATTCTGCATTTTATGAGCACATCCACAGTTCTGTCACAAGGATTTAGCTATAGCTTTTATGAATATATTTGATGAATATTTTTATGAATGATGGATGGCAGTAGCATTGTGGTAAGGAGCAGAGGTTGTAACCAAAAGGTTGCTGGTTCGATTCCCTGCTGGGGTACTGCTGTTCTACACTTGGGCAAGATACTTGCCAGAATTGCCTCAGTAAATATCCAGATGTATAAATGGATAACATGTAAGCACTGTAACCATTGTAAGATGCTCTAAATAAGAGCATTTACTAAATGACAAGAATGTGATGTAATATAATAGTTCAACAGTAACTTCTTTATAGCCTGTGTGTGTGTGTGTGTGTGTGTGTGTGTGTGTGTGTGTGTGTGTGTGTGTGTGCGTGATGCATACACATGCACGTGAGCCTGAACTGCTTGCTTGGTTGAAACAAGAAGGGAAAAGACAAAGCCGTTTATTTTGAACAGACCTCTGTGCAGTACGCCTGACCCCTGGTAACCTTTAGTGGGCCAGATGAGTTATGGGTCACAGAGGGGTTTCCCCTTCGGACCAGTGGAAGTACCTGCTGGTAGTACGACACGCTCTGGCCCCGGCTCACTCCAGCCCTGTAGGTGGTATAGCACCTTCCCCTCTCAGCTTCATTTGATTCTGTCAATGTTTCACAGAGCCTGTGGTCCCGCAGAGAGAGGCTCCACCAAACATTAACCCCCAGGCTGCGTCTAGAGCGCCCCGCCTCCCTCCCAAAGTAACGACACTGAAATATGAAGGGGGGTGTGGTGTCTCTTAGGATGATCTTAGATGCCAGGAGTTGGGGGGGCTGGGGAGGTGGGGTTGTTATTCTTGTTGTATTTAACTGTCCCTCCTATCGGCCCATTAAATAGAGTAACAACTCTGCACTGTGGGGTGTATAACGGGGTGTGAACCGTCACGGTCTCTGAGCGGAGTGTCTCGCAGTCTCTCCCTGCACCAAATGTACGCGTTTATTGCGCAGTCGTGAAATGCAGGCATCCGTCCCGCCACACAAGCGTGATGTTGGTAAGGCTGCTGACCGTTATTAGATGTTTTTCTCCTGTAGTTAGCTGAACTGTGACAGAATGAGGATGATGAAAATGGGCTTGGTGTGTCCTCGTACGGCCAGAGGATGAAGGGCCAGGTCAGGGTGATGTGGTGCATCCCAGCCAGCCGCTCTCCCTGGGGATATGAGCCTCTGCCTCTGCTGTCTCCTCTCTTTCTCCTCTCTCCTTCCTCCTTTCTGTCTTTTTTGCTCGGTCTCTCTGTTCTCTCACATTTATCCTTTCTGTCTTTTGCCTTTCTCCTCTCTCTATTCCCTTCTTTCTCTCTCCTCTCTCTCCCTTTTCATTTCTTTCTCATTGTCTCTCCCTGTTCTCTCTCTCTCAGGCACTCTCCTTTCTGCTCTCCCTCTCTCCCTCTCTCCCTCTCTCTCTCTCTCTCTCTCTCTCCCTCTCTCCCTCTCTCCCTCTCCCTCTCCCTCTCCCTCTCCCTCTCCCTCTCTCTCTCTCTCTCTCTCTCTCTCTCACACACGCTTGCATCCCTCTCTCCTCCTGCTCTTGTGAACCCGCTCGGCAGCGTCCCTCCTGGCCCGCGTCCCTGCGGCTGTGATGTTGCTGGAGGTGTCACGCACCAGAGGGGCGGGGCAGGAAATGAGCTCACCGCAGGAGCAAAAGAACACCGCCTGGTGCACCTGCCTCTCCTCCGCGTGCTCAGGGACAGGCTCACCCCGAGGTCCAGCCCTCCCCCGGAGCCATACCAGGGGCAAACCCGCCTTTCCACCATGCAGTGGCGCTTCTGACGAGGCTACCCCACTCCAGGACCGGCCTCCTGCTCCCCCCCATCTCCCCGCGAGCGGGACGGCTCTGCAGCAGAAGCCCCATTAACGCGTGTTGACTCGACGGGACTCGGGAGATCTGAATCGCATCTGCTCGTCAGAGCAGAAAGGCAGCCTGTCGTGGTTAATTAAAGCCTGTTTTGGCTGAATGGGGGAGAGGTCTAATCCCCCCCACTACCCCCCCAGGAGAAGCCGCTGGATGCGTTCCTGGCCGGTGGAGCGGCCGTGAGGGCCATATTGCCGTTGAGTAACGGTGCCGGTCCGGTGAGCGTGGCGGTCCAGCGATGCTCCAGATGGTGCATGATGGCTCAGGCCTTTGGAACACTTCCCCTGCAGCTGGGAGCTTTTAGAGTGCTGTGCTAAAACACTGACGGGGTGGGGTGGGGGGGGGGGGGCAGGGGGTCTTTGAACAGAGGAGCTCTCCCCGAAAATACAGGCCTGTGCTTTTATTTCATTTGGAGAGAACTTTTCTTTGTGAGATGACGGTCCAGATTCTCTGACATTCTTCCTGGCTGTAATGGGCTGTAGCTGTATGAAATGGTGATGCAATAGCTGCTCACTAACTAACTACACATTTCCTAAATTGAACGCATAAATATCAGCTGCTGGTTACATAAGATTGCAAGTGTCTGTGGTGTAGCAGAGTCTGAGTCAGTGCTAGTAACTAGTCGTTACTAGGGATTTAGCTGTGACTTTGCGCAAGGATTCAGGAATGAAGGTATGTGTAGCTAGTGCAGCCCAACCCTGTCGTGTATCTCAAAGGTCTGTGGTACATCAACCTCCTGGGACAGGACTATCCCTGTATCTATCCCTTCCCATCCCATCAGCACCAGCATGTTGCAGGTTCACAACCCTCCCTGGCCACTCTATTACAGTCCTGTGAAACTTTTTTCACATTTATATGGATGTATGCACTTACGAGATGCAAATCCATGCAGTTTAGCCACTGAGCATATCTTTACAGTTTGCATATTATACAGCTAGATGTTTAGTGATAGGCGCATTACCTTTCTCAGGTATGAAGGCAGTTCCCCTGCCAGCGATTTAACCGGAGTCTTTCTAGTTACCATTCAAGTTCCGTAGCCAGCCTTGAACGCCACAATGCCACCTGCCCATCTGCAGGGAGTGGAGATTCTTACGGCCTGAGCTTCTGGAATTTCACCGGGGCCGTGACTGTCGACTGCCATGCAAACAAATGTGAATCCCCTCTCCTCTGCCCAAGGGGTCACGCCATGCTGAGAACAGGAACAACAACAGCCTTAGGCAGCTATCAGAGGCCGTGAGCCCGACTCCCTGCAGACAGCTGAGGGGACAGAGGCCCAGTTTTCAGAGAGTGGAGACTGAGGAGCAACAGAGCAGGTCTGGCTGCACGGGGACTCCTACTAATGTCAAAACGCACCAGTCCACTGAAATGAAAGCCAGCAACGGACAGAATGTAATTCAGTCTGACGTTTGTACCTGGCAAGATAAAGAACAAATGAAGCTCCACCCGTAGGAATGACTTCCCCTTTGACCTCTCATGAAGTTTTCTGTTCTGTCTTTCAGAATGACCGATTGGTTTAAGCTGTAAACAAACTGATGTACTTGATTTTTTGAATAATGCGTTTCTAGTTCTGTGATGTGACTGAAACGTAGTAATAAGGATGAATGTTCATCTGCACGAAGAGATGCTGGCTGCATGACCCTGAATAACCGTGTGGTCTTGCAGGTATTCTTTGGAGCAGAGGCTACTGAAATAAAGACATTTCCTTTGAAGCTATTGAAGGTTTTGGTTATAAAAGGGTGATATCCTGCTTGTATCTGTCCAGTTAGATATCTGTAGCTAACTTAATTCATTTATCTAGCCAACTTAATGCAATTAGCAGGCTGGCAAGCTAATTTCGATGACAAATTGTTTAAAATGTTGAGATTAACTGGCTGTGATGTCTTGTGCAAATCTAATTTGTTTTATTTTTGTGTGCAAGTTTACTTGCAAGGTAATCAGTTGGTGCGTGTCAGGATGGAAGCATTAAATTAAATTTGTTAGAGTATGTGAGAAGATAAATGCACACGTTGGGTTTCGATGCAGTTTCTTTTGTGTGGGAAATGAATCATTGGATCAGGGGTGCCGTGCATAGATGGTTTGAAATAGAGAAATGTTCCAGCCCTGACTCGCACATTAACATCAGCACAGAGGCTTGGAAAGTTCCTTAGACAGTGGCATGAAAAAACTGAGGGAGTAGATGTAAGAGGAAGAATACTGAGCCTCGCTGTAGGTCTCTCTTGCGACTTTGCCCTGCTGTGTGCGTGTGTCTGTCTGCGTGTAAATGTGTGTGTGTCTGTGTGTTAATGTGTGTGTGTGCTAATGTGTGTGTATGTGTCTGTATGTGTCTGTCTGTCTGTGTGTTGTGTGTGTGTGTGTCTGTCTGTGTATATGTGTGTGCGTCTCTGTTCATGTGAGCGTGTGTTCCTGTCTCTATGTGTGAGCGCGTGCGTGTGTGTTTGTGTGAGTGTGTGTGTGTCTGTCTCTGTTCGTGTGAGTGTGTGTTCCTGTGTGTGTGTGTGAGCGCGTGCGTGTGTGTTTGTGTGAGTGTGTGTGTGTCTGTCTCTGTTCGTGTGAGTGTGTGTTCCTGTGTGTGTGAGTGTGTGTGTGTCTGTCTCTGTTCGTGTGAGTGTGTGTTCCTGTGTGTGTGAGTGTGTGTGTGTCTGTCTCTGTTCGTGTGAGTGTGTGTTCCTGTCTCTATGTGTGAGCGCGTGCGTGTGTGTTTGTGTGAGCGTGTGTGTGTGTCTGTCTCTGTTCGTGTGAGTGTGTGTTCCTGTGTGTGTGTGTCTGTCTCTGTTCGTGTGAGTGTGTGTTCCTGTGTGTGTGTGTGAGCGCGTGCGTGTGTGTTTGTGTGAGTGTGTGTGTGTCTGTCTCTGTTCGTGTGAGTGTGTGTTCCTGTGTGTGTGTGTGAGCGCGTGCGTGTGTGTTTGTGTGAGTGTGTGTGTGTCTGTCTCTGTTCGTGTGAGTGTGTGTTCCTGTGTGTGTGTGTGTGTGTGTGTGTGTCTGTCTCTGTTCGTGTGAGTGTGTGTTCCTGTGTGTGTGTGTGTGTGTCTGTCTCTGTTCGTGTGAGTGTGTGTTCCTGTGTGTGTGTGTGTGTCTGTCTCTGTTCGTGTGAGTGTGTGTTCCTGTGTGTGTGTGTGTGTCTGTCTCTGTTCGTGTGAGTGTGTGTTCCTGTGTGTGTGTGTGTGTGTGTCTGCGGGCAGCAGTGTGCAGTCAGCCATAGCGGGCCGCTCTGGAGAGGTGGGTGACACAGTGTGTCTGAAGCCGCTGTGGCCGCTGATGCTCTGTGCTCTTTTCCCACTGAGCCGGCGGCCGGAGTGTCTGAGTAGAGCAAACACAGCCCTGCGGACGCAGGCCGCGCCCAGCACCCAGGCTGTGTCAGCCAGCGGCCAGGGGAGAGGGCGGGGCCCAGCCCCACTGTTTGGAGAGCAAAACGGCTCGTTTGAACTGCCGCTTGTCTGCTGACATTTGGCACGGGGTCAAGGCGGTAATTACCGGAAAAGTGATTTGGGTAAATACTCCGCTGCAGCCCCCTCATTTCACAGGCAGGAGCCGGGGAGGGGGTGTGCTTGTGTCAGGAGAGTCGCGGTGAATCCATGACTCACAGAGTTAAAAATGGTTTTAATAAACACAAACACATCACATTTTAACCCCCTAGGCAGACACGGTCTGTTTCCTTTTATGTTTCAAACTTGAACAATGTCGCAAAGGTCTGGTAAGGTCTGCTGTGCAGTCGTACAGCCTTCAGCTCAGCTGTCCTGAGTGGCCAGCCGTTGCGAGGTAGACTCCGCTCGTTCCTGTTTTCCTTTGAGCCTGGAACTGAAGCCGTGGTGGAGAGCATAGGGTTTTCCTGCAACGTGTCTCCTGCAAGTGCAGACCCATGAGAGGGTGGGTCTACGAGAGGCGTGAGGTCGAGTGGTGTTTTCATCACACATCCAGAGACAACTCTCGGAGAGCCACAGCGCAGCTCACAGACCGAATCCTAGGCTCCTTTCTGAAACGGGCTATAGGCTGCCCCCCCCACCCCCCATTAGCACCTGCTCCCTGTTAGGGTATTAGATGGAGAATTTGTCGTCGTTCGATTGGAGGGGACGGTTCAATCAGCACGCTGACCCATTTTATCTCTTTCCCTGGGTACTGTATGCCCCGCACCGACTGCCACTTATTCAAGGTCTCGTTTTCTCCCTCTAATTCCTCTCCCTCAGGAGAAGGGGGCTGGGGGATGCCTTTGAAATTAAATGTGCCGCATTGATGAGGTTTTTTCGTCCTTATCATCCAGAAAGAGCCGAACGGTGTTCGGACCACAGGCGTTGACTGCCTGCACCCTCCGCACGCTCCCTCTCTCTAGGTTCGGAGAATAAAGGAGGCGACTCCGGGAGTTTTAAGCCCTGCCTGTAGCTGTACTTTCTGTAATTGCTTTGACCCCTCTGGTTGAGGGGGTTGTGTGTGTCAGGAGGGATTTTTTTGCAGTAATTGCACGGGTCTTGCGGTTGTCAGTTGTCTCTGAAGAGGCACTTACGCGTCGCTCCATCTTTTGTCCCTGCTCCCCCCCCCCTCACAACAGCTAACGCCTGGGGACCCCCTCCTTACCGATTGGCATGTTCCATTCCTGCTGTTGTCAAGGGGGGGGGGGGGGGGTTTGGCTTCCCTCCCCAGGGTCTTTGGCGTCTTCCACTGGAATGCGTTGAATACTTAAAAAGCAATGAGTTGGGGCAGATAGGCTTCAAATGCTCAGAACAGGAAAATCCTGTTTCCAAATTACAGGCTGCAAACTTGTTCCGTTTTTCTGAAGAGAATCTGGCGTTAGTTCTGTTAGCATGTGATTGCATCCTCTGCACTTCCTGATTTTCCCTCTCTTCCTGGCTCTGCTATGGCTCCCTGTGCTGTGCAAAGGGACTGCACTGAAAGTACAGATCAAACCGCTCCGCAGTTTCCCCTCCGACACAGCTGATCCTGCTGATGAGAAAGGTCACAGGGTCGTCGCAGGCGGAAGTCATTAGAGTTTCCGTCCACGCTCGCGTCGCTTGTCGGTCCCCGAAGTGAATGACGGAGCCAGACGGGAGTTTTCTGTTGCTTTCATTAAAGATGTTAGTCCGTATTTTGCTTTCATTGTAATTTCAAGCTCCGGGTTTTCCACTGGACACGCCTCTGGTTCACTTCTTGCTGGGGTAGCAGCGGCTTCTCTTTGAACTAAATTGCTCGCTTCCTGCCTGTGCACCCAAAACAGGACTGTCAATAAGCCCTCTTTCTTCTTCTTCTGCTTTGGAGTACGGCTCGGCTTTTAGAGTCAGATGAGTGAGGGGGGGAGGGGGGGAAGAAGCACAAAACAAAATTAAGCGCTAACAACAACAGAAGCACTTGCTTGATTCTTTTTGGATGTGTTCCTTTTGATGAGCTCTCCCGGGACGCTGCTCGCTACAGCTGAACGCTTAAGTAATTTGGTCGGCTTTGTATCGCGTCACACTGCAGGTAGAATACAGACTGCGCTGGCGGCTCCAGCCAGCATGCATTACAGCTACGGTTCGAGGTGCAAGAAATAGACCTGTCCAGTCTTTATCGGGCACGGCCTTGTGCTAAAGACCTAATGTTTGTCCCGCTGGTGTAAATTGGTTTTGGAGATTCTCTGCTCCGTGCGGTTAGCCAGGCTGCCCGCCTTGCCCCTCCGGTTTTAATTAGCCGACAGCGGGGTTTTGAGGGAAGCAGTGGAGGGGGGAGAGGTGACACCAGCACCTGTTATTAGTGAGAGGCTGGGGATCGGAGCGGGAAGCGACGCCTTTAATGGGATCGGAGGTGGCAGCGGGCCGAGGCTGGGTGGAGCGTGAGCTGATTTCGGCTGAACCTGGGAGGCAGGTGTGTCTGTGTGAGGGAGGATACATTCACAGCAGTGTTTTAAATTCAGACAACCCCACTGCCACCTCCTGCTAGGCCTCTATGCTAAACCGTTCCATCTTCACGTTCCCTTATAATCAGTCTCGTTTTCCCACACCACCTTCTCTATGGTCATGTGACTGTATCCCTCCATGCCATCACCCTCATAAGAATACCTACATGGGAGAAATGTTCAAAAAGTTCACTCAGGTTCCAATCGGGTGTGGCTTATTGAAAAGACCTGACGAATCTTGGGTATTGCAAGGCAGGGCCAAATACAACGAAGTGTTGTAGGGTGTGTGTCTTTATTCTTATGAGGCCTACCCACATGGTCCTTTCATAATGCCCATCAAAGAGAGTCAGCTGCCGTAAGACCGCATAGAACTGTGGGGGATGAGCAGCCCTGAACTGCCAGCCTACATTACCTGTAAGTCACCCCATGTATAAAGAGACCAGCAAACCATACAGTCACTCAAACTCTCGGTGGACACCCATTGCAAAAGCATGTAGTCAGCCGCTCTCGCAGGTGGTTCTTTTGGGTTTCTGTGGCTTTTTGACGGTGATCACACTGAAGGGCAGACGTGATGCTGTCGAGGAAAGAAGACTGTGGTTCACATCCCAAATGTTGAACCATTTCTCCTCACTGCTTCCGTTTGGGTTGCCTGCACCAAGGACAGAAATCTGTCAGGATTCCTGATGGCTTATTGGATAAGAAGATGCACGCACGTCCCACCACAAGCCACTGAAGGCCAGCCTCCAGCCAAGAGTCCCTTCATTTGTTGAGTTGATTGATGGCTAAATTTATTTAGTTTCAAGCTCACAGATTTTCCTGGTTCTCTGTTTGATTTCCAAAAGTGCCTTAGCGGCCTCTGCCTGGGGGTCAGGGAATGATTTCTGGGTTTTTTTTGACACCCTCAGGAAAACATGCTCTCTACAGCACTTTGTGCGAAGAGCAATTGCAAAAAATGACCTCCTAGAACAAGTGCGTTTCAGCTTAGACTCGCCCCCACAATTGCTCGCTGTACACAGTTCTGATATGGACAGACTATGGGAAAATTGAGGCTATCATAAATAAATAGTCTCTAAGGGTGCTTTGACTTGCCGGCTGCAGAAGTGAAGGGCCAGACTGTCTTCTGAAGTTTCAGTCAGTAATATTGTGAATGAGGCTTCAGGCCTTTTTCTGCTATCTGCTTCTTTATGCCCGGTGTATACATTACAACTTCAGCGGCTTCAACTACAACTTCAGCTTTAGTGCCTTTAGTTTACTTTGCAGGTGTATGAGTTTATTACAGTTCTTTCTTTATCATGTGTTTGCTGAAAGAGTACTTTGTGTTAACATCTTAGATTGCTAATCTCTGATGACTTACACATACCTCACTGTATATGTGTGTAGTTGTTTTTGTATTGAAATGTTTTCCAAGGATTTTATTTGGTCACCTCTTTGCTGCAGGTCAGGGAATATTTTTCAATAATTTTCAGTTTTTTTTTTTTTTTTTTTGATTCCTTCTGGAAAATAGCTGTCCAATGCTTTGTGACAGCCCTGGTTTTAAAATGTACAATAGTAACTAAATCTTGTTGTTGTTGTTGTGTTGTTAGATTGAGCAGTTCCTATAAGTGGTGATAACTCACCTTACAAGCTCCCAGGCGATATCAAGCGGTCTTCAGATTTCACCAGCTCCTATTCAGTGTTGGGTTTCATGAGCAACGAGGAACTTTAAGCAGCCAATGAAAGATAACCGTTCAGTAAAGTGACATTTCAGCAATGAAAAAAAGCTGTTTTCTGTGAACAATGGCAATTTGTATTTCCTGCAGAACCACTGTAAGAACCAGTGAGAGCCATGAAATAGGAAAGATGCGCAGGGCGAGCGCGCCAAACGGAAACACGGGCTGGGCAGAAGATGAGGCGTTTATAGTGCTGTGGCAGGAACAGGAGTGTTTATTCAATCAGTCTGCAGCTCCCCCTGCAAACAACAGGACTGAATAAGTGGAAAGAAACTGCCGAGAAACCTTAGAGAAATAGTTAGTGACCCTGTTTCTGATTTTCAGGGATCATAATGTGTGTACCAGGCCTGAGGGTTCTGTCTGTCAGCGGAGACGGCAGGCATTAGACTTCCACCGAACTTGACTGAATCTTTGTCTCCATTAGGAGAGGCTATCATTACTGTCTTCTCCGCCTTGCAAAGTGCCTTCACCCCGTGTCCTTTTCAGGAAAAGTTCACTCCGGTGGGGAAAAAAGAGTCAGCAGAGAAGCGTCACTTAAATGCCCTTAATTTGTCTCACTGTGTTAATGTGCGCGTAAGGTGTTCGTGACTTGACCCATTTGCTGGATTTTTTGCTATGTGTTGATGTGTAGGGGGTTTTTAGCACATTCGTTAATTGACAATTTTTATTATTGAAGGAGGGAATAGTGCTTCCCTTAAGTTAGCTCTAATCGGTTTGTTTACTTTCCTCGTTCCCCTTGGAAAACAGTCGCTGTGATTCTGATTTTAAGTGGCACCACAGAAGAGGCTGGACTGATACAGTGTTTGTCCTGTGTGTGTGTGTTCATTTCCCTGGATGACTGGGTTCTGGAAACTGAGAGCACCCTAATATTATGATAATTGGGGAGTAGCAGGGGGTGGCGATGGCCCTTTATATGAGCGGCTGGTTGTAATATGAGAATATTGAGTATTTTTCTCTCGCCTCGATCGCGTCCCTATTGTCTGCTGTGTGCGGGCGGGCGCCGCTCCTTGGCGGTAATTTCTGCCCAGGCTTGCGCTAATGAGCTGTTTCTAATGGGTATCACTTCTGAAAAGACTTGTCAGAGCGCATTGCCAGAAACCCGGCGAGAGGGGCAGCAAATTAGGGTCACCCCGTCTTTTCAGCCCAATTAGTGAAGCCCGGTTACGCAAGCCCCCTGGCTCTGTGGGACCGGCTCTGAGAGCTTGCCCCCTGATACCGATATGCCAGCCCCCGGGGGGGTGCCCCCCCCACCCCTCCACCCCTCCACCCCCTCTCTGCCTCATCTCCTCATGCCGAACCGCTCGCCTCCCTCCCTGGCCGGCTGCGGCCAGACACAGGTCAGATCTGCGCAGACCCGCGTCCACCTCCGCCTTCGCGGTACACGGAGTCTCCGCCCGCTGAGCACCTCGTTACCACGGGAACCAGAGAAAAGTCGAGCAGCGCGCCACCTTTAATGGAAGGTGTCCTGTCTTGTATGGCAGTGTTGCATGGTCAGGTCTTCTGGAGCTGCGTGGGGGGGGGGGACGGCGGACGGGGGGGACGGCGGACGGACAAGTCTTATTCATTAACTCCCAGCGTTACTAATGCTACTGAGTGACCGACACGCATTTCCAGGGCACCCGACTCAGATGAAAATGTATTTGAAGAGTCATTTAGATTGACAGCATTTCTGCTGTGTCATATGTAATTAGTGGAGGCATTTGTTACGCCCCGTATATGATTGTGTGTGTGTGTGTGTATGTGTGTGTGTGTGTGTGTGTGTGCGTGAGTGCATGGTTTTACGTGTGTGCGTTTGTGTGTGCGCGTGTGAGTGTGAGTGTGAGTGTGTGTGTGTGTGCACGTGTGCTCGCTTCGGCTCGTTTCTTCTCTCTGGTGAGAGGCAGGGTGGAGTCCTCAACGCCTCACATCACAAGCAGAGCATCTAATCTCCTGCCTGTAAATGTGCGCATAGAGCTGGAACCCGCTCCCGGGCTTCAAAGCAGGCAGGGATTACTGCCTCCACTGTCGATGCAAATCCCCCCCCCCCTCCGCAGCTCGGCCGTGCTCACAGGAACAAAAACCCGGGCCGGACCGCTCCCCTCTGAGGGCAGAGAGGTGAGTCTGCGCCCCTGTGTGCCGAACGCCTCTGACGCATGGGGGCGGACTCCCGCCCTCTCTCACTCTTTCATTAGCAAGCAATGACAGGCTTCACTTTCACAGGAGACTGCTGTTGCCGCTGCGCACTGCGTTTTATTGCTGTTTAATTGGTGTCTCCCATCGCCGCGTGTGGTTTGGTATTGGAGTTTTTCGCACGAGACTTTAGATGGCTTGTGTGTGGTGCACCGTGCAGAACCAGGATCGAGAGCAGGAGACAGTTGGACTTTTGATTCACGTCCCTCGTGTCAAGCTGAAGTCTAAATTAATGGTGAGGAATATGCCTGTTTGGGTAATTAATGCTGCCATCATCTCTTTAACAGCCGTTTCTTTGAAGCTGGCGGGCATCAGAGATTCCCAAAAATAGCGTCCCACTCCCCTGAGTTCGGACCGTCTGTTCCCCCGGTCACCTGACGGGCGGATGAGCAGTGCCCAATCGCATCATGCCTGAGGTCTGGTGCCGTGACTATATCCCATAATTTTACATGCAGGAAATAAAGGGGTGTAATTTAGAATTGGGGGGGGGAGAACAGCACAGAAATGCTGTACATGCAACAGAGCTTTCCCATGATTCCCTTGTGCTGTGTAGGATTGGCAGAGCTGGGCTGTGTCACTCTGTGTCTCCTTTGCTGGGGCAGGCGCACGTGGTCCTAGTGCCAGTTCTGGTGTCATTGTGAGAACCCCGGTATGGGCCACGCCCCTATCTCTCACCCACTGTTCCCTACGCTCCACCAAACACTGCTAAAAATAGGATTATTGCAGTCTTCGGCCATGTTGATCAGTTATCGATTGCTCACAGGTTTACAGTAGGCAGTGCTAGAATGCTGCTTAATAAAGAGTAGTCAAATCCATTTTTTAAATTTCTGATTAATATTCACAGTGGAGAGGCTAGGAGCCCTGCTGAATAACAGAAAATGAACTGGCAGCGGTAATATTTCTGGCTGAAACTGGGCTCCCACCCAGGATAAAGGGGTAATGATGCCTCTTCCCCTGGGTGTGTGGATTGTTACTCAGCGGCTAAGAGGAAAGCAATGGTTACACTGAACTTAAGTACTGTCAGGGCTGTCGAGTGCTGTGTGAAGTGTGCTCGAATGCATGTCTATTTACAGTCAGCCGTTATTAAAAAATGAGTCTCGAGCAGTGCTTGGGGATGAAGAAGTGGGATTTGGTTATTCAAACAGTGTATATTGGGAGCTTTAGAATGCAGATCCCTACACTCAGAAGTGTGTCTGTGAGGGAGGAGAGAGGTTCCGTGCTGGTGTGCGTCGGGGTGGAAGGGTGTCACTGCCACATGGGATACATAGTGTACGGTGTAGTTCAAGCTGATTGGATCCTAGTGGGAGCCAATAAGGATGCTGTCCTGTTTGTGGGTGTGCACAGGTGTTATGGAGCTGTGTTTGTGTGCACCTGGCTCTGTGTCTGTGTGTCTGTCTGTGTGTGTGTGAGCTCTTTGTGTGCGTCCGTGGTTTGTGTATGTGATGTGCAGTGTGTGTGTGTGTGTGTGTGTGTGTGTGTGTGTATGTGATGTGCGTGCGTGTGTGTGTTTGTGTGTGCGTGCGTGCGTGTGTGTGTGTGTGTGTGTTTGTGTGTGTGTGTGTGTGTGTGTGTGTGTGTGTGTGTGTGTGTGTTTGTGAGGAGCAGTGTGTGTGTGTGTGTGTGTGTGTGTGTGTGTGTTTGTGAGGAGCAGTGTGTGTGTGTGTGTGTGTGTGTGTGTGTGTGTGTGTGTTTGTGAGGAGCAGTGTGTGTGTGCGTGTGTGTGTGTGTGTGTGTGTGAGGAGCAGTTGACATTGTTAATCCTTGTTTACTGGCAGCGGTCCTCCAGACAGTGCGGGTCTGTGGTCTTGTGGGGTCAGACGTGTGTTAAGTGGCCGGCAGGCCTGCAGATCCCAGATTAGCCTCCCGGCTGGTGAGCTTCATTCATCTGCTCTTTTTAACTGCAGCTTCACACTGCGGATCAGGACACACACAGACACACCGCGTGCACCCACACACACACACACACACACACAGGCAAAACAATACAGGATTTATCTGAGCAGCAGATGCATAGCGGACTTCTTTTTAAGGATATGATCCTTTTATGCAACCAGAAACGTACTGAAGCGTTTCAGGTTAAGTGCCTAGCTCAGGAGTTCAACAGCAGTGCCCCACTTTGGATTTGAACCTGATATAATTTTTACAAGCTCAGTTCCCAAACCACTGCAACTTTACTCCCACCCACAAGTGCAAGCGCACCCCCAGCATGGATGCATCCACCCACAGACACTCGAACACTCGAGTACACACACACCTGCACCAGAGATACAACCTCCTGTCAGCACGCCACAGCCCCAACACATAAACCATACTACATGCCTGTGCTGTCGGACAGTGTTTACTGTGAGTGATCTCCCCTGTGCTGTGTGACAGTGTTTACTGTGAGTGATCTCCCCTGTGCCGTGTGATGCTGTTTGCTGTGAGTGATCTCCCCTGTGCTGTGTGACAGTGTTTACTGTGAGTGATCTCCCCTGTGCTGTGTGACTGTGTTTACTGTGAGTGATCTCCCCTGTGCTGTGTGACAGTGTTTACTGTGAGTGATCTCCCCTGTGCTGTATTTACTGTGAGTGATCTCCCCTGTGCTGTTTACTGTGAGTGATCTCCCCTGTGCTGTGTGACAGTGTTTACTGTGAGTGATCTCCCCTGTGCTGTATTTACTGTGAGTGATCTCCCCTGTGCTGTTTACTGTGAGTGATCTCCCCTGTGCTGTGTGATGCTGTTTGCTGTGAGTGATCTCCCCTGTGCTGTGTTTACTGTGAGTGATCTCCCCTGTGCTGTGTGATGCTGTTTGCTGTGAGTGATCTCCCCTGTGCTGTGTGACAGTGTTTACTGTGAGTGATCTCCCCTGTGCTGTTTACTGTGAGTGATCTCCCCTGTGCTGTGTGATGCTGTTTACTGTGAGTCTGTTCCCCTGTGCTGTGTGACTGTGTTTACTGTGAGTGATCTCCCCTGTGCTGTGTGACTGTGTTTACTGTGAGTGATCTCCCCTGTGCTGTGTGATGCTGTTTACTGTGAGTCTGTTCCCCTGTGCTGTGTGACTGTGTTTACTGTGAGTGATCTCCCCTGTGCTGTGTGACAGTGTTTACTGTGAGTGATCTCCCCTGTGCTGTGTTTACTGTGAGTGATCTCCCCTGTGCTGTGTGATGCTGTTTACTGTGAGTGATCTCCCCTGTGCTGTGTGATGCTGTTTGCTGTGAGTGATCTCCCCTGTGCTGTGTTTACTGTGAGTGATCTCCCCTGTGCTGTGTGATGCTGTTTGCTGTGAGTGATCTCCCCTGTGCTGTGTTTACTGTGAGTGATCTCCCCTGTGCTGTGTGATGCTGTTTGCTGTGAGTGATCTCCCCTGTGCTGTGTTTGCTGTGAGTGATCTCCCCTGTGCTGTGTGATGCTGTTTGCTGTGAGTGATCTCCCCTGTGCTGTGTGACAGTGTTTACTGTGAGTGATCTCCCCTGTGCTGTGTGATGCTGTTTGCTGTGAGTGATCTCCCCTGTGCTGTGTGTCAGGGTTTGCTGTGAGTTGCTCTTGGCAGAACCAGTCTGATAGGGAGGATCAAGGGACCTGGGAAGGGCAGAGAAGACATGAAAGGCTTTGAATTCTGGGTAATGACCTGTTCCTCAAAGAGCCGGGTCAGATATACCAGTCTCCATCTGGACCAGTGCTGCTCCTCTCTGGGGCGAATCGGTTCCGGGTGCACAAGGCCTCAAAACTGACAGCTTCTAATCAGAGAAGGAAACCGGTGAAGATGTTCAGATTAACAGCTGGGTGACCTTCTCTGTGTCTGATTATCTCTGCCTGCATGTGCGTGTCAGTGCAGACAGAGGCCCCGGTGAAACGTGTTGCATGTTGAATATGTTACGACCCAGTTGCAGGTCTGCCCTCTCGGGGCTGAGGCACAGCTGTTTGAGTGGGACTGACCTTATAAGGACCGCAGATCTCCCCCTCTGTAACCTGCAGCGCACAGCGGCCTGGCGGCTCACCTCGTGGCCCTAATCTTATCGCTGCGTCCACATGTTCTTATCTCTGTATCTCGGACCATGCTGAAGGAGGAGGGGGCTGCGTGTCGGAGTGCCGTGCTGTGAATCTAAAAAAAAAAAAAAAGGAGCTGTTGTGGGCGCAGCCGGGGTTGTAATGGAAGGCAGCTTCCAACGTGCAACAGAGAGGGCTGTGTTTGTTTTCGTTGGCCTTGGAGATAGCGGTGGTCTGGACCAGAACAGGTGCTTTTCACAGGGTTGGCTCCTGTAGTCGGTGCTGTGGGAACATGCAGCTTCTGGAGTCTGCACTGTGAGGTCAGCAGCCTGGGGTAGGGCCACTCAGCCCTGGGCCTGGAGGGTCACAGTGTCTTCAGCCTTTAATTTCAGCCTGGTGCTTAACCTCCTTTTTGAACCAATTGTGAGAGCGCTAGTGATTCCAGGAGCGCATGGAAACCTGCTCGACCGTACCCCTCCCCAGGACCCAGGAGCCGTGTCTCCCTGGTCTGGAGAAGGACCCCTTTGATGAGTTTACAACACTGTGGGACATAGCATACCTATGTCATTAATTATGAATCCTCTGTTGGTTGCCGTTACTGTTCGGAGGAACGTAACAGACATTATTGGAATGTTTCACCTCCTTTGTCACGGATCTTCTGCGTGCTTTGTGTACTGCCTGGAAGTGGGTGAAAATGGCAGAACACGGGGGGGGGGGGGGGGGGGGGGGGGGGGGGGCGGGAGTGCCACGGTTCATCTAAAGTTCTCGCCCCAGTGATGCAGGAGGGAAATATGTCCAGTTGGACCGTTGTCTAGCTGTCTTGCTGCGACCAGGTGCTGCTTATGCTGCTAGCCAGCAGTTGTATTGGTAACGAGCTGGTTCTTCACCAGGGTGAGAGAGGCTGATAAGAAAAGAGGTTAGCATCCCTTTGCCTCTAAGCTCTCCCCCCTGCACTTTTTACCCTCACCCCTCCACCTGTAAGCCTCACCCCTGTCTGACTTAAAGCAGTCAGGGATACACAATCCTCAGAGCTGAACAGCAGAGGGGTATCTGATGAAGGACGTGCTGGAGTTTACAGTTCTTCACAGACTCCTTTGCTGAGATCTAAGGTTTAAACCACAGGGTCTGGAGTAATACTGCAGCTATTTAGAGCGCTGCTTATGATGAAACACTCAGCACACACAGCCAGAGCACCACTCTGCGTGAGCTATGTGTGTTTTACAGGTTTCCTTCCACCGCCTGTGTTCTTAATGACATGTTATGGTCGGCCTGTCGGCATCAGGGCCACAGAATGTGTGCTGCTCACAGTCACGGCGTCTCTGTTCTGTTTCAGCCGCCGTGTCAGTTTCGCCGCCTCTGCCTCGCGTATCCGTGCTACATACCTGGACTCTCTCGCCAGCATCAGGAGCGGGTGATAAAAGCCGCGCTGGCGTGCCCTGATACAGGTTTGCACTGCATGGCTGAGATTGTACGGCTTTATTTTAAGCACATAAAAAGGAAGCAAGCTGGGCACCCGGGGAAGAAATAAAAATCAATGAAGTGTGACAAAAACAAATGAAGTGTGTGAGTTCGGTATACAGTGTGGACGCGGTTCGTATTTTAAGAGAGTAAAGGCAACGTTTGAAGATAAGGCTGCGCTTCACGGAGTGTCACCTTGGCCGGTGATATGACCGAACCCTGCCCTCACTGATGTCATACTGCTGAGTGCTCCTGTGATGTAATGTTTACTCGCTGGGAGTGGTGCGCTTTAACGGAAAAATAAAAAATGTTCTTTTCCGTCGTTTAAGGTCACAAGGTGCATTTTGCTGTCCTGAGACTCACCCAGGTACGTCACTGTGACAGGCAGTAAACGCTGATCTGAGAGTTTATTGCAGTGAAGGATATCGTTATCAGGATGCATCATTTAGTCCGTGTTGGTCCAGCCTGTGCTTGGTCTCTGCGGGTTCAGCAGACTAATTCAGTCCCACCCTGCACTGCAGCTAATCCGTTGGGGTTGCGCCTCTCTCATTGGTCAATGCCTTGCGTGCTCGCACCTTTCACATCTCCCCCGGGATCAGGAATGTCGCTGAAACGCGAGACCTCCCGAGTTTAAATATAGATGCCGTTCACAGCGGGTTAAATAAAGAAGGCCCAGCCCAGTGCTAAGGACCGGGCATGCGGCCACTCCCACCCCACCCGCTGTAACCCAATACCGGTTAGCCGTTAAAAAAGGGAGGGGCACCGGCTCTGCCGTGGCGATATCAGTGTCCTGGAAGACTCAGATTACCGGTGCGTGTTGATGTTAACAGGGGAACGACATCATTTTTTCCAGTTTTTGCGCGGACGGGATGCTAGGATTTGGGGGGGGGGGGGGGGGGGGGGTTTGATTGGAGATTTCTGCTGGACTGATGTTTTATTTATACTAGGCCCGAGTTTGGTGTTTTCATGGAGAGTAAATCATTCATGCTCCCTCCGCCCGTCTCTCCCTCTTGTCTGATGTTTGCAGCATTATTTTTATTTACTGCTGCTGGTTCAGCTCGAGCCTGGTTTATTATAAACATTCTTTTCTCCGAATCATATTTTCTTTTTGTCACAGCAGGGGTTTAAATTTAGGCAGGCTGAAGGTTGTATAAAACTTCATCTTTTTGTATAGCATAACCCTAAAAAAACTTCAGTATTTCGAATGGAGGGGAAAAACAGCTAAACAAATCTCTTGCTCTTCCGTCATTTACTGCTCTTTTGAATCCCACTAATGGCTAAGAAATTGCAGAGCTGGAGTGTTTTACTGAGGCTTGGGGAAAGAGCAATCATTGGTTCATTCAAGAGGGCTGCATTTTACAAAATAATAATAATAATAAAAAGTGGCCCTGAGAGACACTTTGAGATTTCTTTCTATCGCCCTCTGCTGGCAGATTTTATATCTGAGTTCACTCCTCAGCGCATCAAAGTGCTGAGCGGGTCACATAGTACTGATCATCGGTTATTATTATTTGTGTAAGTGTCCTCCGTGTAAAGTGGTGCTTCTCTGCGGCTCTTTAGTGCCCCTCCTGTTTTTTTAAACAGCCCGTAGTGCTGCTGACGCGGGCGTTTCTCCCCTTGTAAACAGCTCTCGTGTGTTGACTGCGTTTCAGCTGCATTCCTCTCTCCCTGCGGGTTGTTGTTGTTAGAGATCCCCAGCAGGTGTGGGACCGGTCCGCCGGATCACCAGCGCGTAAAAGGGGGGGGCTTGGGGCGGGGGGCAGGGGGAGGGGGCAGCGCTGGACCCAAAGCTGCTGCTGGAGCTGAGAATTTGGGGGATTAGCAGTACTGAGTTCCACCCAGGTCCAGGTGTTTAGAGCCCTGACACAGAGCCCCCTTCTCCCCTCTGAATGCAGTTAAGGGGCCGACATTCAAACTGGCACGCTGCATCAGTATAGCGTAGGGACCCGACCCAGAGTATTTATGGACACTTCACTTGGAAGCCATATGGTTGTTGGTTCAGATCTCAGCTGTGGTGCTGCTTTCAGTAAGAAATGCCCTGTATGTAGAAATGTAAGCCATGTAAACCACACCATCCCTGGATAAGAGTGTCATAATAACAGCACTGAGCAAATTGGTGTCGTAAGACTGTGAATATCTGAGTGTGCTGAGTGGTCAGGCCTAGCCTCAGTCCGGCCATCAGAGACTGCAAGCTGTGATCAGGCAGGGTGTGTGTTCATGCAGACCGTAATCAGCCCAGATCAAGGGTTAAAGTAGTCATTTACCCCCCCTTGCCTGTCCATGGTATTTATTCCCACAGCTACCCATGCCACTATAAGGTCACACATCCCTGATGGCAGAGAGGACAGGTGGAATCTTCCGAGCATGAATAACAGAGAGGTCAAAGGGGCCTGTGTGGCAGTGGCACTGAAAGTATTCCCCTGAAACTGACCTGGGGTCAGCGCAGGCGGGGCGGAGATGCGCAGCAGAGCAGGTGTGAGCGCTAACCGGTCCCGGCCTCTGGGCGTTTCTGGGCGGGTGTACTGTAAGCATGGCTTCTTTCGCAAGAGAGAGGGGGGACAAGCGGCTGAAAGATTTCCCCAGCAGAAGCGCAGCTGTGAACATTTGCTTTCGTTGTTTATTTATAAAGGAAGAGCCCCGTTTCTCCTTCACAGGCGGAGTGAAATTAGTACACAAGCGCCGGGGTCCCAGAATGAAGGCAGTTAAGCTGCCTGTTTAGCAGCTCCGTGGAACCAAAGGACGCTGCTCCCTGCAAGATGTGCTTGCATTGGTATCAGCTCTGAATACAATGACCTGGGCTACCTTTCCTCCACAGGTTCAGCCCTTGATTTGATTGAAGGGATGATGTTTTACACTGCATTTGCCCCTATGTGAAAAAGTTACCTTTTAAAGTTACAGACAGTCCTAGGTCCTCAGTCTCTCAGGTGAGGCACCACGGTTTCCTGCACAGGAAGCAGGTCTGTCTTTGCCTGTCAGTTGTTTTTGTTGATGGAAGGACCCACAGGCGGTAACTCCAGCTGTGACTACGCAAATGACTGAGAGGCCCTGTAGAGGCAGTTAAACCGAGGCATAAATGCTAATGTGCTTGGCTGTCCCGGGCCCTGAGAACGTGGTGGGGGTTCACACAGGGCCGGTTTTGTGGGCAGTGGGGCTGTGTGAAATATGCATTCTCTTCCAGTTACTCAACATAGACAACAGCTGTGGCACATGTGCTATTTTTACCCAGTGGGCTGTGATGAGGGGTTCAGTGGGTCTTAATGTTGCAGATGACTCCAGAAGTTGGCCTATTTTTTTTTTTTCTTTTTTTCCCAGCCCTCCCTGGGAGGTTGCAGTGAGGGCCATGGGGACCCGTAAAAAGCAGCGATTTTGTCCCCTTTCCTCTGGGTGCAGCTGCAGGGATGAAAAGCAGTGATTCTGTCCTGTTTACCCTGGCTGCCTTTTCCGATGTAAAAAGCAGTGATTTTTTTTTTTTTGTCCCGTTCTCTCTGGGTGAATCTGCCGGGGTAAAAAGCAGTGATTTGTCCCGTTCTCTCTGGGTGAATCTGCCGGGGTAAAAAGCAGTGATTTTTCCCGTTCTCTCTGGGTGAATCTGCCGGGGTAAAAAGCAGTGATTTTTTTTTTTTTGTCCCGTTCTCTCTGGGTGAATCTGCCGGGGTAAAACACAGTGATTTGTCCTGTTCTCTCTGGGTTTATTTGCCGGGGTAAAAAGCAGTGATTTGCTCTGTCTCCTCTGGGTCCAGCTGCACGGGTAAAATCGGTAGTCCTCTCTTGTTTTGTCTAAGAGCAGCTGACTCCGGAGGTCACAGTAAAGGCCAGTGCTAGCCTCACTCTGCGCCTTGTTTTTACCCGGAGCTATGCAGCCCAGCCAGGCCTCCCTGACCTCACGCTGTTTCCATCTCTAATTCCTTTCTGTGCACAGAAAATTTTCCTTGGTTTTGACATTTTTTGTCTTCCATAAATATGCCTCTGCCTTTGGTTCCGTTCGGGGGAATGATGTACTTGTGGTGGTCTGCTGGATTGTTTAGGATTCACAAAGCCGAGCATGTGATTTTGTGCGCGCACGTGAGTGTCCGTGCCTGTGTGTGTGTGTCTCTGTGAGTGTGTGAGTGTGTGAGTGTGTGAGTGTGTGTGTGCATGTGTGCATGTGTGTGTGTCCGTGCCTGTGTGTGTGCGTGTGTGTGGCTGTGTGTGTGCGTGTGTGTGGCTGTGTGTGTGGGTGGGAGTGTGGTGTGTGTGTGGCTGTGTGTGTGTGTGGGTGGTGTGTGTGTGTGTGTGGTGTGTGGTGTGTGTGTGTGTGTGTGTGTGTGTGTGTGTGTGTGTATATGATCACGGATAATGTCCTTGAGAGGCGGAGTTGTCTAAATGAGGTGCTGTGAGCCCTGAAAGCATTAAAGTGGATGCCTTTCTGCACCTCACTTTGCTCTGAGCATCACATCTGTCAGCCCCCTCACTGCTGTGGTGCTCCTGCTCTGAGACCCGGGACTGTGGCTGGACATGACTCCCATTTCCTCACATATAGAATATTGATAGGTTTTCCTTGCATGCGTTATATATCAAGTGCAGCGAATTCACACTTCTGTAGTGGCCAGCTGTGGTAAACATCAAAGGACAGGTAATGACAGTCCATAGCAGGATAAAGTACAGCTCCCGTAATGTACTCTCAGATCGATGAGTAGAGTGCTCGTGTGCGTTCATTTGCACACTGGATTCTTATTCACATAAATACGTACGGTACTCTTATTGGCTGCGACTGTGTGGGGCAGCCCTAGAAACTGTAGTGTCCTTTTACACACCTCTGATTACTCAAGTGATATGCCTTGGACTTAAACATAAAACCTGCTGGATATAAATTCCAATTCTTGACCACTGTGTGACACTTACACACTAGTAGCAGAATACCAATGTGTCCTGTCTTGTAAATGTTGGAGGCAGTCGTTCAGTGAATGAGTGGGTAATGCTTCTACTGCATTGTTGTACTGCATTTCTTTCTCCAGTAGGGGGCAGTGGTCTGGTACAGAAGGACTGGAGTTGTTTGCGCCTCATCGTGAGAAGTTTTTAAGCATCCATGCGGAGCTCCTGGCCTTGTACCTGTCTGTATTCATATGCAGCCTTCACAATGCCCCTGAATGCAGTGTGGGGACCGTGCCACCTGTTAGGCTTCTGGAGGTTGCCACACCAGGGCCAGAAGCGCAGCCACCCCCATCACCCCAGCCTGCAGGTGTCGCGTGGCGATGACCCCGGGTGTCGTCTCCGCCCTGCGAGAGGCTGACGCCTTGCCCCGCCCCCTCCTGCCGCCACAGATGTGTGCAGTAATGACTCTGACCTTTCTCCACAGAGAGTCACTGGCTGCCTGTTCCGCTGCCCAGGCCAGTGACGCCAGAGGTCTGACTTGTGGCGACCACGTCAGAGAGGGTCAGGGGAGCAAGGGTGTGGAGCGCTGTCCCTCGTTCTTTTCAGAGTCTCTCTCTCTCCCCCTCTCGGTTTGCCTCCCTCAGTCCGTGTTTCCTGTCTCTGTCTATCTGTTTCTCTCTCAGACTCTCTGTCCCTGTGCTGCTCCTGCTCCTCTCTCTGCTCGTCTCTCTCCCCCTCGGTTTGTATGTGTCTCTGTATCTCTCGTTTCTCTCACTGCCTGTCTCTCTCTCCCTGTGTCTGCACCTTTCCTGCTTGTCTCTCTCACTCCTTGTGTCTCTGTCTCTCGTTTCTCTCACTCCCTGTCTCTGTGTGTCTGTACCTTTCCTCCTTCTCTCACTCCCTGTCTCTCTCTCTGTGTGTCTGTACCTTTCCTGCTTCTCTCTCTCACTCCCTGTCTCTCTCTCTGTGTGTCTGTACCTTTCCTGCTTCTCTCTCTCACTCCCTGTCTCTCTCTCTGTGTGTCTGTACCTTTCCTGCTTCTCTCTCTCACTCCCTGTCTCTCTCTCTGTGTGTCTGTACCTTTCCTGCTTCTCTCTCTCACTCCCTGTCTCTCTCTCTGTGTGTCTGTACCTTTCCTGCTTCTCTCTCTCTCTCCCTGTCTCTCTCTCTGTGTGTCTGTACCTTTCCTGCTTCTCTCTCTCACTCCCTGTCTCTCTCTCTGTGTGTCTGTACCTTTCCTGCTTCTCTCTCTCACTCCCTGTCTCTCTCTCTGTGTGTCTGTACCTTTCCTGCTTCTCTCTCTCTCTCCCTGTCTCTCTCTCTCTGTGTCTGTACCTTTCCCGCTTCTCTCACTGCCCGTCTCTCTCCGTCTGTTTCTCTCCTCCTCTCTGCGTGAATCGTTCTGCTTGGCGTCAGCTCGCTCCATTTAATAGGCAGCGGGTCCTCCTGAGGGCTAATGGTCCAGACTAGATGGTTATTAGGCTCCTGACATTTCCATTTTGGGGTCTCACACGGGCCGCATTAATGGAAACGCGCTCATCTAACTCCGCGGCTTCACGCCGAGCGCCCCCCCCCCCCCCCCCCCCCCCCCGTCTCTCGCTGCACAGGGTCCAAAATCCCACAGCCCCCTCTTCCGCGGAAAGATTTCCTGCTTAACTGGAGTAACATTTTAATTAACTGCGGTGTTCCTCATATTCCGACTCTGAAAGTGCTCCGTGGCACAGTGCTTGCTCTGCTCCTCATTGTCACTCCGCTCTGCTGCTCTTTCAGCGGTTGCAGAATGTGCGTGGCAGGCTCTCGGTTAAATTAATTCTGCGGGTTCGAGGCGGTTCTCCTTAATCCACACACACAGTCTTTCCCTCACATCGAAGGCAGCTCCCAAATATTTTGGGCAAAGTAAACATTCCTTCCTTACCACAAACCTGACTAGCATTACACGGCGTTGTTGTTAATAACAAAGCAGATGCATTTAGCCAGAGTGACTGCATAGTTTACGGTTTACGAACTTCTCATTGGTGCAGCTGGATATTTACTGAGGCAATCCAAGTTAAGAGCAGTGCTTGCTGTGCCTGTTTCTGCTTGGGAATGATGTCACGTGGCCTGTGTCCGCATCTGTGTATCATTCCAGCCTGCTGATGTCAGCAGACAGATCGTCCTGTTGATTTACTGGAATCTCATCGTTCGGGGAGGGACACCCCGCTGAGGTGACCCCGGACAGGAGAGGCATCCCAGAGACAGCAGGCTCGGGGGCCTCTCCCTCTTACTCTACGTCCCCGTGGCTGTTGGGGTTTAGGGGACCGGAGTTTGCCCCGGACTCTGGAACATTCCAGGGATGTTATGGGTATTAGGTAAAAGTCACAGGCGTCTGCTTGTACTCGTCTATGAAAAACAAACAAAATATGGGATGTCCTTAGATAGAAACTGATCTCCGAGTGTTCGGAGCGTGCCTCTCGTGTGCTGTGCGCACGCCACAAGTGGAGGGGACCCTTCAGGGCTGTACACACTTAGCAGCGTCTCAGTCATCACAGCAAGCTAATATTCTCGTGGAACACAGTCTCTCTCTCACTTGAGTTATGACTGATCAAAGCAAGCTGAGCCTTTCAAGTGCTTTGCGGTGGATGGCCGAGATTTATGAAGTGGAGTTGATGTTGTTACGTGGGAACAAAGGTCTTGAGAATTTGTGGAGGGGGGCCCTTGTGTACAGGCTAGAGGGGCCATTGTCCCCTGTGCGGGAGTGCAGGGGTGGAGGGGTGGGGTTTTTTGGGTGCATTCAGCAGCTGTTGCCTCCTCCGCTTGTTTCTGAGCTGTTAAGATGGTTAGAGTCTGACTCAAAGGCCAGGGACTCACGTCCCCTCATCCAGATGACCAGCGGCTGTGTGGTTTCTCAGTTTTAGCTGCAGGTGTGACACAGCTGACCAGTCAGTTAGGCAAGACAGATTTATTCTCAGGGCATGCTCACACATGTACCAAGCATCCAGTGGGAATTCCCATCACTCTTCCATCTTGAAATTCTGTGATATATGTGAAGATAAAACTGTTTTGGAGGAGGTAGAAATGTGAGGAATTTGGAGACTCTGACTTAGCAAGTGATGATTCTCCACAGACAAAGTGTTAGCTTAATTGTATGTATGAGGTCAATAGTCATTTGCATAGACTCTTGCATGTCCCTGTGTCACATGTAACATGGACAGCATTTGTAATTGTGAGGAGTCAGTTCTCGGTGGGACCTTCAGAATCGAAAGACCTCTACAGATTTTCATTTATAAACACAGCCTTAACGTTCAGTTTTGGTAGCTAAACTTTTGTACCTTACAGGCATCACAAAAATGGAATTTTTTCCCTTGTGGTTTTTTTCCACCCTTGTATGTACAAATATACTTGATGCCTTGCTATGATGTGGAGGGATCACGTCACACCTGCTGTTTTTAAAGGCCAGCGTATCAGCATGTTAGACTCCTGTTGCACTCAGAGCTCTGTGTCTCTGTAATCGCATCATTTCTCCTCCTTTGCCACCCCATTTCATGTTGTGTCTGTAATAATTTGCACTGCTTTACTGTAATGTGCTCTGTCTTACAGCGCCGTATTAAGCTAAGTTTGATTGATTGATGATACCAGTGGAGAAAAAGCTTCTGCAGTAAAGCTCTGAGGGGAGAGCTGAAAATGGCTCTGTGCTTTTCTGGGTATTTAAGTCTTGCAAGGTGACTGCATTTAATTATTAGATTATTAGCATCAGTAGTGTTCGATTACTAGCTTGTTTGTGGTCACCTACAATAGGTGCAGTGAGAGATGTGAGAGCGAATTGGCTCTCACATTGGTTAACATCTGTAGTTTTTAAGTCCTAAAGATGGTTTAGTGACGTTGTCATGCAGTCACATGTAAGGTCACAAAAAAAAAAAAGAAAATCTGAAAGCTGCCGTCACCTGTTCCTTGGAGGATTCTCTGACTCTTTTATGTGGCTCTTGCAAACGTATATGTAAACCAGTTTTAAAGCACTGGAAAAACCACATTTGTTTCAGTGAATTGTGCCTGTTGTATAAATTGACGGTTATCATGATCAAACTGTACAAAACCAACTAGAAGGTAATGTAGCTATAATTAACTTGAATTGCCCACTACAGCTGCACTGTTGGCCTCTGCATTTGCGTGTCCACCCGCTTGAGGTTATTAAGTGTATGCTTAAGAATCGTCATGGTAACTCGGCTGCAATTATTGGATGCTGGGGAAATGTTGGAATAAGACAGAAAGATTGAGCGCATCGGGGCGGTGTGTACCGTCGTGCACCCGCAGCTGTTATAAATATCTGTGCCTTTTATTTAGTATGTAATTACTTACAGCCAACATATACATTGCTATGAATAACCTTGCTGTTTATATTGATAGTGCAGTTACTGATATCAACAAAATGAACAGAATGTGCAATTTGTCATATGTAAGCAGAGGATTTGCCTAATAGGATTAGCCAGGTTTTTATTATCATTTTCTACAATGTTTATATATATATATGTGCATAATATATATATGCGTGTATATATATAATATATGTGTGTATGTAAGTTCCAAGGCCTGTGATTTTTCTGAGCTTTCTCACCAGCCCTTAATTCTGCCCGTGGTTGAAGGTGCAATTGATTATTGTGGAAATGTGTTGAAGCCATTATATTACATTACATTACATTATTGTCATTTAGCAGATGCTCTTATCCAGAGCAGCTTATATCAGTTAGTTTTTTTACTATGTTATCCATTTATTCAGTTGGATATTTACTGAGGCAATTGTGGGTTAAGTACCTTTCCCAAGGGTACAGCAGCAGTGCCCCAGTGGGGAATCGAACCGGCAACCTTTCGGTTACGAGTCCTGCTCCTTAGCCGCTGTGATACACTGCCTCCTCCAGTGAACTCGAGCAGAACCTTCCTCGGTGAAACACCCAGCCTCGAAAGTGTGTAGTGTGTGAAACGGAGCCTTTGTAAGCCGGCCCTGGATTAGTGCGTGAACGCTAATGACAGCATGTAGGCCATGCGGCAGGAGCAGCTCGCGCGCAGCGGTCCTGCTCATACGATCGCGGCGTGTTGAATGAAACTCCTTTGTGCGTTCCCGCGCCGATGTGCCGAACATTGCTCCCATGGAGTGACTGCAGGCGAGCGGGGGTGGGGGGCTTCAGTTGTGTTTCGGAGGAAGATCGGGCTCATCTTTTTCATTTCCTACTCTTCTCAGGGCGGATTAGGCCTCCATTCCCAGCGCCTGGATGGCAAACAGGATAAAAATAGATGTCGTGGAGAATGTAAACACGCTGCTTAAGGTTTGTGCCTTTCTGGCCCGGGAGTCAGAAGTGCGAATGTTTTTAGGGTCGTAGCGTTCTCAGCTCTCAGGCCGCTGGCGGGGGCGTTCGGCGGCCCTCTCCCTTAATAAAACGCCTGGAAGTGCAGCGGGGTTCGAAACTGTTGCCTTGGCTGCAAGCTGCGGTGTGCGTTTTTCCTCAAGCATGCTAATTCTGTCCACGACAGCCAAGAGGCTGTTTCCTGGCCTCTTTAAAAGGTTTGGCCCTCGGAGCTTGGAGGAGGAGAGGCTGCAGCGTGCCCTCAATGTGACATTACTGCTGAGACTCCAGCATACCAGGATGTGATGACCTGTGGCGGTTTTCCCTAGCGCTGGTGAGGGGGCGGGGTGATTGTGCGCATGCTGAGAATGTGCCTCTTTCTGACGGAACGGTTTCTGGCTCTGGGAATAGCACTGTTGCAACTGTTGACATCCATTCCTAAAATATTCAACAGCTGGAACCAGTTCACCCAGATTAACGTAACATCAGGGTTTTTTTTTTCCTGTCTTTTTTTTCCCTTCATTGCCAAATAATGAGCGAACATTTTCTCTACTTAATTACAGATCTCTTGAAATGGGGTTGCTGTTCTCAAAGCCTGAAAGAGCTAGTTTTGAAGTGATGTTTTCTTTGAGAGTCTTTTAATGGAAAGAGTGTAATCAGCAAACTATGTGCCTCTTAAAGGAATAGGGCAGAAAAGAAATCTCTGATAGTCTCCAGGTGGCACAGTCGATTCACCTTAAACACGCCTGCTTCTTAATTCCATTTGCATGCAATTTTATATTCAGAAAATACTGAATTGAAGAAAAAAGTTTGGGGTGGGCAACAGGAAGAAATTGTTTTTTTATGCAGCACAGAAGAGCAAGCGTAAGGTGTTCCCTTTTGACAGCTTGCCGATTATGATACTGATTAAAAATTCAGAGGTGTGCAGCAAAGACTTCAAACCTGAAAGATCATTTCAGTGTTGTTGGGGGGAAAAAATGAGAGATGAAAGGGAAAGTGAGAGGGGAAAAAAAATCTGCCTGAGTAGGATTGAATCATCCCATAATAATTACTTGTGTCAGAAGTCTCACCGCGGGGAGACACCGTGGCGTAGCGGTTAGCACTCTGGATGCAAGGCCAGTGACTTTAGTGCGGGTCTAAATGGCTCCAGTGAGGATCCAGCTGTTCATGTAGTGGTGGTTAATATATAAAGCGCCAGTGTAGCGCGTTGCCTTGGAAACAGCACGGGCTGGGTTGGTACAGCAGTGCTTTGCTGGTAAAATGCGATGGGAACTGCATGTGTGCTGAGGTCACTGGGCGTCGCTGTCGTGTCCCAGACTGAACCTCTGGAGATGGGGAAATGTTGTAGGCTTTCCTCACAGGGCATAGGCCTCTCTCCCAGCACTGCCTCCAATTGGGCCAGCAGTCCAGCATTCAGCGAGCTCAGAGTTACGGCAGAGTCTCCTCCACCCCTCAAAAGGAACCCCCCGAAAAGGTGGAGTGTGTTTAGGTCTCCCACTTGACAAATTTCGAGAACCTCTCGTCTGACTTTACATGCGCGTATTGCGCCAGGACACGAGTGATTCAGCACTGGCTGACTAACGTGACCAGCAGGCATAGCGAAAGATTGTTTCGTAGGGGCTGACAGCAAGACAGATGGAGGTGAAGTCATCTTTGACTGGCGCGCTGTGGATCCGCATAGATTTATTAGAGAGAGGCCCACAGACAGCGCTCTGGCTCGTCAGCCGAAATGGCCGTGGTGGTCATTAGGATACAGAGAAAATGAAATGGAGCATATGAGACAGAGCAGTCGTAAACGCTATGCATTTTATTACAAGTGTGAGTTTGGCAGCCTGAAATGTGCTCTTAACAAGTGTCCTTTTCAGTTAATTTGGCCATTTTCTTTCATATATTACTTTTTTGTTGCTCGCCTTTGTTCATAAAAGTTTTCCAACCTCTGTAGTGAAATAAGCGATTCTGTAGTATTGTTTTTGGAGTTAATGCATTTCCGTCTTGTTGGCAGATTTAACCTTTTGATTTTATTCTTTCCGCACAGTGACAGCACAGTTGTGTGGGTCTGTTGATAGTTGTATGCTGTGCTTCAGTTTGACGTTGTTTGTCAGACCCAAGAAAGCACTGTGGTCAGGCACTAGGGTTGGTGCCTGAGGCCGTGGCCTTTGAAGCTACTGTGTTTGATTGTAGCGTGAGGAGACCTCAGAACAGCTTGCACGGCGGATGTGACCACTGCCATAAAACACTGGCCTTTTGCTTGTCAGTGTTCTCAACCTGATGGATGGTTTCCTTACCATCCATCATTATCTAATCTGACATTTCCTTACACTCAGGAAAGACTTTCTGGGACAATTCAGGGTTTTTACAGGTTTTTATTGTACAAACGCAGGGTCTTATTTTTGAAAATCACTCCTCCCAACCAAACTTACCTAAAGTCATTGTTTGTATCTGTGGTGGTTTACCTAATATGTGTATCTAATTATTATACGTTTTGATAGTATCGGCTGAGAAGCAGTGGGCTCAGTAATCAGATGGTATTCACCATTAACACAGTCGGCGGTTCTCGAGAGCGTAACCTCTCTGCTGATTGGAGAGGCAGAATCCTGCGCCTTCGGCCGGGTGGCGATTTGGCTGTGAGTGGGACGAAGCGGCACGCTCACTGTACAATCTCACCGCATAATCATCCTTATTGAAGCGGCGCGGGCTGAAGCTACGAATCGATTTCGGCTTCTGCGTTTCGCCCTAATGAGTACACGCGGCGCTTCAGTGGCTGCAGAGTTCCCGCCGCCCACCTCCTCGCTGCCTCACGAGTGCTCATACTCGCGCACGTGGGCTGATTGAGACGGACAGTCTCGCTAGATCTCCAGGTTTCCCGCGCTTTCATTTCGACAGTTATTAGCGCTGGTTATTAACATGAAGACAGGCCTCCCTCTGGCCTGGTGTTGATTGGAATTATTACCTGTGTTGTCAGGGCAATGCAATGCATGCAAGTATCTTGTTTTTAGACCCCCCCCCTCTACCTGATGTTGTTTAGGTTGTAAGAACATTGACCCTTACAGGTGTAAAAGCATCCCTCATTTATCACCTTATGGGCTGTTACAGTTGAAAACTGCAGGCCAATTTGATTGCAATTAGTTTAGAGGCTTTTTGAAGCAGGTTGAAATTCAGAATGTGTTTGTGACTAAATAAGTCATGGATTCAATATTTCCTGTTCAGTGGAGGGTGAATGATGATTACTGGTTTAGAGTCTTCATTTTGGATGGTCAACGTAGAGGATCTTTGTTAAAAAAGAAGGTATCAGTTAGCTCATTGCATGTTTTGTTGTGCTGATACAGTGGAGAATGGTCACGTGTGCTTCCTGCAGGGAAATGGCGTGGGTGTAATTACTCTGCTGCTTGGCTGAAACCCTCATTCATTTGGCCGCCAGAGACTGCTGGTGTGGCATAGCTGCTCTGACTGTCACATTGTGAGTGGGTGCCTTTTCCCACCATGCTCATGTTTCTGTGGGCTCCCTGCTAATGGGAGCTCATTACCTCAGCTCGCATGTGCTGACGGAGCAGCTCTCTGTCCCCACGCAGAAGTACAGCTCTACACCACACTGTCCCTGAACGCTTACCTACTCACTCACTCACTCACTCACTCACTCACTCCCGGCCTCTCACTCTCTCACTCACTCACTCACTCCCGGCCTCTCACTCTCTCACTCACTCACTCACTCACTCACTCACTCACTCACTCACTCACTCACTCACTCACTCCCGGCCTCTCACTCACTCACTCACTCACTCACTCACTCACTCCCGGCCTCTCACTCACTCACTCACTCTCTCACTCACTCTCTCACTCACTCACTCACTCCCGGCCTCTCACTCTCTCACTCACTTGCTCATTCACTCTCTCACTGTTAACCCAACTCACTTGCTCAGTCACGCTCACCTGATCACTTCCTGTCACTCACTCACTCCCTTTTACTCCCTCCCTCTCACTCATTCACACTCATTCACTCACTTCCTCACTCATTCACACTCACCCACTCTCTCTCTCCCTCTCCCCCTCACTAACTCACTCAGTCTCTCAGAACTGTGAGTAGTCCCACCAGGCAGGTACTCCTATGCTCTCTGAGCATACTTCCCTGTTTTAATGTCATAGCCTTAGTTTCATGTAAATGGTCCCATAAAGCATATTCACTCTTCACTTCTCCTGTGCTTTTGAGGAGAAAGGTTCCATGGAGAGTAAAGAGAGGGATACGTCTGTGATGTTGACTGTCTCTACTGAATTATGTTGATTAAGTGCTCGGATGTTCACAATCTAATAGGATGACTGCAGTGAGACGTGCATTAGCTGTGGAATTTAAAAGCCTGGCGTAAGTGTTGGATAAGTATGGCATATTGTTGGGAAGCAGTTACATCAGAAGGTAAAAACGGTGTAAGTTTCCTCCACTGACTCATTTCAGCCCCTGAACTCATTTTGCAGAGGAGAAATTGAAGCCCCTGCATAACCATACAGCAATTATTCAAGTTGGATTAAAAAGTGAGGAGAAAAGGACCAAAAGGAATGTCCATCTCTTAAGAATGGCCTAAATGCATTTGATTCATTTCCACAAGGACTTTTTGTGGAGGTTCAAGAATGCTGTGTGTTCGGTATCAAGGAACATTACCTTAACGGACCTTAATTTCATCATCTCCGGTCCTCTGATATTCACGCACACACGCGTGCGCACACACGCGTGCACACACAGAGTTTTCTCCAAACACAGAGTATTGGTTTGGATCACAGAAGTCTCCATGTATGGAAGTGGCTGGGTACTGCGAACACCTCTCAGCTGTAGTTTACATTGTAGATTTCACAGCCAGTTTGCGTGTGTTTCTGCATATGTCCCTATGTGTCTGTGTCTGTGTGCGCGCGTGACAGCAGATGATTTTCTGCACTCCGGACAAGTAAACTCTGAAAACCATCGATGCACCGATAGGAAATCAGTCTGCATATTGCGTTTGCTACAGCTGCATGTAGTGTGTCTCTTCATGCCTCTGTGTCTTTAATTACATCAGTTTTTCTGTTGAATGTTTTTCTTTGGTGTGTTCAAGCTTCACTCAGAGCTCTACTTTGGCAGTGATCCTATTTTAGGTGTTTGTTTTCCCTCAAGAGTCTGCTTGGCTTTTTCACCCCCCTGAAACGTTTCTGTTCCTGCGGTTCATTAGGCCTCCTCCGATGGTGCTGTTATTTCTGGAATAGTAGCTTGTCATTTTTTCATAACCCCAAACAGCTGCGCAGGTCACCCGTAGTTCATAGATTAATTCCAAAGGGTGACAAACTGTAGGGTAGGATAAGGAACGCAATAATAATTAAATCAATTAATAAATGAGCTCTCTGAAAGGCCTTAATTACCGGGCAGATTGTGATAAAGTTGTGACAACATGAATCCAGGAACGCCGCAAGACTGGAGCGGAGAGACTGGATGCAGGAGCAGAGCCAATCACAACACGTCTCCGGCCGTGCGCTGATCGCTGCAGCCTGACTCCCGAGTGTGCAGGCGTCGTTTAGCCAGCAGGGGGCGCCAATTACCTGCTTGATCTTGGCGGCGGGCAGGCGATCCCTCTGGCTCGACTTTGAATCCCGCTCCTCTTATCAAAGTGAAAGCTCTTTCTCCTCACCGACCATTAGCACAGTCCTACCACACCTTCTGAGCTGGTCTGTTAGTAGGTTTTTATCAACTTATATATTTATCACAGAAATTGTCTGACGGCGTGCAGATGAACAGTTGAAAATCCTGGCACGCCTTCACTGAGAAGCTAAGGGTTCAGTGTTTCTAGGGTGACCAGGAGCGTCTCTGCTGTTTTCAGAGACGTTTTCAGCGTCTCTTCGGGCTCCGCTCGGCTGTGCCGTCATCTGAATGCAGGGGGCTCACACACGAACATATGGGACATTCATAAACCATCACCGGCCACGTGTCCTCTCCCAGCTGTGGCAGATTAGACCAGCAGCACCTCTGGAGGCTCGAAACAGCTTGAAACATAAGGGCCTGCGTTTAGATTTACTCCCCACACTAATGGCACCCAGAGAACAGAGGCCAGCGCACACATCACAGCATAAAACAAAAAGTTATGCTTTTTTTTTTTTTTTTTTTTAACAAGAATAGGAGGAATCTGTCCATCAATGCTTTTTTTTTTTTTTTTTTTTTTTTTAGAGCAGCCATTGTAATTACAAATACAGTAACAATAATGGTAATAATAAATGCAACATGCAGAAAATCAGAGGGCTGTAAACGTGTAATGCATTGTGGCTCTCTCCCCACGCAGAGGAGCCCAGCTGATTTCATATGGAACCAACAGTATCCGCCAGCCGCCGACGTGGCACAGCGGTCTTGCAGGCTTGCGGTGCCAGTGCACGGTTCACGTCGTGCCAGCTTGTGCATGTTTCTTTGCACGCTGGCGCGCCTCACTCTCTTGTCAAAGCGGCGTTTCAGAGAACAAATTTCTTTCTATTATTTGGGGAAACAACCTCTCGGCCTGCAGCAATCGGGCTTTCAGATGGATCTGAGAGCAGCTTCGGAGGCGTCCGTGCTGCGCTGCGCAGCTGCGGGAGGCTGGCTTGCCTTGAAGGACCAGCTGAGGGCAGTGTTGAATTAGCGTTCATGCTGCCTGCGCTTCTCCGCCGAGCGGGAAGCTTTTTTACATTCCGTCAGCTTTTACATGTTGTCACTCAGCTGAGCGGCCTATTAATCACACGGCTGTGTGTGTGAAGACAGTCTGAAGGGCTGCCGTGAGCTGATGAATCTGCCTCAGGTCTGCTTGGCTGTGCTGGCCCAAAGCTGCTGCTGAACAGAGCCTCCCGCACCAGCGGGAAATCTCAGTGGGTTAATACACACACGGCCGAAACAAGGCGTGACGTTATTGTGATGTTGTTTTCCGCACTGGTCCCTGCTGTCTGTGCTTGACTCCTTACTCGTTGCGTGATTGCCCAGTTTTATTTCTGTGGACTTGCACGCCGATTCCTACCCTAACTGCTCAAACTGCATTGAGAGGGGTTTAAGTGGAGGAACAGAACAGTCAGTAGTCCTGCCATGCCACGTTCTCCACCTGATAGACTTGCAGTAGAGTACTGTGTCCTCGCCTGTGAGTTAGGCAAGAAAACAAGTTAGAATCTTCCATTTTTGCCCTGGCAACAGCTTGATCTCACTGTAGTATCTTCTGTACATCTCTGTGCTTGAATCCCAGTAGATAAGTAAGGGGACAGTGAGTATTCCAGTAATGTTCTGACCGGTTCTAACTGTCTCCTCTTTCTCTTTTCTTCCTCATGCCCTGCTCTGCTGCTCCTGACTCTCTCGAACAGGTAAGTCACGTTACTTAATCTGAGCTGGCTTTTATCTTACTCCATTGCTTTAGTGGATGTAGACGGTAAGACTGGGGGAGTGGGGGCTTCACTGAAGCTGGAGAGAGTGACGCCGTGTCGAGGTGTGTTACGGGTTCAGGTGTATGTGAGGGGGCCGAAGGGCAGCCCTGGTCTGGTCTTTGCGACCCAACGCTCAAACTTCCGTGTATGCCTAGGCAGAGCTCCGTTTGGCGAGATCCACCACCTGGAGGGCAGAGCAGATCTCAGGAAAAACATTCCCGAATATGATGATGCATAATTTATCGGTGGATTTGAGCTGAAGCGCTAACTTCTCCATAGCTGAAATATTTACCCTAAGTCTGTGTCGTATCACTGGCAAATATGGTAATCCGCGCGAGCGTGCATCTCTGACTGGTGGGGAGTGAGGATTAGAGCAAAGCTGGGGTTGAAAATGCATCTTCGACATGACATATGGTTTGTATTCAGCTGTTTTTCTCGCCGTGTTTGCGCTGTAAAGAAGTTTTCTCCCTCCGTGGAGCAGAGTGCATGGCGTCTGAATGCCTGTGGCGCTCTACGAGAGTGATATGAGAGACTGTGTAGCCCCCGCGCTCTCGGCCTGCATGACAGCCTCTCCTCCCTGTAAAGCTACGCTCTACACTGATAAAATGTATTAGCGGCCGGCAGTGCAGCGTAGTGGTTAAGGACTTATAACCGAAAGGCTGCCGGTTTGACTCCCTGCTGGGGCACTGCTGTTGTGCCTTTCTGCAAGGTACTTAACGCAGATTTGCCTCAGTAAATATCCAGCTGTATAAATGGGTAACATATAAAAAAATTGTAACCTATGTTAGCGTCTCTGGGTAAGAGCATCTGCTAAATGCCAATAATGTGATGAAACGTGATGTAATGCCGTGTACCTGGGAGAGTAGTAGTGTGGGGTCAACTGTCACTCAGACCACGCCTCCCCCGCTCTGACAGAGGAAGGCCATGGCTCCGCGGGCTTCCCCACTCTCCACACCTCCGAAGCTCTCCAAACTGTAGAGGGGAGCTAAATGGGTTCAATCAACACAGTGATTAGTTGCATCAGGTGGTTAAGTGCCTGGCTAGAGTGAAAAGCCTGCCGGCACAGCGGCCCTCTGGGAACCAGGGCTGATTGGATTTGACCTACAGCCCAGATCACCGTTTCGCACCGCGCTCGGTGTATGTACGCTTATGGGAATCTAACGCGTTAAATGGTTATCACATTTTCGTGTCAAATTAAATCTGTCTGCCTGAGCTTTCTGACAGGCTGGCTCAGAATTAACTGTTAAATCTCTGTTTTTGTTTGTTAATTTTTCATTGGTTTAGAAGACTGCTCTGTCCAAGGTGCCTGGCGTTAATTGCAATTCCACTGAACTATCTCTCTACAGGGTACCGCAGCTGTGCCTCACATTGTTTTGAACCAGCAAACATCTGACAAGAAGCCCATTTCTTTAACCACTATAGCATAGTGTCTCTTACTGAATGGGAGAGGACTTCTTTTAACACCCACTCATTGCATTGATTTCTGGGGTTCATGTGAAGGTGTCTATGTAAGTTACACATTGTCGTGCTGTATATTTAACAGAGTACCTGTCAATCTGTTCTAGCTTGTGATTCTAACGAGATCCAGAAGGGTGGTTTCTATTGCAGTTTCTACTGCTCAAGCACCATTGATCTCAGAAGATCTCCCGAGTTGAATGTTGCTGGTACCACCTACACTCACGTGTTTCATGTCTGTTAGCAAATAAATTCTCGCACTGACTGGTCAAATGTGTGCGTTTGTGCACTAGCTGCTTATGGAGGGAGAGGTCCTTGGCTTAGGCTGGTTTAGTCTTGTTTTGGGGAGACTGCATGTGAAAGATTGTGGCATCTGATGCTGATCATATGAAGAGCGGGTGTACAGTGTGGCTTGCAGTTGGCACAGGGTAAACAAGCCTATGTTTGCGTGCCTCACACGGGCATGGGGCCAGGTTCTCATGCTGTCGGCCTGGGTCACCTTGCTGTGGGAACATCTCGCTCGCCTGAAGGATAGCTGAGTTACAGCTACGGTGGCTCAGTGGAAATGCCGTGACATGATTTAGTAGTTCTGTCTCCGCTGTGGCAGGGGGCCTGGCTCTTCTCTTTTATTTCAATTGGCATGCATATTGATCCAGCAGCAATAGACATGGCAATAATGCAGCGAGTTGGTCACATGACATTTCCTTCCTGTGTGAAGGGTGTGTATTGGAACCTGTAGTTCTTTTATGCACGCAGTTGTCTGTTGTTCTGTGTCTTCAGTGTGGAACCTGTGCTTGGATGGAGGTAAATCTCGGTTGGCTGAGGTGAAGTGTCGTGCGTTTCCTGTTTCACGCTCCCCTCCTAACCCCCATGTACCCAGGCTCCGGGGTGGGGGGGGGTGGGGGTGGGGGTGGCATGCCTGCACGGCACTGTCAGGCCTGGCAGCGGGTGGCCATCTTCATCTCTGAGAGGGGTGGGACCGGAACAAATCTGCCGCTCCCCGCGCCTCGAGCGAGGGGAAAGGGGCCGTTTTGGCGAGCGGCGTCGCCGGGGGACGGATTAGTCTCAGCGGCTCCGCCCGTCGGCCGGCGAAACCCCATCCGCCGGCAAACGGGATTTTTGATGGGTTCCGCGCTGCGATAGGTTTGTGTGGAGAATGGTCTCCATGGCAACGGCAGTGCAGCCGGCTCGCCTCTCCAAAGGAGGGCCCCGAGTTGAGCGTTGCTCATGGCAATCGAGCTCCTCGCTCTCGTACTCTCTCGCTTACTCTCTCGCTCTCTCTCTCTCTCTCTACCCATCTGAGCAGGATTGAGAAGCTCTCAAACCCCCCTCCCCCCAAAGGCTGGCCTGGGGATCCTGCCCCCCCACTAACAAGGACACTGCCCCACTTCCCAGCTTCTACCCCCCTCCTTTCAGCCAGAAGTCTCCCAGGAGCCAGCAGCTGGTCCGGTGGGTCACATGGCCATGGCTCAAGGACCTGGCCTCTGGATTTCCCTCCTAAAGCCGCATGCTGGTGACAGCTGGCCGCGGGTCAAACGCAAGCGTGCAGCGTGTGGCGACGGACTCGTAGCGGCAAGAGCCGCCTTTCACTCATCGGCCCTTTACCGAATCATCAGGACGGAGAGCTCCGTGCCTGAGGGAAGCGGAGGGGTATCGGCGTGGGGCCTCTGGGACGGCGCCTCCCGAAATCCCCCTCCGCCTTGCCAAGTGGAAACTTTTTGCCAGGGGATACAGAGCACATGTTTATTCATGTCCTGCCTCTGCTCACTGAGTGCCAGAGCGCCTTGTAAACAAACAAGGACGTCATGTGATGTGTGTGCATTTGATTTCTTTCACACAATCTCTCTATAGTGTATAACGTGTGAGCGGCGAGATCTGTAGGAGCAGGGCAGCCTGTCTCCTAATAAGGATTATTCTGTCGCTGCCATTACTCCACCATCTGATGTCACATGCTCATCTCGATGACACTCAAAAAAAAAAGAAACTGTCGTCCATAATGTTGATATTACTTTTCCGCTTAAGGTTGACATTGCATTGTGAGTAAATTCGACTGAGTCGGTGAAATTGTTCCAAATGCCCTGCATGGTCGAAATCTTTACCAACCCGTTGTCGTTTAAAACAAGAGAACGTAGCGGTTGGTGTCTAAATAAACTTCCGAAAGTGTGACGTTCTCAGGAGCAAAGGTGACTTAGCTGCACCTGTCAAGGGCACAGCAGGTTGGCAGAGGAGACTTACTGATGCATTCACAGCACATCCAGCCCAGCGTTCTCCCCCAGCTGATTTCTTCAGAAGGCCACTCTTGCATGTTAACAGAGGCACACACGCCAGTGTCCGTCCTCACTGTAGTCTCTCTCTCTCTCTCTCTCTCTCTCTCGCTATTTCCCCCGGCTGTGTTGGCATGTAAGTTTCGCCTGTTCTTGTTGCGCAGTGAGTCAGTAGTGACCCAGTTAGTTCTCGCCATCTAAATCATCCTCACCCCCACTGTTCTGGGTTCAGTGCCAGATTTAAGGCCAGCAATACACTCCCCCCCTCCCGCAGCCCCCCCCCCAAACCGATTGGGTCCAATAGCCGCTGCCCGGGGGGTCCAGCCTGGACCTCAGCCTGATGCCCCAGTTGGGCCGGCTGAAAACGCCCCTCTCGGTCGGGGGCGGGGAGATCGATAGCCACCGCTGGGGCTGTGGATCCATCACACCGGTTGATGGTTTGGGATTGGATTTGACGTGCGCGTGTTCTGACCCTATCGGATTTTGAGAAGTAGGCCATGGCGGTTTGCAGAGATGGGAGAGCCGGAGCTGCTCTTAATTGGCTACTGAGCATGCTCCTCGGCTGCCGAAGAGGCACCTAGGCTTGTGTGAGATTGCAGTAGCAGCTCTGACAGCCTCGGCGGCGGCAGCATCATCCCTCGCTCTCTCTTTTCCGTTCGCTCTCTCTCTCTCTTCCGTTCGCTCTCTCTCTCTCTCTCTCTCTCTCTCTCTCTCTCTCTCTCTCGCGCTCTCTCTCTCCCTCTCTCTCTCTTCCTCTCTCTCTCTCTCTCTCTCTCTCTCTCTCTCTCTCTCTCTCTCTCTCTCTCCCTCGCCCGTGCGCTCCGAGCTCCGCCGTCATTGAGGCCGCCAGCAGGAGGACAGGCTTGGAGCTGCCGGCCCCGTGGCATTCTCTCTGACGGCAGGGAAGGGACGGCTCACTTCAGCAGCTCCTGCACTCAGAGTGCACCTGCTGTACAGCTTCCCCGGCTGGTAAGCGCAAGAGGGCTGTGTGTGTGGTGTGTGTGCGTGCGTGTGTGTGTGAGTGAGTTTGTATGTTATGTGTATTTATATACATGTATATCTGCTTATGTGTGTGTTTTTGTGGGAACCTGTATGTGTAATTGTGTATGTGTGTGTGTACCTGTGCATGTGTGTGTACCTGTGTGTGTGTGTTTATGTGTATTTGTGTCTGTGCATGTTTTTGTTCGTTTGTGTGTGCTCACATGCCTAGGTGTGTAGGTACATGTTTAAGGTCTGACGAGGATTAAAACAACTTAATACAGGGTTTCGCATATTTTTATGTCTGTCTGTGTTTCTGTATTACTGTGTGCACTTCTGTGGTCCAGGAGGTTGGTCTGTTTGTGTGTATGAGTGCATGCATGCGTGTAGATGCGCTTGTGTCCCTGTTTTGTCCAGAGGGTAAGTTTGTGTGCATGCGTGCGTGCGAGCCTGCTTGTGAATTGTGTGTGTATGTTTGAACATGTGTGGAGGTTTGATTGTGTGTTTGTTTGGTCCGGGAGGTTAGTCTGTGTGTGTGTGTGTGTGTGTGTGTGTGTGTGTGTGTGTGTGTGTGTGTGTGTGTGTGTGTGTGTGCGCGTGCATGTGTGCGTGCGTGTGTCTGTGTCTGTGTCTGTGTGTGTGCATCCATGTGTGTGCATCTGTGTTTATATGTGTACTGTAGTTAGTGTAGTAGTACGCTGGCAGTGTTGTGTTGAAGCTGCTGGTGTCCAGGTGTTGACGCCTCAGTGCGTCCAGGTGATCAGGGCCGCGTAGTGAAGCCAGCGAAGCGTCCGTGGTTGTGTGGGCAGTGCCAGGGAAGGTGTCTCTGAGCGACCACGGCGGTGTCCTGTGTGGGGCTCCACAGGAACACACACTAAAGGGCAGTGCTTCCAGGGGCTGACAGCTTTCATCCCTCTGATAAGGCTGCTGCTTCCCCCTCCCACGGCAGCAGTGATGGCTGCTTCTACTTTCTTTATGAGCTGAAGCGTTTGACCTTGATTTCCTTTCGCTGACATGCTAGGGTTGAAAAGGAGGGGGGGGGGGGGGGGGGGGGGGGGAAGAAAGGTTATTGTGTTCAGTGTAAATTTTCACATACCTTTTATGTTTGGGTACTAACTGGAATATTGTGAAGCAATTTATATTTGATGGAGTGGAGGGACACATTTCCTGCTGGGGGTCACAGCGCTCGCTGGATAAACAGTAATAGGTGTTTACACTCTGGAACTAAAGCGGTAGAAATGCTCGGACATGCTGTGTTATGAAAAAACAAATTGCAAACGTTATTTGGAATAAGGGTTTGCTCACACAGTAGCTGTCCCTTTGCCTCTGCTGCTTCTGTGAGGGGGGGGGGACTGGCCGGAGCTCTCTGGAGCACAGAGAGAAGGGAGGGGGCTCCTTTCATTGAAAAATGTTACATAACACATTCACCTGTGTCATTTCTCTCTCTCATGCAGATGTTTCTCTCGCTCCCTCTTTCTCTCTCTCTCTCTCTCTCTCTCACCATCTCTCTCTCTCTCTCTCTCTCTCTCACCCACTTTGGTGAGCAGATGCACTTAATTAAAAAAAGGAAAAAAAACCTTCATGTCGTGGCTGTAATCGATTTGAAAGGGAAAACAGTTTCAGGAAAATGAGGCGTGTGGGAATCACGGCAATGATTATGTGTCTTCCTCTCGAGCCTCGCGTTGTTGCTAATCAGTTTTTTCTCTTGCTGTGTGTGTGTGCAATAACCCTGTCGGGGTAATTATGCTGTTCACCAGGCAAACGTAGGACTCCCAAACAGTGGACATTTTTCTGTTGGCAGTCAGAGCCGGAATTGGGATATCCAGCGAGTAATGAATTAATACATCTTTATTCGAACACTGCTAAATAAAATTGTGTCAAAAACAAATATCCTGTTTGCTGAATGGGTTTTCAAGAAGGAAAATCGTGGCTCTGCCATGATTGAAGGTAAAATCTTTGATTTGCTGTCAGTGAATGTCCTGATTCCACAATCTCCTAGAAACAAAAATACCAAGGGCAGGAGGAAGACAGAGCTGACAGTCTCTTCGTTAGCGCTCTCTGAGCACAATGTTCTGGCTGTCCCTGGTCAATCTGCCCCATATCTGTGTCTCTGTGACAGTTCTGTGACGGAGAGCTGACCAAGCAGTCCTTGTGACTTTCCCTCGGCTCAGACCTGAAGGAGGAGATTCCCTGGCCGTGAGCAGAGCGCTCCTGCGACGGATAGAAGCATTTAGCAGGAATGCGTCCGGCCTCCGTTATAACCCCCGGGAGGCGGCGGTGGGGATTATGTCACGCACGGCTGTTTTGCCAGCTTTTGCGGCCAGGGTGCGTGTAGAGATGGATGCGTTTGAGATTAGCAGCGCAGACGCTGATGTGGGGAGGGCACGGCCCAGCCGTCTGGGCCAGGGGCACAGAGGCGGCATCCCCAAACCTCTGCGCTCAGCTGGTAGAGCGCCACAGCTCCTCAGAATGAGTACACAGTAGCAGTGTAGCATAGTGGTTAAGGAGCAGGACTCATAACCGAAAGGTTGCCGGTTCGATTCCCCATGGGGGCTCTGCTGCTGTACCCTTGGGCAAGGTACTTAACCCACAACTGCCTCAGTAAATATCCAGCTGTATAAATGGATAACATTGTAAAAACCTGTCATTGATTTAAGTCGCTCTGGATCAGAGCGCCTGCTAAATGCCGATAATGTAAAATGTGAACCGGTACGCCAGGTCCTTGCTCACGTTGGCCGGTTGTGGTCTCTGCTTTAAGGTCGGGGTGAGGGCAGGGAGGGAGCAGAGGAGGACCCGGTCCTGGCTTCTAAGGGTAGCCACTGCCCTCCTGGCAGCCAGTCCTGCCTCAGCTGGGAAGAATGCAGCGATCCATCAATATATCCACTTTCCCAAACCAGCCACGGGCACAGTCGATTCTGTGCTGTCAGACGGACAAGCCCAGCGAGAAGTTATTCTTTTTTTACGAATGCTGCTCAAATCTTGCCGTTAATTGCCAAGTGGAGATATCTGATGCGGGGTTTTGAAATTACCGGAGTTATTGGAGCTGGAAATAAACCTGCGGCGAATGCTTATTTCTGGTGAAACTTCATATTCAGAGCAACATGTCAATTTATGCAGCTTTGTAACACATGGATCAAGCAAAGCAAAAAGGATACATGAACTTTGTCTGCATAAGCACATAAACAGCAATAATATGCACTCTTACCGGGTTTATCTGGAGCATGGGCTGCTGGTCTACCCATAGCCAAAGGAAATACATTAACATAAGCTATCAAAACTTTTGGTTTTGAAAAGGTAGACATCGTGCACACCTGTAGCCTGCCAGCTAGACATCTATCTGACTGCTCAATTCAGTCAGATAGCCTGCTTAATGCAATTCACAAATTAGCTGGCTAATTTGGAGTAGTACCCGTGACTCAATTTATGTTTCCTATTTAGAGCTTAACTCGGTTTAATATCCGATATTAATCTAATAACGCTGCCTCATAGTTTTCTGTCAGGCTGGTTATTTTTATGCAGCACGAGCAAAGTTTGGTTTTCTGTGTGAGGGAAATAATGCGTCTGTAGAATTGCTGTGTCTCCTTTCCCTCCACAGCATAAATGAATCACTGCACCAGTTCAGCGGTTTGAAAATGGCTCCCAGCCCTTCGTAGCGTGTGTAGGGTTTTGTGTGTGTAGGTGTGTGAGTGCGCCTGTGTGGATGATGCGTGCGGAGGAGGTCTCTCAGGCGGTAACAGAGTAAAGCCGCTGCATGGGGTAAACTTTTAGCACAGCGGTCTTATGACCTCTGACCTTACGGCCAGAGGGAAGAAAATCCCTCTGATGCACCACATCATCCCTCTCAGTGTGGAGAGGACCTCTGTCCGCGCTGGTGCAGGGAGGGGCCGGAGAGCAGGGTTTCCTCAACCTCCTCCACACCAACGGCCCACTGACGCTGTCTTTTGCAGGCAGCAAGGTTAGATGTAGACGTACCGTGTATATACACACGTGAACTCGCTTTGCGCTGTAGTCAGTGCTGCTTTCCGTAACATCGCCTGCTGTTGTCCAGTTGCATATCGTGGGTTGAGCGTGGCACAGTGGCAGGACTTGTAACCAAAAGGTTGCCAGTTCAATTCCATGCCTGGGCACTGGTTTTTTACCCTCGGGCATGGTACTTTACCTGTAATTGCCTCAGTAAATGTTCAGCTGTATAAATGGATTAAATTGCAACGTGTGTAAGTTGATCTGGATAAGAGCATCTGGTTAAATGACAATCATGTATCTGGTGTACACACAATGGGAAGATCTAACTGCCGCATTGCTGCGCTGCCTCCTGCTGGGGGCGCCACCTTGAAAAGAGGGAGTTTTCAGTCTCACTTCTGTGCTTTATTTCAATTCTGAGAGAAAAAGCCGAGCCCCTCGTGAACCCCAGCGCAGAATCAAAAGGGATAAAAACCCACTGACACGTATTCTCACCAGTAGTTAATTTTGAATTTTCACACACAGTCAGCGGGTGCTCTGACAATTCTCCCCGGCGATGGATGTTTCCCTCACAGAAAGAGAGAGGGGGGAGAAAAAAAAAGGCCATTTTCTCGTGGATGGAAGTTTCGTCTGAAGTCCCACTTTTTTTGTTTAACTAGTTTTGAAAGTCTGCCGCGCGCTCCCCACGGTTGAGGGACGGACAGGGGCCTTCTGAAGGCAGCGGGCCTCGCATATCTCTCTTTATTCTCCCTCTCCGCTTTCATCCCTGCTGGGATCCTACCTGCTCTGTATTCTTTGCCGTTTTATTTTTTTCCCCCGTTTTTTCCCGCGGCTGAACCGCGGCGCGTGGCTCGGGGAAGCGCGGTCAGCTCAAAGCCCCTCACATCCCCGTCGCTTGATTCAAAAGCCCCGCTGAGAGCACGCAGAGGGAGCTCGAAACGGCCAGCGGAGGGGGGGGGGCGAGGGGGGCGACGGCACTCTGCAAAGCAAAGCAATGACAAGAAGCCCTCTCTGCCTTTTGATCATTTTGGATTGGGGCGGGGTGTTCTTGGACAGAGTGGAGAGAGATGTGAATGACGCAGTGATATTGCTCCAGGGAAAAACGCAAAGCCACTGCCATTGGTAACAGGGAGGTGTGCAGTGTCTGATGGTTTTGGGGTGTGGTCAAGGTGATTGGACACCCAAAGAGTCGCATCATTTAACCCGTTTAACAGAGAAGAGACATTGTGAGTGTGGAGGGTCTGAGGAGGATTCCTCACCATCATCAGATTTTAAGAAGCTTGTAGAACTCATTGTTAAGCCAAGCTGTTCCCTTTTAGATCGTCCCAGACACTCTTAAATCAATTTTCTGTTGAGTTTAGCTCTAGATTTTATGTGTGCTTTAATTGTTTTAGCTATAATCTAATTCTGCTTGGTTGGTTCGTCCTATTTTTCATTGTTCTGGTTCTCATTTCGTCTGTGTGCATATGTGCTGTTTTTTATATTATGATAAGACTATATTATTCATGTATGTGCTGCATAAATCTAGGCTAATCTCTATTTTCATGGAATGCGAGTGCGGCATTTGTCACAGTTGTCATCCATTGTGACAGGTAATTGTTGGCACTGATTATCAAGGAACCAACCATACAGATACAGTATGTAGATATGCAAATCAGGTGTTGAGCATTTTTTCCACTGCCGGAGCTCGATAAAACACAATGGCCAGTCATTTCTGATGACATTTTTGAAGATGGAAATTTCTCATCGGGAAAGGGGTTGAGGGGGTTTTTATTGATATTTGCTGTTCTGCATCAGGAAACCAGGTTCGGCCTTAATGGCGGGGAACGCGGACCTTAATTCCCCTCTAATTGGCTCATTAGCGCGGTAATGTATGCAGAGCAGCCTCGTTCCATATTCACGAGCAGGGGAGAGGAAATTGCCCGATTAGCGCTGTCAAACCCACGCCGTTTCGGCGCTGTGCTCTGACAGGGTGAGCTCAGGGGAGGAAGCCGAATGGGAATCAGATTAGCGCAACCTGACGGGTTTACCAGAGCCGTGAGAGAGAGGGGGAGAAAGCAGCGCGTTGTGTTATCCACACAAACGATGGGAGGGCATTAGCCGAGCGGCGGAGGCGGGGTAGCGCGGAGGGGATCTTCATCCTGTCTGTAGTGCCGTATTATCATACTTACGTAATCACGAGCCGAGGCTGACAGCTGAATAGGTGAAGCCCGTGTGAGCGCCAGGGTACGGGTCATGTGACCAGAGAAGCAGAGTTCAGTGTCACCGTGCGATCTTCTCCGCAGCGGTGTAAGCGAGAAATAGGGAGGGGGGAGGGAGGGAGGTGTGTGTGTGCGTGTGTTTGTGTGTGGGTGTGTGTGTGCATGGGTGGAGTAGGGGGGTGAGGTTGTTTACGGGTGCGTGTGTGTGCGTGTGTGTGCGTGTGTGTGCGTGTGTGTGTGCGTGTGTGTGTGCGTGTGGGTGGGTGGGTGGAGTAGGGGGGTGAGGTTGTTTACGTATGTGTGTATGTATGTGTGTGTGTGTGTATAGGTGGAGTAGGAGGGTGAGGTTGTTTACGTGTGTGTGTGTGTGTGGGTGGGTGGAGTTGGGGGGGCAAGGTCGTTTACGCAAGCGTGCCTTACCATTGATGTGTGATGTTTTGACTTGCAAACACTGGAATCTCAATTGTCAAAGTCGACAGTGCGTTAAAAGAAGCACTAGCAGAAGCGGAGCGCATCCGTGGTGTGCTGGCGTGCCTTTGTTCCCGTGTGTGAGGGTGTGTTTTTACAGCGGCGTTCACGGCAGGCACCCACTCAGGGCTGGAGTGTAGTTCACTGATCCAGAGCGCTGAAGCCTCCCTCGGTCTCCCTCTGTCACTCGCCCTTCTCAGTCCGCCTCGGAGGTTAGCGTAAATCACACTCCTGTTCCCCTCCACACAATGTAGAGCACTGTGCCACCAATTAGCCTGTCTACTCTAGCATTAAACACATTTCGGACACAGGCTATTGATTTTCAATGTTTAATTAGTACAGTCCCCAAATTTTCTGCCCCGGTCTATAATTACCACCATTGGTGTGTGACTGTCTGCGCCAGCGTCTCGCGCCCAACTTCCTGGCGGCCTCAGGCGACGGAGTCTCTCATTGGCCCGAGAGGTTAAGGGGGGGGGGGGGGGGGGGTGGCTGTGAAGCCCAGCACCCTTCAGCTGACCTGGGAACAGTTGATTTCGTGAACCGTTCTGGGGCTCAGAGGATTAATCAGGTGTAGTGCGCTGTGAGCTGCATGACCACAGCCGCCCCCTCTTGCCGTCCTTACAGCACAGTAACCGGTGCGGGCCGGCGGAGGCCTCATTCCTCCCGCTGCGGCACAGGTTTCTCTGTATCGACTGTAGAAAACCACAGGCTACGAGCGCTGCATGTGGCAGAACCCCCCCCCCCCCCAATCATCTGCTCATGCTCTCGTTTGCAGCCATCCGAGTGCGTTACTGCCGGGGAAGTGCATTATTAAGTGGGCTGAACCGCCAAATGTCACTTTTAAGATGTTACATGGGGGAGGAGCTCTCCCGGCTGCATCTGCCGGGGCTCTGTGTGTGTGTGTGTGTGTGTGTGCGCGCGCGTGTATGCGTGTGTGCGTGCGTGCGTGTGCGTGTGTATTTTTTAGGCCCAGTTTAATTTGGAATGGTGTTTCTCTGAACAGATGGCAGCTGTAGAATCCTGAGTTGTTTCTTAGCCGCTGTGCTAATGAAGTCCAGCGCTTGGCTGTGGAGCATCGAGTCCCGCTGTAGAGACCCGTGGATGACCTTGCCTTTTATTTTGGAGGGAATAATGTGTAAAGCTGCCGTTTGCAGGCTGTTTACCCTGCTATGCTAACCGTGAGCTCTCTCTCTCTCTCTCTCTCTCTCTCTCTCCCCCTCTCTCTCTCTCTGTCTCTCTGTCTCTCCCTCCCTCTCTCTCTCTGTCTCTCTCTCTCTCTCTCTCTCTCTCTGTCTCTGTCTCTCTCTCTCTCTCTCTCTCTCTCCCTCTGTCTCTCTCTCTCTCTCTCTGTCCTGTTACTTTGTGTGTTCTTTGTTTAGTTGTGTGTTGCTATTCCTTGTGAGAAAAATCCACTTCTATCATTTGAGTGTTGGATTTCCGTTAAGGACAGATTTCAGGGGCACGTTTGTCCTTTACTCCCGCCAGGTTCTAACGCTGCCAGAAGAGGGGTCGGTCGGGTGGGGAGGGATGAGAAACGGTTCATTTCTGTACTGTGAGGATGGACCCCCGACTCACGCCACAGCGTAATCCTATCAACGCTGCCTTAATTACGGAGCCCAAAATAACTCTCCACAGCACAGCAATTCACTGGTGAGGACTTTCTCTGGAATTATGGGAAAATCTGCTTAGGTTAGCGTGCTCCCAGCTCAGGATATGAAAAAAACCTCACACACGCAAAAAAAACCTCTCTGAATTGCGGCCATGACAGTATTGCTGTTACATTCAGAGAAAATATGAATACAGAGCATTTTATTCAATCTATGATTTTAGCCAGTTGGTATTGAATTACCCATAGGTTATGAAAAGGACAATTCCAATGCTGAAGTTATCTTAAAATGACAGGGGCCATCAAACCGCAGATTGCTCACCAGCTGGGTTTTAGTCTGTGGCATTCGGCCTTATTTTGCTTTGTTTCTAAGGGTTGATAAATGAGTCTGTATTTAAGGTAAACCCTGACATGGAAGCAGTTAGAATGAGCTGCTGGGTCTCTCGCCACCCCCTAAGCCTCATTTATAGTTTAACTTTATAACCTACCTGTGTTCGTTAACTTTGAACACTGATTAGGTCAGGGCCTTAATTACAGTGAGGCATTCTGAATCCACCCACCCACTCTAATTAGCGCATTCGCTAGCACAGTGCTCTGACAGGCTGGTCTTTACAAGGCTTCTCTCCGCACTGTGATTTTTTTATTACCAAGTCGCTGGCCCTTTCCTGCAGCGAAGCCTCTTTAACCGTCTGTACAGTAGGTGTCAGGATATTATTATTAGTCACTCACTTTTTTTTGGCAGAGATATCAAAGCATTTTAGTCTGTTTTGACAGTAAAATATGTGCACACACTTTGCGTGTACCGAAGTGCGGGGCTCGCCACAGATGGGTAAAGCGGATTACAAAAGTCACGGTGCCACCTCTGAGGTTTGGGTGTGTCGGCCCACCCCGGCGAGGTCTGCCTGTGGTTGGGGTGTGTCCCCCCCCCCCCCCCCCCCGGCGGGGTCTGCCTGTGGTTGGGGTGTGTGCCCCCCCCCCCCCCCGGCGAGGTCTGCCTGTGGTTGGGGTGTGTCCCCCCCCCCCCCCCCCCCCCCCGGCGGGGTCTGCCTGTGGTTGGGGTGTGTGCCCCCCCCCCCCCGGCGAGGTCTGCCTGTGGTTGGGGTGTGTCCCCCCCCCCCCCCCCCCCCCCGCGAGGTCTGCCTGTGGTTGGGGTGTGTGCCCCCCCCCCCCCGGCGAGGTCTGCCTGTGGTTGGGGTGTGTCCCCCCCCCCCCCCCCCCCCCCCCCCCCCCCCCCGGCGAGGTCTGCCTGTGGTTGGGGTGTGTCCCCCCCCCCCCCCCCCCCCCGGCGAGGTCTGCCTGTGGTTGGGGTGTGTGTGTGTGTGTGTCCCCCGGCGAGGTCTGCCTGTGGTTGGGGTGTGTCGGCCCCCCCCCCCCCCCCCCCCCCGGCGAGGTCTGCCTGTGGTTGGGGTGTGTCGCCCCCCCCAGCGGGGTCTGCCTGTGGTCCAGGCGGGCAGTTGACGGCATGGAGAGTAGGCTGTCTTACTGCTCTGACGCTGGGGAGCTCAGCTGCCTCGTTTCCTTTATGATGTCAGTGCCTGTGTGGGCGTGTGATTGAGAATGAAAAGAGGCTCTCTTCCTCCTCTCACTCTCTTCCTCCTCCTCCATATCTCTCACTCTTTCCTCTCAGTGTCTCTCTCTCTCTCTCTCTCTCTCTCTCTCTCTCTCTCTCTCTCTTTCCCTCTCCCCCTCGCTCCCTCTCTCATGCCCTGTTCCCACTGCCTCAAGCAGTGTGGGTCTGTAAGTGTAACCTATAACCCCTGAAACCTGGGGGAATCACAGATAAACCAATGGGAGAAGAGGTGAAAGTGGGTGCCACACATGGGGAGACGTACGGACCATCAAGGAAAACTCAAAGGAGGATTTTTCTGTTTTCCCCAGTTAGACTCTTCCAGCCTTGACAGGGGATGCTGTGGTCAGATTGTGGAGGGCCTGCCCCATACAGGATAATGTTGGTGTATTTTTTTCTTTACAAACTACCTGTAGCAAATGTGAATTATTTTTAAGGATGGAAACATCAGTCACCCACCCACTTGAAAAGTCTGCTCATCCTTGTCCATGATTAGAGAGGAAATGGCTGCTAGCACTCCAGAGACCTCAAGATGGGGGCACCAATTATGAGCTGATGTCATTTATTCTGTGGTGCCTGTTGTCTTGAAGTGGGGTTGCAACCTTCTCACACGCGCGCACACACACATTGCACACACAGCCTGACTGCTGATCTCACTGCCTCGGCAGCTGAAGCATTCTCTCTTTTGTTCTGCTCAGAGCTGTTGGAATAAAGAGGCATCTTGTAGCTGTGCAGCTTATCTTCACAGGAAGTTCATTTATGAGTGATGTGTGTGTACATGTGTGTATCTGTGTTTGTGTGTGTGTGTGTGTGTGTGTGTGTGTGTGTGTGTGCGTGCGTGCGTGCGTGCGTGCGTGTATGTGTGCGTGTGTCTGCGTATCTGTGTCCGTGTGTGTGTGCGTATCTGCGTGCGTGGGTGCGCGTGTGTGTTTGTGTGTGTGTGCGGGGTTCTCCGGCCTCTCTCTTGGCCCTGGCGGACAGCAGCAGCAGCAGCAGCAGCAGTGATTGGCCCTGTCTCTGTGTGTTGCTGAGGAGTGTGGCTCTCGGCTCGGTGACGCTCTGTGTGAATCGCTGCCACTTTGGGGTCACGGCGCTCCTGCTGCCCTGATGTTCCTGTCGCCGGCGGGCTGAATCAGGACTTATTTATAGCCATAAAAAAGGGACAGGAGCACAAGCCTCCTCCCTCCTGCTTTTTACTGCTTCAGTGTGGCACCTCTCGGCTCCTAATCTGACACCCCGAAGTGCGACCTATGTTTTTGCGAGGTGCGAACCTGCCATGAATTTGCAGTTTTAATTCCCCGTGTGAAAGGCAGATGGAGGGTGGAAAAGTAATTAATGGGCAGCAGACGTAAAGCGGAAGGAGATGCTGTCTCTCCTCATGACAAACACAGGAAGTGGGGCCTCGTACCGCCGGAGCCTGGAGAGACTGAGGGGGTCTCCATACACCAGTATAACCCCCCTTGGCTAGACGCCAGTCCATCGTTTAGGGAATCAAGCAGGGAGGTGAGTGTCTGTCAGGACCACTGAGGCAGCACAGCCTGAATGCACAGATGCAGTAACACGCATCAATAATGCATAGACCCTTTCCAGAGAGCAGTGCTGTGCTGGATGTGCTGGGAACTGGGCCTCTGTGTGAAGGTCTGTTCCCCGGCAGAAGGCAGAGGGCTCTGTGGGCATGACGAGCGGGGAGGCTTGTGTTGTGTAGCCTCTGGGACTGTGGGACGGTGGTCCCCCTTTCCTGCGATCCGCTGTTCCGCGCCGACGGTTTCGCAGCCGCACCCCCGGAGAATGGACGGCCTCTTTAAGAGCGCGCATCGATCCGCTGAGTCTCGCGGCACGAGGAGAATGCACATGACTCTGCAGGGCTCGCCACACGTGGAAGACCAGCCCCCCCCCTCAAATTACAGGAGCAGGGAGCGGGTGTGAGTGGTAGTAAATGTAATTGTGCGTGAACGGGAGTGCGATTCGGCTCAATCGACCATTCAGCCCATGAACAGGTGTCCGTCCCCGCTAAGGCAGTTACCCTCTTCTCTTTGGCGGGGATAATAAACATCCCATCTTCTGCAGAGAAAGCAAAATAGAGTGGCCATTTTGGGCTTTAAAGACAGTTTAGCGTGAAAACTGTCTAAGGCGCCATGTTGCTGGTAAGGAGTAGTGGAGCTGGGTTGGGGGTAGGTGCGTTACTGCTGGAGTTGTGGTGACCGTGCTGATGCTGGCAGTGTGAAACCATCCTCACACGGTCATATGAAATATTGCTGGACATGTGCATGTACCCACCCTATCGTGCCGCTGCAGACAGTTTGGCCTCCTCTGCTGTGAAATACGTTTTATTCTGAAATGCGTGGAAATCCACTGGACTGACCGCACCTCACTGTGAAACAGCTGTTGTTTCTGCCAGAGTGGATGCCGCCTCATTGTCTGCATATTTCTCTGCATTCCAGTAATCAGAACAATTGCTGTCTGAGATTGCAGACCCTCCTGCATTTGTTTGACCTCTTGTGGTAAATGCTGGTACTGTAAGTCACAGACCGGCAGGATGGGGGATGTGCTGAGCAAAATGCAGTGTCCCTGAGGTGAAAATAGTTTTTTTTTTTTTTATATATATCTTTGCACAACATCAGAAGAATTCTTCAGTGCAGTATATTCAGAGAACAGATGGATCTCATCCAATCAATTAATGTCTTTTAAGTCAGGTTATTATGAACATGGTTTTTAAAAAGACAGGTGAATATAAGGGAGTATCAGAGCTATAACAGAGTCTGTCTTGAATCATCTTTTATGTTATATTGTTATGATGTATGCTATAATTTTCTTTCATATTTGTCCTCAGATTGCTTTACCTGTCCCTGATGAAATCTCCCAAGAGTGCTTGAATTGTCATTGATGAAACATCCCCAGATTGCTAGAATTGTCATTATGCAGCACCCCCACCTGTTGTTCCCGTCACTGTGTATAGATGTCTTTCTGAAATGTGCTTGTTTCAGTGACAGGTAAAAGCAGACAGCAGTATCTGTATATGCAGTCCTTTCACACTCTATCAGAGAGTCAAGGGTGTATATGTGTCACCTTGGTCATATTGGAGCCATCCATATTAGAGTCCTCTTACAGACCATATTAGACCCTTCATTCTCTGCAAGTCACAACTGCGTTTCTTTGAATGATGTGAGTAGTTTAGCTTGAGAGAACTTGTGCACAGACACATTAACAGCATGAGTTTTCGGTGATGCATTTCCAATACCTTACTATTTACTCCACTATTTACCGCTGTTAGCTATTACGTATTGAACTGTCTTAAAGGAAAATGCTGTTGCTAAACAACCACTTTGTTCATTCGTTTGGTCTCTGGCACGTTTGATCTCTGCCGCTCCGGTCTGCGTGTAACTGGAGGTGTAGCGGAGCGTAGAAGCCGAGCGCGGATTGAAGAAGCCGACGGTAATGAGGTCTGGAGAGCTTCTCCCTCAGTACTGCGGCAGTCAGAGTGCTTCCCTGTTAAAGCCTTGAGTGGTGTTCTCCATGCTGTCGAAAAGCAGCACCCTTCTCTCTGGTTGCGTCTCGTCTAACGGGAAGGCAGTGAGGTGCAGACCGCCATTTTGGTTTTCGGTTTTCGCAGCAGAACGCATAGATCAACGCTCTGTTTGGGAACCGGTCCGATTTTAGTGACCAGGAAGTACGAGTGTCACCACACAACGTATACCTGCAGAGGAGCACCTGAAGTGAAACACATTTGACCGTGGCAAGGTGAACGGGGACACTGATGGGGGGGGTGGGGGAATTCAACGGGGTCATTGCGTGCAGCTGTAATCAACCCAATTACAGGCTCTTTGATCTTTGACATGGCCTCTGTGGTGGTGGCTGCTGCGTGTGTATGCGTGTGTGCCTGCTGGTGGTGTAATTGCCCTTCACAGGGGATCAAGGCATTCTACATCTGACCTGCTGACCACAAGCTCGTTAATTAAAGGTTAAGGGGCGGGGGGGGGGGGAGGGGGAACCGCACGCAGTTGGAAGACTGAGTTTCACTGCACTGAAGTGCATTTTACCATGTGTGCGTAATGGAGGCATCTGTGCTGATGATCAGCGCGATAAAACCCGTCGGCTTTGTATTGCTGCGCTCTTAGCGATGCTGGGTTAGCGCATGCGCGGTAAAGGAAAGAAGCCCTTTGTGTCTTTGCGTGCAGGGCTACTTAAGGCCGAACTGTGTCGTGTTTCTGGAGTGCTGCAACAGCATGAAACAAAACCTGCACGTTTTTACCTGTTATTACCAGCGGCAGAAACGAGCTGAAGACACACACACACACACACACACACACACACGCTCTCTCTCTTTCTCTGACACGCGCACACGCCACACATTTTTAAATCAACACATGCATAATTGAAGAAGCCCGGAGAGGAGGCATGTTTAAATTATAACTGGGCCGTGTCAGAGAGAGTTGCCTTATGTAATGTAGGGCTAATTGAGTCAGCGCTGGGATAGTCCTGATAGGTGTGGAGGGGACTCCAGCAGGCGACTCCACACTTAAAGCCTGATGCTATCTGTGACGTTGTGGAGAGTGATGTGCCCCTCGCTCCGGACCTGCCCCCTCCCACGCGCTCAGCGTTCAGCAGAGAAACCTCTGTGGAGAGGGGCCGGGGGGTTTACAACTTGGAGATAAATGGCACTCGGTGTGGAATGACTCAGACGGCACACCGCTAAGTGCGCTGCATTGTCTTGTGTAATTATGCATTTGGCGGGCTTTGCTTCACCGCGGCGACGGCACCGCTGCAGAAGCATGGGGCGCGCTCTGCCCTGTCGGATTGGAGAGTGGGTTTGAGCGAGAGAGGAAAGAGCGAGGCGCCACTCGTCACCATGAAGGACTCTGGCCCACTCGCAGTCTCCATGCTCAGCTCAGGGCCCTCAGCCTGTTTCCGGGGCTGCTGTTGCCAAGAAACACAGGGAGCACAGATCTGCTGTGCGTTCCTCTCCTGTCTCATTGCAGAACTGCAGGCCGCCCCATCGGCTCAGCGTACTGCACTACAACAAGATACAGTGCTTAGGCCTAAATTCAAACGGTGCAGTACAGGACATCAATTAACCGGGGCAGCAGTGTAGCATAGTAGTAAGGAGCAGGGCTTGTAACCGAAAGGATGCTAGTTCGATTCTCTGCTGGGGCGCTGCTGCTGTACCCTTGGGCAAGGTACTTAACCCACAGTTACTGCAGTAAGTATATAACTGTGTAAATGGGTAACATGTTAAGAATTATAACCTATATAAGTCACTCTGGATAAGAGCGTCTGCTAAGTGACAATAAATGACAGTTGAATTCAAATGGGGCAGTGCGGGACATCAGTGAACAAGGCTGCTCCCGTAAAGGCCATGTCCAGAGCACCATCCACCACTCAGGCCTGGAGATGAGGCAGAAGTGTAGGGCGAACGGGAGCCAGTAATGAAAGGAGAGGCTTCAGCCCGTGCGGTCTCCAGCGCTCGTCGATTGGCACGTTGCGTAACCGCGTTCAGCCTGCTTTGCCCTCGTGGCCCATCTCATCGGAGTGCGCAAGGAGCCGTGCAGGGGGATGAATGAATGAATGAATGAATGAATGAACGTGGGTGTGTAGTGCAGTTTGCGGTCTCTCCACACACACACACACACACACCCCACCACCCCCTTCCTCCCACGCAGCCCGATGTCTCCCTCCCCCTCCAGCAAAGACTCCACAAAGAGGCCAGTCCTGCCCACGGGCTGCTCTCCCCTCACCGACGCGCCGCTAAAAAGCAGGAGCCTTCCCTCGCTCCGCCGTGTTTCCGCGGCCCCGCTTCCGCTAATATCATGAGCGAAAAGGCCGATTAAATATTAATGTTTAATTTTGCTGTGTCTCGGGGGGGAGGTTGGGCTGGAGTTGTTTTTGTTGTTATCAGGGTTGTTTTGAATGAAGGATGCTGACTGCATCAGCTGGAATGAATTGGAGGAGGGAGTTGTACTCTTCTCTGAGGTCTCCTGCAATACTCTGAGCTGCGGAGTTAGCGGCTGGCAGAGGTGTTGCAGCTCTGCTACATCTTTCAGCGGGTAATGGCTCAGATAAGTTGTGCTGAAAGAGATTTGTTTCTCTCGATGCAGCGCTTTGACACGTTTGTACTGTACATGAGTGAAGAGGGGGAAGTCTGGTGCTCTGTCTTTATCTTAATGCGTTTTGTACCCCGAGACACAGAGTGAGCTTTTAGCACCGTAACGCTCGCTTCATTATTTATTTCTGTCACCCCGGTTGCTACATTTTTATTCATCCTTTCTTTAAAAAGAAAAAAAACAATGCTAAAATGCATGTCTCTCAAGGTGACTAATGGTGTTAGAAGGACTCCATCTTTCCTGGAAAATGTCTCCCTGCTGTTGACGTATTAGTGCAAAAGTGATAATGCTTCTATTCGTCTGCTGGAAATGAACCCGTGTGCTTCCATTAAATGGGCCTCCTCCCTCTGTGGTTTGGCCCTCTGGTTTCAGTGACACCCCTGTCTTTGCTCTGTGGGGCACTCTCACTGGAGCTGTGTGCTTACTCAGGTCTTCATGCCATCTCCTTGTTACCAGCTTCCATCTGTGTGGATATGTGGATATGTTTGAAGTGAGCTGTCTTTGGGAGGAAGGGGGCGGGAGTGTGTTTTTGATGGTGACACCTCAGAGCTCCTGTAGAACAGCGAGGTTCTGTTGTGCCGTCGTCACGGCGACACAGGGAGGACGATCCGTGGCGAGTTCCTACTCACTGACCTGATGTGGCGCTCCACTGGCGCGGAACATCTCATCTGATCCCGTCTCTCTCTCTCTCTCTCTCTCTCTCTCTCTCTCTCTTTCTCGCTCTCGCTCTCCCCCTCCCTCCCTCCCCCTCCCGGTTCAGCATCCCGCTTCCTCTCTGTCCATCTCCCCCGTTTCCTGTGTGCTAAAGGACACTGTAAATATCACGGTTGACGAGGCCTGCTCACCTGTTGCCCTGGCAACAGGGGTCCAGTGCGCGGCGCATATTCCTGAACAAACACCCTGGATGGAAAGCGAGTTCGCTGGTGTCCAGACTGGCCCGCGCTCTCTGTAAATAAGAGCACCTCCCTGGCTGAACCCTTTCCCCACCATACATCACAGAAAACGGTCTTCAGCTCTGGTAGTGGGCTGGTTTGATAGTGAGGATGACTGCTTTGTCTTTGTGAGGGCATTAGCCTGGGGTGTTCAGACTTTTTCTTGCACTTCTTTGGTGCTAATGGTCCTCAACCTCCCTAGGTCACATGACATTATGAACATGTTTCTGGAGTGGAGGCGGACTCTGACTCACCGCTCTGCCTATAACTTTCCCTCTTCCCCTTTTTTTTTTTTTCTACTGTTCACATCGGCGGTAATCTTCTGTGTAAAGGAAAGATTCTAGGGATGTTCGATGTGTCTTTGCAGGTTATGCATGGCTTTTTGGATTAAGGACCCTTAAAACAGACAGCTACTTTGTACGAAAGTTTTAAAAACTTTTTTTGGACTCTCTTTGTCTACCTTGTTTCATCGTCTGGTCTAAAAATGGGAAACCTACATTTTCTGTGCTAAATATTAAATTGGACTCCTGAACTATTCTGGGTTTACAAAGCGAAATCCCTTCTGATTTTTTGGCACAGACCTTGTGTACCTGCAGCAGCACCACTGTCCTTGACATCTTGTTCCAGAAACGTTCTTTCATCAAGCGAGTAGGAAGTTATTGACAAGGAGTATGTTCACTCAGGTTTTAAAGGAGAGGTTGAGGGGAGTGGGGTTTGAATACATCTCCTAACCACCTCACAGGTTTTGGGAAGACAGTCAGGCCACCTTAATTTGGTGAGTCTTATTCAGCTACCAGCACCGAAAAAGGCAGTAATCAGTGTCCACTGAGTATGTCTTACTGAATCAAATCAAGATGTCTAAACAACATTCCCAGAAAGGCCCGGAATGATCCGGGGAAATGAGTGTGGTGGAGTAAATCATTTAAACACCAGGCCTAAATCTCCCGCACTGAAAAGATGTGCACTAATAGCGGCAATCCAAAAAGTAGTCCGAGACTTTTTTTTTTTTTGAAGTCTTTGACATCTTCCCGGCCGTGTCTCGGGAGCCATTGGGGGGGCCTCTCGGTGAGCCGGGTGAGTTCGCTCTGCGCCTCCCGCCTCAGTGAGCCCGGGCTGCTCCGGGAGAGGAGATGGAGCCAGCGCTCTGGAACCTGTGCTTAATGCGAGAGTGAGACCGTCGGCGGCGTTAGTCACAGTGTCTGGGCGCAGCTGTGTGCCGTGAGGGGAGAGAGCAGGGCACAGTGAAGGGGGGGTAATCTCATCACCCCCCCCGCTCCATCACAGAGCACACACTCACAAGCCCCCATGGTGCCCTGGAGGCCAGTGAGTTTCCACTGTCATTTCCTTCTTTCGCTGCAGATCCCAGTTGGACAGAAAGTGTGTGTTTGTGCGTGTGTGTGCGTGTGTGTGCATGTGTGTTAGACTGTGTTTGAACTGCTAACAGAATCTCAGAGCAGACAGCTTCATCCAAATCATCTCCATTTCCTAGCCAAACAACATGCACTCTCCAGCAGAGTACAGTTTTGCCAGGTTACATGTAACAAATTTGAGCAAGCTAGATATTAATTTGCAACACCAGAGTGCTTCTGGAAACACTGCAGTGATTAAGCCTGATCTGCTGCGGCACCGCCTCTTTGGACATGGGTGTATACAGCAGTCTGAATGCTGCCTCATCCTTCCATGTGTCTGAGAACATAACTGTCTGTATGCTTCTCATGAATGATTGATCACAGTGTGGGACACACAGAATCTGTGAACAGTATTCCTCTTTTAAGATTGTAAAAAAAAAGTCAGGGTGGGGGCGGTGAAACATCCCTCCGCATTTGCTTCAGACCAAAGGCTTTTCTTGGCTGCGCTCCACCGGGTCAGTCTGCAAAAGCTGAAACACCTGTCCGCCCCCCCATCCCCTTGCCTTATCCTCCTCGGAGCGAGCTCGGGGGACGAGGGAGGGCGGTCTGTCGTTGTCGTCTCTGCTGGCTTCTGGTGTTCATAGCTTCCCTCACGTCTGTGTGGGGCTCCTCTGTGCTGACCCGTTCCTGCTTCACTGGTGGGGAGGCTGTACAAGAAACGGTGGGGAACAGTGTCCGGTCTTTCCTACTGCTTTGCAGGACTTTTCCCCTAATCCCCGCTGCTCCATATCATGCCCACAAATCATGGGTGTTAGTCCTCTGCTCTGTGCTGTGAAGGCGGTGCGGCTGTGTGACGTGAACCTCTCTTCAAAACCTCGTTCATCACCCAAGAACCAGGCAGAGCAAATACCAGCAATCCAAACAAAAGGCTTACAGCGCTTCAGACCGGTGGCCGGTTTGTTGAAATAAGAGAAGGCCTGACGGTGCTGGTGTTGAGGAGGCGGCAGATGTCTTTGCGGGTACCCCTGGCTCTTTTGGGGCGGCGTCTCCCAGGGGACTTCAGTAATGTCGGGGTCGGCGGACTTTCCGAAGGGAGCCAGACGACCGCAACAGAAGCGAGGAGATCACAGAAGCCCCACCCCCACCCCCCATTCTCCCCCCATCCCATAATATCAGGTTTCCACAGCAGCTGAGCGACCTTTGGAAAAACACTTTTCGACAACGAGGCGCTCTGCAGTTCATTTCCGTCTTGTCCTAGATTTGCCGCACAGTTCCACTTCACACTTGTAAACAAGCCTGTGTGTGAGGTTGTTGATGAACCGTTGAGCTCAGAGTTTCCCCGTCGTGATCTTTGCCCTGTCCCAAGCCCTCCGCCCAGCCCAAAACCTCATTAGGCACGGATTCCTCCAGCGTTTCGCACAGATAATGCCATTACCCACCTCCCTTTTCTTTCCCCCTCTTGTTTTATTCCTTATTAAATCTCCATGGATCTGATGTGCATCGGGGTGATTACCTTCCCAGTGGTCTGCCGGGTCCACGCGCCCCTCTCTCTTACTGGATAGACATGTTTCACAGATGGGCCGTAAATATCTGAAGGACTGCATTTGTGTAACACATGCTGCACCTAATGGGTTTGTAATCCATAATTGAGATATTGGCTGATGTTTCAGAGGACAGATGGGTTTGGACCATATGAGCTTCAAGTGCAGCTTATGGATTTTTTTTTTCATTCAAAAACTAATTTCATTTTCTTGTTATATGGGCACTACAGACTGTTCTGCAGTGATAAAATAAATTATTATGTGTTCTATTGCCCACACTACGTGTGAGCCTAGTTGAGTGAATTTGTAAAATGGATTATATATGTTACATTATAACCATCATATTAATTGGCCTGTTTGTTGTGATTTAATAATTGGTTAGTAATTAAAATGACAGTTGTGGTGTACAGAAATGGCAAATGTATTGGAAAATGAGGACACAAATTCAAGTTATATTTATTGATCTGTTTATGGAAAGTGTCAGTCTCAGTGTTTCAGAAGCCCTTTCTCGTGGCATTGACAAACCCCAGGCAGAAGGAGTGATGGGTCGACCGTTGCACTGTCTGAGACTTTGTGGCATCACTTGTAAACTGGCTTCCTGCTGCACCGTATCTCGGGAGCTCTTTTCAGTGCCACAGGGGTAGCCATTGACAGCCCGGAAGGTAATAGGTGTTTACTAATATGCGCTTTTTATTCGGGGATGGGTGCCTCTCGCGTTTTTTATCACCGTTCGCCTGGGCTCAGAGCTGTGAATACAGCCGAGTTAACCTGATAAGCCTCTCAACAGCTTTTGTTGTTTTTTTTTATCCGTTGAAACAAGTTGGGGGGTTTATATTTGAACTTTAGAACTGGGCCCCCCGGGGTCCTCTGTTATCCCATAGCATGTTACAGACACTGATAATCAGATTAAAAGCGTTTTATCGTGAGAGCTGCAGGATGTGTTCTGTCGGATTTAGCAGAATACAGTAAACGGAGTTTTTATCGATATTATTGCGTTCTGTTTACATTTTTCAGCCAAACACCATCTGGAGAGCCATGAACTGGGGACCTTACTCTGTTGACCTCGGTATGCAGAAGGTGGACAATAAGGAGAGGCGGACAGAATAGTTAAATATTTACCGTTATCGGTGGCACTACGGTTTCTTTTCTTCTTGTTTTAGAAGTCTTTGATGGTGATGTAAATTGGGGTGAAGGTCACGTTTTAGCTGCCTCTTTACCGCTGACCCCCCGTTTCGGTTGGTCGCCTCAGAGGCTGCGCGCTGCCGCGGTTTGACAGGCGGACGCTCCGATTCCCAGAAGCGCGGAAGCAGAGTGCAGTGTTTGCACTGTCTTTTCACTGGGCTCAGACACATAAAGGGGAGTGATTGCGCCTGGCCTTTTCCCCCAGTTGTTATTGTCTCTCTTTTTTATATTCCGTTTTCTCCCCTTTTGTCTCCCGTATTGTTTGAGAGCAGAGAGAACACAAGCCCGGTTCGCTTTATTGGGAGCCGGAGCATGACATCACGCGGGTTTCGGGTTTCAGCTTTTACTACGGACGCGCACACACACACGCACTCACACGCACACACTCACACACACACACACTCACACACACGCACGCACACGGGGAGGCTGACAGCTGGGACAGTACTTCCTCTGGAGCTCGGCTGTGTGAGCGCACTGCGCTGGGAGCTGCTCGCACGGAGCGCGTATCCGTCCCTGAGCTCACGGCGATGCTCCGCGGCTGGATAACGGCTTAAATTCCTGTCGCTGATCAATCTGAAACATTGTGTTTTACTCCGTGTTTTCGTCCGTAATTTTCATGGTAAGTCAACAATTATTACGACATTTTCATTCATTCACGCCTTATTTTGCGGTGGTGGCTACAGCTGTTTAATTATATTGGTGTGTTTTGTAATCACGTTTAATTCGGGTGAAGTTAGCGAACTGCTAAGATTTACCTCACCGTTTGTCCTTCATTCTGTGATGAATGGTGATCGCACTGTAGTAGCCTTCGTTTGCGGTTTAAGATATAATTCATTTTGCCTTTTGGAAGCCTCGTTTTATGTAGTAGGTCTTTATGTCCATGCTTTGATTACATGCTGCTAAAAATCGATGGAGTGTTTGCACTTTTCGTCACTGGTTGTTTTCTGGCTATCTTCGTCCTGTTAAGTTTTTCATGACATGCTGCAAATATTGCTTATTAGATTAAATGTTCATCGTGACATCCTTTTGCTGTGTTAATTGTTTTATTTAAGAGGAAGGAGGTGTACAGTCCAGTTACTTTGATGTAAAGTCGTAATGTCGTGTTTCAGTTGTGCTGGACCGTTGCACGCCCATCCGCTCAGCTTGCCCTGGGGTTGTTTTATTACTGCTCGTTAACGGGCGCTGATGGTTCCTCCCGCTCCGTTGTTCAGTTAACCTGTCTTGACCCTCCGGGGATTAAAGAGTAAAACAGCTCATTGTTTTTTGTGCATGGGAGACCTGTTCGCTATTGTCTGCGCCCTCCTGCTGGGCTACTTTCCTTCTGAGTGTGAAGAGGAAGTCGAGCTGAAGCCCAGTCCTGAATTCAGATGAATTAAAAGTCTGTTTTGCGGCTGGTGGTTGTGGGGATGCGTGCGGGGCCATTAGGAAGGTGTAGTTGGTGTGTGCTGGAAAAAGGACCTCAGCATCCCCAGGTCATTTCCATACAGTTAGGGAAATACTGCTGCCTTCAAAGGTCGTGAACGGTATGGTAAAAGGCGTTTGCATTCCCAGGTAAATGTAGGCAAACTATTAAGAATACAGTTTTTTTTTTTTTCAGAATAACATTTTGAATTCTCTTTTTTTTTCGGGGGGGGGGGGGGGGGGGGGGTGGTATTGGGGATGTGAAAAAAGCTTTTTATTTAAACCAGTAACAATAGATAGGGGCGTGTTTGCTCCAACTAACTAGGAGTTAGGAACAGGGGTTGAGCAATGTTGGGGATATTGTGTCATAATATCTCAGACAGAAGAACAGCATTGTGACACAATTCTATTCATCATGCTGTTCCATGTCTTCTGAGCCATGACATCCCATCATGGATTGCAAAAACATGGTGACTCAGGATGAATGGATTTGATATTTTCAGTGGCCGAAAGATAAGGACTGCTTCTGTTTACTTTACATGCTGTAAACTGCTTCGTAAGACTTAGTTTAATTAAATTTAGCCAGCTATGTATGTTTGTTTGGCTTCAGATTTGACATTAAATTCTGGTTAATCTCAATGAAGTCATTTGTCGTACATGTAGATATTTCCATCTGGGCTAGAATTTAATTACTGTGAAAGCTCTCCATACAGAGTCTTAAGTATCTGTGTGCTGTTGAGAAATAGGCATAGTTTCAGAAGGATTTGTACTTCAGTCATTTGTTTTACAATGAAGCAATGAGTTTTACAATGAGTTCTTTTTTGTTCGTTTTTTATTGTAGTCAGGCATACGTCTGTGGAAGACAAGACTTGAGTGCAAATTTGCGTATCCTGTGTTCAGGTGCTCTTACATATGTGGTAGAGCTGCGTATAACACACCCAGAGAATCGTGTCGACATGTGTGCTCTTGTGCAGGTGCGTCACAAAAGGATTAACATATTTTTCCTACCTGCTTCATTCCGTTCAGCTCGCCCGAGCGCCAGTGTGCTGCGGTAGCTAAAATGAACCTTCCAGGCTGAAGTGTTTTTAGCCTTCTGTATCAGTCCTGTGTATTCGGCTTCCCCTAAATGCACTTTTCATTATTTACTTTCCATACGGCTCCCCTGAATTTGAGTTCTGTGTTTACCATTTAGTGTCTGTTTAGCCTAAAAGTGAGCTCGACCCAGGCTAGCTTCACTTCTGTGTGGTGGTTAGTTTCCCCTGTTGCAGTTTAACTTTCTGTTTCTCTCAGCCTCCCGAGTCTCTTCCCTGGTTTTAACACAGTAATGTGGAACACCAAAACGGAAACTCATGCAGATCTCATATTTTATGTACTTTAATTACAGAGGTCCTTACTTATTTATTTACATTTGTTGACGTGTGTAATCAAGAAGGGTAGGGAATAAGCTAGACTGCATAGCCAAAGAAAGTTTAAGTGTAGTGTACAGAGCTTGTTTGGGAATTTGACCAGGACACAGGGGTTAACACTACAGCCCTTTAAAATGACCACATAGAGTCATGCCCTCTACACCAAGTTGGTACCTTCAACACAGTGCCCCTATGACTGTACTGGAGCACTGGATTTACTTTGCCCAGAGGGAAGACTGCCCTCTACTGGTCCACCAAGACCACCTCCAGCAGCAAACTCTTCCCCCCCCCCCCCCCCCCCCAGGAGTTTTCCTATCCAACTGCCAGCTAAGCCCAGGGTCATTTGGCTGCAGCTGTTTAGGGTAGCAGTGTAGCAGAGTGGTTAAGAAGCAGGACTCGTAAGCGAAAGCTTATTGGTTCGATTCCCCACTGGGGCACTCCTACTGTACCCTTGGGAAAGGTACATAACCCACAATTGCCTCAGTAAATATCCAGCTGTATAAATGGATAACACTGTAAAAACAAAAAAAACTGTAACCGATGTAAATCGCTCTGGATAAGAGCATCTGCTAAATCCCAATAATGTAATGTTTAGAATATGAAGGATACAGGGCAGTATAGCCGCCTTCTCTGGGGAGTTTTACCTGGTACAGCTTATGACATGGATTGTGTTCATGTGTATTCAGTTTAGTGAGACATCAAGGTGGCACTGACCTCTGGAGTGCTTCAGAGAGGGATATTAGGGGTAGATAATTTAGAATGTAGAAATTGGACCCAATGTTCTGAAGTCCTGGGCATCTGAGTTTAGCCAATCTACTGGAACCCTTCCAAAGCATGAGGCACATCTGTTAGTGTAAGCGTTCTCTGCTGTCGGTAGTACACGCTGATTGTGTTAATACACCCTTAGTTTCTTTGATTTGATTAGCACGAGCAAACTGTAAGTCAGAGCCTGACATCTGCTTTGCTTGTTTGGTAGTTGTGGGGTGGTGCTGTACCCTGAGCATAAAGCTCAGTGCAAAATAATCATTGTAAACAACAGCTGGTTGCTGTGTGATATTACAGTGTACTGTGGCTTTACACTTGTGCTTTTCTGTCTCCACCTTTCTCTGTACATGAAATTTAAATGCAAATTTGTAGTGGGCAGCCATAAGTTAACATTTGGGTAACCCTATGCGCTACTACACACAGTAATATTTTGCCCACTGCTGCATATATATATAAAATATATGTATATATGTATATGCATATGTGTAGTAGCGCATATATATATATATGTATTCATATATGTATGAAAGCACACCGATGTGCCTTCCAGAGAGTAAGCGCCCTGCGAATTTCACAGCCATCCCTCCTCCTGCACGCTGTCAAGAGATACAAGCTGGTTCTCCGTTTTTAGCTTTGTCTGTTACTCACAGTCCACTTATTCAGAATTGCAGCGGCGCTTGTAAGAAGCTCTCCGTAATTCAGCGCAGTGACCCGGACCAGACTGCGTTTAATGCACAGCGTGTCTCTGGAGGAGGGCCCGGAGCTGTGTCGGGTCACCGGCGCGCGTTGGCTCGCTGCACGGTGGAGGAGCAGTGGAAGGTGTGAGGCGTTTCACCTCCTCTCCCCTCTCTCCTCCCCCCATCCGCCCCCAGCGCCTGAACCTCTTCATGCCTAGCCCGGCCGCTTTTCACCCCCAGTGTGTGGAGGTTTTCCTGTTGGAGCGCAGGGACTGCTCCCTCTCTCTGTAAAGGGTGTGTGGGTGGTCCGCTTCCATCCAGTTTTAGTCATTTTCAGTGCAAGTGCAGGTTATTTTTGCACTAGCATCAATGTTTTTTTTTTTTGTCTAAAGAAAGACTAACACTGAAGGCTTGAGTACAGCCCTGTCCAGTGCCAAAGCAGAGGCTATTCTAGTTTCTGCGTGATTCGCTCATCACAGGCTATAAATATTCTGTCAGTGAGTGCACAGGAGTTATGTTCTGGTACAGAAAGCATGGCTTACACAGGTGCATTTGTTCATGTGTGTTTGCGTCCATGCAGGTGCTTGTGTGTGAGTGAGAGAGGGCGCTGACCCCTGCTGGTCTTGGTCAGTCTTGTACTGTTGTAGAGCTTTTTGCTTGAGCCCTGTACTGTTATGACACCCTCATCTGAGTCTGGCAGCAGCTGGTTTGTAAGAGTTTTCCTGTTTTTTTTTTGGTTTGCTCTGCTTGGTCCCATGGAAAACAATAAGCATACCTTGTCCTGGCCCTCGTCTCTCTGAACTGTAAAGTCATGGCCTGTCTGCAGCACAGAGGGGCAAGAGCACCCTGCTTACCACTCATAGCTTTGTAATTGGCTGTTAGGTACAGCTGCCTTTCTCCCATTGGCTGGGCACTCTGGGTGTATCAGCAGGGAGTGCTGGACAGCGAGGCGGTCCAGGCGACAGAGTGGGTTCTGCTGTGTGGAGACTGTGGGCTTGGCAGCACCTCGCCGCTCCAGAGCTCTGGCACTCCAGTGCTGTCCTGGTCTGTATCCGCAGCGGCAGAGAGAAACGCTGACCAGAACCACTCATTCCTGTGGTACTGAGCAGCTCCAGCGAGTCAGCACTTTCCCATCCCTCTCCGGTCCAGTCCACGGCGCTCCACTGGAGGTTCATGCTAGTCCTACAGAGACATGGTTTTAGTGTAGCTGAGCTGCAGTATGCATTCGTCCAGAGTGAAAACAAAAACTAGACCCAGAAGAAAATGAGAAAAAAAATAGCAGGCCTGCGTGGCCTGCTCATTTAAGGAGCTGAAGGCATGAGAGAAGGAGTGCTTAGAGCTGTTTTCACAGGACCCTTCCCAGAGCCGTAGCACAGCAGCTTGGGTGAACCCCCCCCCATGCATTAGTATTTATTTCTCTAGCTTCATTAGATTTGAAGAGCAAAGGAAATTTAGCTGCAGTAATTGGATCCTCCCCCAGGGTGGGTGGCTGCACGGTAATTGTCTCGGTTTGGTGGTCTGTACACAGAGCAGAGATGGATGGGGGGGCAGAGGCTGAAGCGGAGGGAGGAGTTTGAGTGGACTGACTGGCTGAATGATGGGGGTGAGTCACTTTAACGTGGGATGGAGATACAGAGGGATGACATCCTGTTCTCTGAGGCCTCGAGGGCCTTAGCTCGCCCCGCTCGGGGGGGGGCTCGAGGTACAGGTAACCCCAGCAAACTGAGAGCACACAGGAACAATAGTGTTGGAAGGGAGGTCGTGTTTACTCCTAACTTTGAATAGCGAAAGCTTTGAGTGTCCGATTACTTTCATTGCTTTCATTTTTATTAGTTCCTTTAACCTCAGAGCTTTTATGTAGTTTGCTCCCCGGGGTTGCCTGTGCTGTTTAAAGCGGATTGGAGTTCACGGAGTTCAGTGGTAAATTTTGCCGATTTTTGCCGACGTCGGCGAGCGGCACCTGTGTCTTCGCGCTGCCGAAACTCACCGCCGCGTCTTCCCCGTCGCCTTCATTGTTTTAAACAACCGCTGCGATTCATATTTTATTATCCGAGCAGATGGTTCCTTTTCCACCCGGCCCTAATTGAATGTGAAAGGCAGCCGATGTGTTTTGAGTGACGTTAATGGTGAGCGCAGTGGCAGCATGTGGCGGTGCATTTTTACTGCCTCCGGAGCGCTTGCCTGCGGAGCGCACAGCATGTGAGCGGCGGGCCGACACGTGCGTCCGTGTGCGCGTGTGGGTGGGGGTGTGTGTGCGCGTGTGTGCGTCGGGCACGGACGGGCACGCATGCGTGCGCATGAGTATGGTCCCCGAGCTAAAAGCATGCACGTCGGGCGCTAAAGTTTCTCGCTGAAAATGCCACTCTAATGGCTTTTTAAAGTACGGTCCCCGTGACATGATGGTTTTTTGTCGTCTCTTCGCCGGGCTTTTGTGCCGCCCTAGCGAGGCGCCCCCAAGTGTTCCCCGTCCGCTGCCAGCATGACACTTTCACAGGAATGCCTTTTATCTTCCTTTAAGCCCATTAGCGCACCAAAATAATTGGTGTCCCCCCCCCGCCCCCCTTTTTTTTTTTAACCGAGAGATTGGACGGGCTTTGGCGCGGAGTTATCAGCGGGATGATTCCGGCCAGCAAGCAGCAGGAGGACAAGCTGTGGCACCTTAACTCCTGAGGGGAGGAGTTATGCGTCTCCTGTGCCACTTCGCCTGCTCCTGGTCGTGGTTTCCAAAACAATCCACCCCCCCCAAACAAGGAGCGCACGTACAGGAACCTGAACTGATTCAGGTGATTTAGGGGGCAGTAAAGTGTGCATGGGGCAGCGGTGCCCACTGTATGTGGGCAGTACGGTGGCCTGCAAGGGTCCTTTTTCCAAGAGCACAGAGGATGGGCTGAGCCAGCAGTGCCACATGCCACGGTTCCACTCGTCTCCATGGAAATTCTGCCAGTGAGAATTTCAGGACAGGACAACTGTTTGTGTGATCTGCCTTGTAAATTAATTTCTTTTTCTCCTCCTCCAGCTCTCTCTTTTCTTTTCAAGGATTTGAGGAAAAAAAGTCTTTTCTGTAGCATTTATAGCCTGGCAGTAAGTTGTAGAATGCATTGAACCAACCGCTGTTGTACCATCTGCCATTGGTGGTTGCCCTTGGAAACACACTTGTATAACCTTCAAAATGCACGGTGACTAAGTTTGATATTTTGTTTGCTTGGCTTCATCTGCTGTTTCGCTTGCGTTTGGTTTCATTCTCTTCAGCCTTCTCTTTTTGACTTGGAGTCAAAAGAAGACAAAAAAAAATCCACTTCTGAAACAACAAGTTTGACTCAACTGAATGGATGTCAGAGCAAACAGAGGGGTTATATATTGAAATTGGCATCCCTGCGAAAGCTAGAAAAGGTCAGTGGTTTCCTACTCTTGAGTGAATCCAGTGTCTGCAACTTTGTTTTATTGAGTTTTATTCCGGCTCTTTGTATCGGTAGGGAAACCAGCAGCTTTGCCTGTTTTTCTCTGACCATCAACTGCAGCAAGAGGGGGTCGGCAAATTCGTAACGCTAACCGCTGTGACTGTATATTCTTAGTGTGAAAAGCACAATGGGCAAAGTTTTTCACTCAAAAGTTTCTGATGGTTTGTTGTCCCAGTAAGCATCTTGTTAGAGCAGGAGACAGAGAGAAAACAGCCTATTGGTCAGTCTTGGAGTTCACAACTGGAACCCGCTATGCAGGCTGGGTAAACTCAAGACGTCAGGGAGCACAGCTCCTGTCCTACACAGGGGCTGGAATTACAGGCACTTGTCACAGTCACTGAACAAGAACATCCAAGAACATTTCCCTTTGTGCTGGCAAGGTGCATCATTGGCCAGTCGATTGCTCGACCGTGAGGACACTGATCAATTCGACAATTTGGCTGTTCTTGGCTTCCAAAGAAAAAAAATGTGAAGAACTATCCTGCTGATTGGTAGCAGGACTGAATATTGACAGAAAGTGGAATTTGTTGATTTCTTGCCTCTGCTATAGGCTAAACTAGTGGGGTGCCTTGAAAGATAAAGACACAGTTCTCACAGAAAACATTTAGTGTGGAAGCACTTGGAAAGAGTCTGTTAAAGGGTGTAAAGTATGTGGTTGATTCATCAATTTTAACACCTTTGGATGGTGCAATTTCCAAGAGAGTCATCCTGTGATGTGTGATTATCTGTGGTTCAGGTTCGGGTTCCCAAACCCTCGAATAAAGGGACTGGCCTTTTCCAGGCTGAAGCCCCTTGTGCTGTCTCTCATCCCTGCAAACCTCCCACTGATATTATAGTTCCTTTTTCAGTGTGAGTTACACAGCCTGTGTATATATTTACTGTAGCACTTCATATAGCAGTTCTTGTACTGAACCCTGTTCAAGGACACTGTTCAGTGGCAGCACTCCACCCAAGAATCCCACATGCATTTTTCCACTTACACATCCAGCTCCTTAACTACCACCCCACTGCTGCTTTCATAGGTCACTGTTACCCAGCTACCCCTGCCTCGGCGCAAACAACACCCGAGAAACGGACAAATCCCCCTCCCCCCTTCAATGACTGCTTTTCTCCCCCACAGATCAGATGGCTCTGAGGGGCATTAGCAGCGGTTGGGTTAGCCTGCGTCAGCAGCGCCGTCCCGCTGAGACCGCACTGAAAGGCCCGAAACGTGGCTGTGGTGGACGGAGCAGGGCTGCCTGTCAGTCATTACTCCGGTTTACCCCCATGTCTTCCCGAAAAGCAGCGCTGAGCTCAAAGCTGCTGCTGTCTTTAATGGTGCCCTGAAATTGGATGGAGAGCCATTAACTGCCGGGGAAGTTTAGAGGGATGTAATTGCAGTGCTGGATTGCCAATGGAGCGGTTAGCTGAATGTTTGGTACGGCTGCATTTTTTTATATGATACCGGATGAATCAAAGTGTGGCAGGGAAATTTTATTTAATCTGGCATTATGGTGTCTTTGCCAAATGCTCTAACTGACACTTTCCCACTTGCTTACTGTAACCAGTGGAGCACAACCAACGTCACTTGACATGTTTCATAGGTCTCCAGGGCACTTGGCCTGTAAAATATCAATGTCATTGAAAAACGACTCTGAAAATGTGCGTGAATATAACTGAAATGTATGTGCTTTGTGGTGAAAGAGTCATGTCTTTCAGCTGCATCTCCTTCGCATTCTCTCTCTTTCACGTGTACCCGTATACCCTCCTGCTTTTCTTTCTCTCTGTCTCCGTCTCTGCATAATTTCTGCAGTCCCTGTGTATATGTGGTATTTTTAGTGTGGGGAGCAATCCCAGCACAGGGGTTGTATTTCCCAGAATCCCTTGTTCTATGTGCTTGAGTTAATGCGGTTCTTAGACTTATTCTTCCAGCGGGCTGTCAGCGCACTGCTTCAAAGATTCAGTCAGCTGCTGTGTGACCTTCACACTGCATGCGTTGTAACGCACACACACACGCACACCCACGCTTGTACTCTCACACACATGCGTGCGTGTACACACACTCACTCACACAGGCGCGCACACACACACACATGCACACATGCACACACACACATGCACACACTCACACTCATACAGAATACACTGATTGAATTTCCACAGGAACAATGTAATTAGCAGAAGGAATGGATTTGCCTGTGTATTCTTTCCTTGGTGGATTGAGCTGGACCAGGGTCAGAGCGCTTTTTGCTGAAGCCTGTGTGGGGTGTGACGCGCTGCCAGGTACCAGTGTGAGACTGGCTGAATGGCTCTCTCTGAGGTGGTCCAGGTGTGTCTCCACAGCTGCGTTTGTAGTGGCTAGCATGGCAGGACTGTAATTGTCTCTCCCGCAGGTGTTTGGGACAGGGGAGCCGAGATTGCAGAACTGAAAGGACGGGGGGGATTATAGGTTCTCATCTGCGCCTCCCCCGAAAATTCAGTTTCCAGTTTTCCATTTAATTAACTCGCTATTTCTGAGGCTCCATCCTTGCTTTAAACTGCCGTGTGCTTGACCACCTTGTTTCATTCTGCAGAAATTCCATTTTGGCACTGAAATGGAACGGTCAAGTCAATGTGAACAGATATTTCATGTTCACTATCCTGCCTGCAGCTGTTTGCTAGTCCAGAGTATTCGGCTGGATTGCAGACATTTCTTCTCGCAGACAGATGATCATTTTTAAATTTAATTTCTCGGGTGTAAGTGCCGCTCTGACAGGATGTCAGACTCTTTTGGTGTCTCTGATAATAATCCTGGTCATTAATGAATCATTCAAGAGTCAGTTGGAGCTCAGCCGTCAAAAGCCAGGCTGTGTGCAAACACTGACAGAGGCGGGGTGGAGCTTTTGTTTGTGTTGCACGGGGCCATGGAAGTGCTCTGGCCCCATGCAGAGCTAAAAGGAATGGCATTAGGGTTCAGTCAGACGAGCTGCCTCAGCATTCCCTGTGTCTCCCTGCTCTTACGCACATGCGCACAGCTCCACAGGCCTCGCCTCAGCTCGGCTGCCCCACCCTGCCTCAAAACCTACCCCCCATTTCACCGTGGGCACCTCAAATGCCGTAGATGTTTCGGTTTTATGCATCTGCTGCTCCGCAGACAAGCTCCACGTTCAGTTCAGCACGCAGACGATGGACACCTAAGCCTCTTTAGACTGTCTTGAGGGAGCGTTCGGACGTCAGAGTGATGCAAATTCAGCTTCGCAAACACCGCTGAAGCACGGTGCACCTGAACGCTCTTTTAACCACGTTGGCCGTCTCATCTCGCCAAGGCGCCCAGTGCCCGCCCCAGTGGCAGCTGGGAGCCAAGCTTCCCTCTGTAACCCGATTTAGAAACGTGTGTTCAGTGACACAGTGGCTGGCTTTATTTCCCCATGAATGGAATCTTTTTTTGATTGAGCAATGAAGCACAAGAATCATTATTATTTTTTTAATTCCCTTTTTTTTCATGGAAAAGGAGCTTTTTAGGTCGGCCAGAGGCGTGCTGTGAGCCGCTTACCGCTTTGTACTGCACTGTACCGATCATAATGTTTTCACATGAGTAGGACTTTTCCGTTCCTCTCTCTCTGCACGGGTGTGTGTGTGTGTGTGTGTGTGTGTTTGAGTCATTGGGAGTAGTCCATTGCTCAGCTGTGGATTTGTGTAGCTTTGCATTTCAAACTTAGCATTTGCAAATGATCTGCACTGCACCTCTATGAAGTGGTCTTTCCTGATTTTTATGGAACAGCCGTTAGCCATGTACAAGATGTGCTCTCAGTCATTTTACAGCGTTTTACACTTTATTTCCAGCTCCAAAGCTGTTAGCCCCCTCAAATTTGAAAACTTTAAGGAATATGGTTATGTGTGTGGAAATGTACTCACCTGAGCTCTGAATCTAGCTGAGCTACACTGATATGCTTCAGGTGGTGTAATTAATTTGGTGGTGTTCATTCATACTGACTCATACGCAGCATTTCTCATGATTTTAAAAACCAATGAATGCATTAAGTTGGGGGAGTGACCAGAAAACAAAACAAAAACAGCGCTCTGGATGCACTAAGTTCAGGACAAACCAAAGCCCTTTGTAGGGAGCTTAAGATCCTAGTCTCTGTAATTTCCGTTGTCTCTTTAACTTCAGGATGTTTCTTCACAAAAAAAAAAAAAAAAAAAATCGTAGAGACTTACTCATTCATCAGATAATCTATTTAAAATGGTAGAGCTGAATTCAGTCTCCGAGAATCATCTCTGCCCAACAGGTTCATTAGAAGTGAAAGCCATCCAAAAGGCGTTAAATTAAAAATAATAAAAATCAATTTGTGCAACGGGGGAGCGGGTTTATTTATAGAACTGCTTAGGGGGATTATAGGGGCTGCTTCCACGCCTGGGCTGGAGTTGGTGGATGGAATTCCAAGGCGAAGGCGCTGTCAGGGCCAGTGGAGCTGTGTTCAGATATGGCGGCTGATCACAGATCAGCAGATGGGGGTCTGCTCTGCACTCAGGGGGGGAAAGCTGCTCACTCAGTGTGCAGGTAAAGGCTTTCCAGGCACGAGCCACTAAGCCACGTAGCGTCTCTGAGCCTCTGTGTGTGTGTGTGTGTCTGGGACTGGGAACAGTAAGGCCCTCTCTCTCTGTGGAGCAGTGCAGCTCAGTCACACGCTCAGTGCTTTCTCCAGGTGTGAGGCGGTGCTGGCGCAGTTTCGGAAGGGGGGGGGGGGGGAGATAAGGGGCTCATTTGGCTCAGCTGGATGTTTGGGTCCTGAAGGACTTGGACCTGTTCTTGTTTTCTTCTTGTTTTTGCAAGTTATCCATTGTAACAAATGCCATTGTAACAGAAAAATTGTGTAAACAATGAAAAAATAACACTTTGTAACGAAAGCAGGTTTACCGCGAAGCATTTTGGTGTTTGTGGAGTGTTTGAGTAATTGAATATCGGTATGTGTTTGTGCCTGTGTGTGTGTGTGCATGTGTGTATAAATGCAAAAGATGTCACAGGCTGACATGCAGAACGAGTCCAGCCACCAAAGAAGTGAAAGTGTGCTGTTTCTTCTCCACCTGCATGCGTGCGTGTCTGCAGCAGCAGGCCCCAGAGCAGGTGTCTGTCTGGACCTCCTGCCCCCGGGCGGCGGCTCTGACTCTCTCTCCTGTCTGATCCGCACCCCCCGCGGCCTCTCTTCGGGGCCCCCGCATGCTGGACGCCCCGGGGGCTTCTGGAGATAAAGTGAATTTTAAACCGATGGTGCGGGCCGGCATGTACCGGCGCAGCAGGGGAGACAGCGATAAGGAACTTCGGACAGTTAAATCACGTCTCCCAAACCGAGGCTTGCCACCGATGGTTCGGATATGAAAACTACGGTTGTTGCATTGCGTTCTCACCATAAACCGGCAGTGAGGATACGGATGGGGCCCTGATTCTGGGAAGGTAGAAATTGGCAAGCGGCGTGACAGAAGTCAAAACGAGCAGTGGCGTAGCGACAGAAGGAGAGCCATTTCCACTGCAGGTTTTAACATCCAGCGAAAATCTCCCATCGCTGTTGAAGGTGTACGGAGACGGATCAGCGTGATACAATGTGACTCAGAAGAATAAGTGCATTTCTGTGCCCGGTGAATCATGGTGCTTGGTATTTGGTGATGCCGAATGCAGTTCTCTCAGACCTCCCTGCTGTGGAATGCGAACGGCAAATCAGATTACATGACTGTTGTCACATAAACTCGTAAGGAAAAAAAAAAAAAACGTGTTTTCTGTAATTAAACTGCAATAAACCATCCCGGCTCTGTAATAAGGAACATCATCTTCTCTTGTGGAAAGTTTCAAATGATTCTTGTTAGCTTGTTTGTTTTTGTTTTCCCAGGACCCCACGGGCAATAATTGAAGGTCTCGTCAGCCGGTTATCTGACAGACGGTTGTTATTATTATTATTGTTATTTAATTGTTTAATGAACCCCCCCCCCCCCGCACTTTTTAAAAATGGTATTTCCACAGGCCAGGGAGCGGTGTGCGGCGTGGAAAGGCCAGCAGACTCGCTGTCTCACTGACCGGCCCGCAGACTCGGGTCTGAAGGGGTGGGGGAGGCGGGGCAGGCGCGGGCAGCGCCCTGGCCTTTCGGAAAAGGTTAGCCTTGATGCTGGGGGGACGGGGCTGAATGGCAGGGTCTCTGCAGGGAGGAGCTGCCCATTGTTGACTCTCCCTGAGTTTTTTTCCCTGTGAAAGGAGGGTCAGCAGCGGAATATGAATTAGCTTATTGTTTCCTCAGGCTGACGCCTTGAGGGACAGGAAGCTGCTCTGCATTTAGCAGTGAGGAAGATCATATCTATCTGCCCTTGGCCTCATCTTTTAACATTTACAGCTTAAAAAATGTAATATATCTAAGTATATGACCTACAAAAAATATATATAGTGAAGAAAATCAGTGAGATAAAAACGGTAAGAATTTTGAGTGATACATGCCACCATATGGGTGGTTTGGTTGTCTCTCTTGTGCTACAGTTCACTCTTTAGCCCGTTTGCCAAAAAGAGATCCCACAATGTTATTAGAGGGAGCTGCAGTCGTGGGGTTTGATAGCCTATGTTTTCGGGTTACTGTTTCAATGGAAAGGGAGTTTGGATTCCTGCAGTGCGGTTGGAGGGGGGCCAGGGGGCCAGTTTTACCTCCCACAGTGGCTAGTTATTACCCAGAACCCCCGACGCCTGTCACAGAAGCACAGCCTCTCCGGCTCCGCATGAGTCTGGGCCTACCCCCCACACTCCCCTTTTCCGGCTGATAACTGTTCCCCAAACCCCCCCCACTCCTCCCATGCCCCGCGGTTACCGCCTGATAAATTGTGTTTACAGCCAATTAGGATGATTTGTAATCTCCTTTTGCTTGCTGTCAGCGTGCATTCACATTAAAGGGGGGAAAATGATTTGTTGGTGCTCCATTTGCTGAGTTTTTCATAAACAAGGTAATGATTTGTCTTCACTCCCCCCATCTTTCCTTTGGTGAAATTTAATGTAATTTTTCTAATGCACCCTAGTTATAAACCACAGACTAGTGCATGGGCAACTAGAACTGATAGAATCTACAGGAACGGCTGGTAATTCAGCATTGTGTATCGTGTGTGTGTGTGTGTGTGTGTGTGTGTGTGTGTGTGTGTGTGTGTGTGTGTGCGCGCGCGCGTGCGTGTGCTACCCAGCGCTTTATGGGATAATAATCTTTCTCGCTGCTTGTACTATATGATGAAAAAATGGGTCTCCACGGCAATAATCAGGAGTGTACTGATGGTGAAGAAATGGAGCAAATGAAACATTAAAGAAACGCTCTGAGAAATCTCCTCCAAGAAAAACAGCCATTTATTCAGTCTGGCCAGCAGTAGTCAGTCTTAGATCTGCTGCACAGCTGTTCAAGGTGGACATGATTAATTGTGCAATGTTTTTTCCAGGTTTTTTTCCCCCATTTGTTTGCTTCATTATTACAGCATAGCTAGGTAAGGTCAGTGAAGGAGGAGAACCATCAAGAACACACATCGGTTACTGGTGTGCTGATCATGCATGGGGAAATTCTAATTAGCGCTCGTCACGCTAATCACCTCAGACAGAGCTGTGCGTCCATACCTCCTCCTTTGAGCCTGGAAACAACTGCAGGCCTGTTAAACTTCAAGTGAAACATGACAGACTGTTGAAATCTGTCAAGGGCTGTACGCTTTTGGTTCCCTACACAGCAGTGAGGCCATTCAGTTATTGTGCAGTATGTTTTAAAGAGGTATGTGTTGATATGTTTTTAAATTGTACCATTTTGTCAGTAAATTGTTCAGACAGGCAGAGTCATCAAACTGAGCGGTGCTCTTCCAGGTGCACTATACTTACTTGACCAGTGTCTGTACTGAGTATCTAAACTTGTCAGAGAATGACTGTTTGAGTGCATTCTATGCTGTCCTACTCTATCAGACCCATAAAGTTGTGTAGTGTAGTTACTATGTTTTTGTAGATTACACGATTGCAAAGTATTGTTTAATATGCCATACTATCACAACTGAACAGCAAGCATGCCATGAAAAGTGCTCTCACATGTAGATAGCTTTCCGATAAATCTGTGCCCTTTTTGTTGTTAGTAGTATTCGAATCAGCATCATTAATAGTCATTATAATAAATATTTTCAATTCTTTTTCCCCAACTCCTTCAGAAGCCCAGAGATTTAAGCCTTTTGGAGATTTTCCCCTTTTTTGGTTCAGTAAGAGGAATAACGGCAGAAAAACGGTGGGCTCTGGCCTGCACAGAGGGGAAAAGGCTTGCATGCGCTCCTCTCTGCTCCTCTCTGCTCCTGTGGCTTTAGCAGGGCAATCCGGGATTTATAACCACAGACCACATCCTACCAAGCATGCATGGTGATATTTAAGAATTCAACTGAGAAGGCACAGAGGGGAAAAATGCTGTCATTTTTTTCTTTCTTTTTTTTTTTCCTTCAGCTTCAGTCCAGCACACTTCTACTCCATTGGTTTGGAGAAAAATGGGTGGAAAAGGTGGTAAAGAGAACGTGGAAGAGCATGGTCTGTTTGAGTTTCTGTGTCACGTCCGTCCCAAACTGGGGGAATCACGCTGCCTGCCCCACCCGAATCTTAAAAAGGCTTTTTTTTTTTTTTGTGTCGGTCACACATGCTTCTAATTTAAGGTGACCACAGGTCCGCTCAGAGCCGCATGGTTTTCCCCCAGTGCAACAGACTGCAGGGATTTGTCATGAAGTCCTTTTAGGTGTGACATTAGATTATGGTAATTAGGCTTCCTGTGTTTCTGCAGTAGCACTGAGCACCAGTGAGCTCACAGTTCACACACTGTATGGAAACCTTCTTTTTTGTCTTTATGTGCAACAGTGTTGCATGTTTAAGTATTTAAGCAGGTTAAAATGAGAGATTATTTCTTGCCCTCGGTTTGTGGAGTTGAAGGTGAAGTTTCTGCTGTTTTAGTGCAGTGCAGTATCCCAGCAGCCTGTGGGCCCACTGGAGAAGACACGCCCCCGTCATGAATAAAATGTTCCCTGTCATGTTTGTCTTTGATTTCCGATAGTTTGTGACAGGCATGGAGACGGGTTAATAATGCAGCATCTCTGTGGCTCCCGCTGGCTGGCAGGATCCACGGGTTGGAACTGAAACATTTCCATTTAGGGCCAGAGTCCCGGTGCCGGTGCCCCTGTCTCTGCCTGAGCAGCAGCACCGCCATGCTGGACGCAGGGACAAGCAACCTGTGAATGAGGGCGCTCCATTTCACACCTGTGAACTCTGCGTTAGGAAGGCAGAAGCACCGAGCGTGAGTGTGTGTGTGCGCTTGTGTATCTGTGTGTGTGTGTGTGTGTGTGTGTGTGTGTGTGTGTGTGTGTGTGCGCGTGTGTACGCGTTCGTGTGCGTGCGTGCGCGTGTGCGTGTGTGTGTGGATGCCAGTGGGAGAAGCTCAAAGGCAGTGGTGAGGGCTCTGTCTAACGTGAGGCTGGCTGATGTATGTGCCTCCGCAGCCGTCGCTCTGAGGAACGGCCGGGATCTCTGACGTCAAGCCCTGATCACGTGGGCGGTGCTAACAGGGCCCCGGGCGTCCGTCCAATCCCGTCCCGAGCTCCAGCGGCTGTCCATCAGCACATCTGTACGGAGCTCGCCCCGGGCGGGTGTAAATGCTCATGTCCCATCGCTGGGGGAAGTGGACCGTGCAGATCCAGCTGTCTGTGCTCCGTGCAGAGAAGAATACCAGCCCACTCTAAAAGTGAAACAGCTTTACTGACCAGCCTGTACGTCTTACACACGCCACTGTCACTCGCTACAGACACTCCTGAAACGGGTGGAAAGGCGGAGGGCTTTGTGGTGCTTTTCTTACAGTGTAGCTTAGTGCTGGCGAGATCCCCTCCTGAAGGCCCTCGCTGTGCAGGGTCTGGGCTGTATCGTGTGCATTCCCCACATCTCTGAAAGAACTCATAGCTCCAGTTTCACTGTGTGCAAAAGCCCTTGAATATTTTGTCAGCTGTGTGCGGAAACACATTGATTTTGTGCAGTTTGTAGCTAGGTCCAGATGCTATTAACACTCCAGAGAGAAGTGATACATTTTGTATTGATTTATTACAGGGGAAACTCGTGTGGCTGATGGATCGGGGAAGGTCTCGGGCTTAATATAAGCATTACTGGCTTCTTTACAAAGAGGATAATATACTGTTGTTAAAGCAGTGCTCTTCATGATGCCTGGGCTTACCTCTTTAGTTATGCGCCGAATGGCAGGGGGCTGGAACCTCTGACCCCATCGCCACTCTCTGCTTGGAAATGTGCTAATCTGCACCAAGGCGTGGCCAGCATTCAGGCCCTAGTATCACTTGTGTCAGCACATGTGTGTCTGTGTATGAGTGTGTTTGTGTGTGTGTGCGCATACTTGTGCGCGCGCGCGTGTGTGTGTGTGTGTGTGTGTGTGTGTGTGTGTGTGTGTGTGTGTGTATGGTAAGGCTGTAGCATTTGTAAAGTAGATAGATTGATGACTGCTTTGGGTGTTCCAGCATCAGCAGTGTTAGATTGTTTGTGTTAGGGTTGAGACAGAATATTAAGTAATTAAAATGTAATTTTTTTTCTCATGCATATTCCTAAGAACCCCTCATAATAAAACTGATAATTGATATCACTAATTCTCCTGCATGAGTGTGTGAATGAATGCAGATTTCTCTGTTGTCATTGTCATTGTTTTCAACTGGAGTTGCATACACAAGCTTTGGGAAAAAAATCCGTGTTTGGACTGTTGATCTTGGGAGCCACAGAGTGCTCACTCACAAAATGACTAGAATGGGAATGCACACCCCCCGTTCTGTAACTGATAACTGTGAAACTGCCTCTCTGCTGACCATTTTACTCAGTTTGTTAAATGTGGCGATTAGGAGTGCTTCCTCATTAGATTTGATTGTTCCTCCTTTACAGTAACCCATTTCTGGCGAATAGCAGACGTCATTTGCTTGTTAAAACCCGATGCGCTGGACATTTTTGCAAATGGGATCATTGTCATTTTGGATTGGACCAGAGGGCAGAAGCGCATATATCTGTGCGTTTTCTGCGAATCAGAGACACTGACCGCTCAGTAAGAAGGTCTTGCGCTGTGCTCCAGATGCAGTCTCTGCGCACAGCGGCGTGTGTGCGGGCGTGTGTGCGGGCGTGTGTGTAGAAGCAGCGGGGAGAGGTGGTGCCGTAAGTCTGCCCAGCGACCACACCACCGCCTCCCTGCCAGTAATGCCTACATAATTACAGCGTGTGTCTGCGTGCTAGGCCTCGCTCCAAACCAGGCTGAAACAGATCCACTACGCGCTGCTCCTCTTGGGATGGGGCGAGGCACACCCATCCAGTTCTGTGTGTTGAGGTGATTTAATGGGGAAGGGGTTTCTGGAAGGGCTTCATGTTTGTCAGTGTCCCCATTGTGACATCATGGGTCATGTGACCATAATCTCAAGTTTGGATTCCGTTCCAGACCAGACCAGCAGGACACAGAAATTGACAAGGCCATTTTCCACAGTCTTCATAGGATTATATGTCTTTTCACCAACAAAATGTTCATGTTCCAAAAACTCAGCTCTGGGTGGGTCATTTGAGTTTTTCCTAGAGCATCCCTCAACAATGAATTGTATCGCCTAGTAAAGTGCTGAAATTCATATGCCGCCTTGGGCAGACTTCCAGACCAGCTCTCCCTCAATTGGAGTCGGCCTGGAGGTTTCATATCCCAGTGATGAAACGTGCCTTTCTGTATATAAACAAGCATCCCCACCGCACACACACAAAGTGTTGAGTCAGGCCACGTGCCGGCTTCATTGCTCCAGAGCCACCACGCTTACGAACCCAGAGAACAGGCTGTTTCCTCTGTAATGGCCGTTAATAGCTCTCCTCTCACATCCTACTTCCTGGGTCCCTGCAAAGAGCCGCTCACAGCCCCTTACAGTGTGTTGTCTGTTCCTGGAACAGGGATTGTATTTATAGATAAATTGCTCCCATGAAAGGGACCTTAATTTGGCTGGAGAAGGAGGAGGAGGGGTGGAGGGGAGAGCTGGGCAGCACAGCGCCCTTGTGATCAGAGCATGACTGGTAGCAGCAGCCAGCCTGCAGCTCCAGGACCGGCTCAGATCGCTGCCGCTGCAGCGGGGAGACGGGGAGCAGGAAGCGGGGACCGAGCGGCGCTGTGTGGCTCTCGCCTGGACAGGGGGCCGGATCGCCATGCTGAAGTTCGCCACCACCCACTGCTCAAGGTGTGTACGTGCTGGCCATCCGAGTCCCTCATCTGGGGAAGCGTTTAAGGAGCGGAGACGGAAGGTCAGGGTAGAAGCGCGGCGCGGCCTCCGTGACCGCCTCGTACGGCACCGTGCTCGGGTGCAGGAGTCCACCGCATCCTCCTGTCGCTCTGTGACTCGCACACAGAGTCAGAACGGTAAACACAAGCAGGCAGTTACAGGGGGAAGAGACTCAACTTGCCTGGTGTTTAAGGCATCTTTGCATTTCATACTTATTCATGTGTCTTCAGCAGACTTTAGTGTTTTCATGAATACTGCAACAAGCCATCTACCAGAATCTGAAATCATTTTCTATTAGAAAGTGTTTTTTTTTTTTTTTTGTTTTTTGTTCTGTATTTCATTAGACACGACTTTGGTTAGAAAGTTGAACCAGGTGATTTGCAGTTTAATAAGAAACAGTGGTGCTGCTTGCTTGTTCCCATCTGTATTTAAATGGGTGGCTCTGCTGGTGTTTTCATCTGTTGGGAATGAAATCAGAGGCTCTGCCGGTGTTTTGTCTCTGTTGGCATTTCAGTGGGAGGCTGTGTGGATTTTTCAAGGCTGAAGGGTAGCACAGTGTGTAAGGAGTTTCTACTCTTTTGTTGTGATGAAACGTCGCCTCTGCATCCGCATAAGACGCAGAAAGATGAAGTCCTGCCTGTGGGGTTACGGCGGTGCTGCCCCCATTCCCAGTTCTGCCGTAATCTCCCCGCTTTGCCGTTTTCCTCCCCTGCCTTCCACCCGGCTGTCACATCTGTGGTTGGAAAAGTTATTTCTTGGGATTAAATGAAGGCCGAGGTTCTTGTGTAGTTTGACAGTCGCTCGCGTGGTTTTCGTTGGCTTGTGATCAAACTGTGAAGGAGAGGTGCTGTACAGACCGCAGACCGTATAGGATTTACTGGCGCTGGATGGCAGTGGTTTATGATCTCTCTCTCTCTCTCTCTCCCTCTCTCTCTCCCTCTCTCTCCCTCTTTTTCTCCAGTCACAATGAACGGAAGGTGACCTGTAAACACCCCGTCTCCGGTTTACCCTCACAAGACAACTGCATCTTTGTCGTCAACGAGCAGTAAGTCGCTTCATGTTGTGTTTTTGTGTGTGTGTGTGTGTGTGTGTGTGTGTGTGTGTGCGCGCGCGTGCGTGCACGCATGTGTGCGCGGGTGATTGAATCAGCTGTATTCCACCTGTAGTTAAAGAAAGAAAGATGAACTCTAACCCTTCGCAGTATGTGTTGCAAGTCCCCGTTATAATCAGTGTTAACTTGCAGGCCTCGGGTGCGGTAGGCATTGGAAGTGGGGTTACAGTGGGCCCCCTTCCCTGCTGCTGCGTGGCCCTCTCCTCACGGTGAAACCTGCACTGGCCACGGTCTGTGTGCTGTAGCGAGCAGCAGCAGCAGGGTAAACGGCTGAGGAGGGGCTCTGAGAAGCGCTGTAATGGAATAAAAAGCCTCTGTGCCCTGCAGGCGTCCGAGCGTCTGCTGATGCGACCCTCTGTCGCACCCAGTCACGGCTTTGCCAGACAGAGGTGCTGGCGTGGCCCCCAAATCTGCCCCCCCCCAAATCCCGCTCATGTCCGCACCTGACCGTGGCTGACTGAGAGCCCGGTCCCCAGTGATTCAGCCATCCCTGCTCTCCACTGGGGTGAAGAATCATCCCCCCAGTAAACTCCCTGTACCCCCCCCCCCCCCCATTTTTACCCAACGGAATCAGCAGCTCGCCAGCTCACCACCCCTCCAGCCACTCCTGTATTGGCAGACCCCCACCCCCCCACCCCCATCTGGCCGGGAGTGCTGGATGCCAGTGCATCTGTGATTCAGTGCGTGAGCGATCCGCCACTTAGGAGTGAATGAGCAGTTCACATTTAGAAAATGGAAGAGCAGGGGGGAAAAAAAAGAAATTTCATCAGCACATGTGGAAATGCGTTTTTTTTTTTTTTTGATTGGCTGAGATTTTCCTGAACACGCAAGATATGGTGGGGAGAAAAAAAAAAAAAACAATACTTTCATCAGGACTGAAAGAGAGACTTCCTGACACGAAGACCGAAGACGTCTGAGGAGAAACTCCAGGCCAGCGCACGCGTGTGTTTGAGCGCACGCGTGTGTGTGACTTCGTCTCCTGACGGCGGTCGGACGGGACTCTCTGAGGCTGCATCAGAGGCAGGAAGGCGGAGCAGCTCTGGCCTCTGACGGCGGTCGGACGGGACTCTCTGAGGCTGCATCAGAGGCAGGAAGGCGGAGCAGCTCTGGCCTCTGACGGCGGTCGGACGGGACTCTCTGAGGCTGCATCAGAGGCAGGAAGGCGGAGCAGCTCTGGCCTCTGACGGCGGTCGGACGGGACTCTCTGAGGCTGCATCAGAGGCAGGAAGGCGGAGCAGCTCTGGCCTCTGACGGCGGTCGGACGGGACTCTCTGAGGCTGCATCAGAGGCAGGAAGGCGGAGCAGCTCTGGCCTCCATCGCACATCCCCCTTTCCTGCCAGGCTGAAGAGCGCGCCTCCCCAAACCGGCAGGGGCGGACGACGGAGCGTCCCGTAGCGACGGCCTGTCAGAAGCGCCCCGGCAGCGCCAGCCTGAACCGACAGCGCGCCGTAATGAGCCCCCCCGTCCCCCGGCTCCTCCGGCACAGCTCTCTCCGCTCAGACACACGCTGCGGCCCGCTTTCCGCAGCCCCTCGCCGCCTGGCTCCGCACCAGCAGCTGTTTAGCAAGTACAGCACTATCGTTAAAGCCCTTAAGTCTGCTCAGAGAGCCGTGAGAATTGGAATGGGGAGGGGGAGGGAAAAAGTACACAGGAGCTTAATGAACACAGCCCTACAGTATTGCTGAAACCTCTTAAGCGCTCCCCATCAATCTCGTCAAAGAAAATAACAAGTGGCCTTTCTGTTGTTGTCCATCACAAATAAGACCTAAGCTTTGTTTTTCAGTGCATCCATTGTACAAATAAGGTCTGAGCTTTGCTTTCTCCAGTGCTCCTATTGTTCAGCCTTGAAGTCTCAGTGTTCAGCCCTGCAGTAGAAGATGCACCGAAACTCTGTGTAAGTAGGAGATGGACCAAACCCCCAGATTCGATAGAAGCAGGGCCCTGCACTGAAGGAACGGGGTTCAAGCCACGCTCTCAAGGCCCCCCAAAACCATCACACTCTTGTCTCTCAGTTGGTGCGTTATATTGGAATGGTACATGTGCGCGCACACACACACACACACACACACGCAGCTCAACACCAAGCGTAAGAGCACCTGTGGCTCTGTATCTAAATGTGAGGAATAGAGCATGCGATGTTTGAAAAGCTGTCTCAGTGGCCTCTCACCCACCTGTGGCCGGCCCTGATAACTGATTTAGCAAGGAGATGAAGGCGGCAGGCTTTCATTAGTGATGCCCTATGGGCAGAAACCACAGGTAAAAAGGCAATGCCATAGATAGATAGAAATTGTAGAAAAACAACATGTGAAATGGGCACTTCCTGTAAATGCATTCTAAGTGTATTTCTAACCCCTTCCATTAAAAATATTTGTTCATCTCCAGATAGCAATAGTGCCTCATAGTTCTGTAAGTACACATTTTGAAAGCTCTCCTTCAGCATAAATCTGTTTAACAAGCACAATTAGGAACTGCGTCTCAAAGGCTGGCCCATTCAGTTCACTGTAAAGCTATTCTGCATGGCTTCGGTTCAAAAAGTTCTTCCCAGAGATAATTTTTTTAAGTGCTAGCCTTCGATAAAGTGTATTCAAAAGGAGTGCAAGCATTTGAGTGAGACATTCTCGAGTGTTGGGTTGAGAACAGGAGCAATTTCACGTCCTGTATCTCCCTCATCGTTGGCTCTCCAGCTTAGCCGCTCATCAAGAGGAAAAGATAAAAACATGTTTTGTTGATTGTTACTATGTTCACTGCCAAATAATTAAGGCATAAGCCTCAACTGCCAACTTCAGATGCAGGAAGAAACATAAATAAATAAATAATTCAGAGGAGGAAATTTGTCAGGGAGGGAAAATTAAGAAATGAAACAGGAGGCCGTTTCCCTCTGATCTGAGATCAGTGGCGAGGGTAATGGCGGACGTGCGGTCTGCGAGGCTGAGGCGACCCCGTCGCTTGATAACGAGGTCACCGTGCCCAAACTCCAGGCTCATTTCCTCCCGGTCGCAGTGGGACTCGTGAGGCCCTCCTGTTCCCGTGCATGCTCTGCTTCTGCGCTCCTTGTGAGAATTACACTCTAAAAGCCTCCTTTAATCTTCTCCGCTCTCAACCAAAGGATTACGGGGCTTTATTTTGGATCCAAGAAATGAAAAAAAGCTGCAAAACCCTCGTAAAGATGTGTCTGGGACATCAAGACAAAAAAAAAAGTTGCATAAAAATGTCTTTTCTCTGCTTTCGCAGTTTTTTTTTTTCTTCCTCTCCATAAATGGCTTTTCATTGTATGAGGTTTATGTCCTCAGCATCTGAGAAGTCATATGAACGGTCTTTTATATTCAGCTCTGTGTGTCTCGCATTTCAGTCATTTATCATTTTAGTCCGTTATTATTATTCATTGAAACGTGTTGCGCCCCAAGGCCCCGCTGTGAGTGTCCTCCAGAGGTTGAGGCGGCCGTTGGCTGGCATCGGTTCCTGCCCCTGTTAGCGCCAGCCTCCCTAGTAAACAGCATTCTCCACACACCCCAGCGGCACAGATCTGAATGGAGATGGAGCTTTACTCACCTGACAAGGTCAAACCAGCGCTGCTCGCCGAAGCTCGTCCAATCAGGTGGAAGCGTGCTGGGGCTGTAAGAACAAGACGTGAATTAAATGACAGGGGAAAAGGAAAGCCTGTGTCTCTGAACACAAGGCACATGGACAGACATTCTGCGCTTCTCTCTCAAGGCCCTTCATATCAGCCCTGGGCCATTTTAAATGCCACAAAACAAGGGGTCTTTGTGTGTTATACAAGGAAGCATCTCTGCCGGCAATGTTTGCCTTTTTTACATGTGTGCACAAAAATGCACTGATGCTTTATCTCCATTCCTCCCCTGCCGCACGCACGCACGCACGCGCGCACGCACACACACACACACACACACACACACACACACGCACGCGCGCTCATGCCCCGTCCAGGCTAGCCATCTCCATGCGTCTCGAGAAGGAAAACTGGCCAGAATATGGTCCGATCACAGCTCCCCCACTCGCCTCCCCCACCCACCCATTCCAATCAAGAGCACAGACGCCGCATGTAAGATTGATGCCGTGGGTTTGTTTGGAACAGATTGTCTCGCCACCAGCGCTCCCGAATTCTGTCTCCCGTCCAGCTGAGATCATGCCGGTCCTCAGCTAGTGGGGTGCTGTGTGGGACGGAGGGGGGGTTGGAGGGGGGAGTGGGGGGGCCTCCCGCCGAACTCTCCGCCCGCACCCCCCAGCAAACATTCGATTTTGGCCATTAACGATGCTGAAAAGCTGGTGCAGCAGCAGGCTGGTGGCATATTACCACTGAGGATGAGCACCGCTGAGCTCTACAAGCCACCCAGAGCAGAGTAAGGCTCCATAGCTTACTCCATACACGGGTGCTAAGGTTTCCACACACACTTAACACATTATTTGCACAGCATTTTGTACTGAAGGTGTTCTTACTGTGATTCTTTTTCTTTTTCTTATCAACGTTATTTTCTTTTTAAATCTGTCATTTTTGAATAATTTTCCAGCAGGCTTTACTTGAATGCATAGCAGTTCATGTTTGTTTTCCCCTTCTGTTTTTAGCTTGAATTGTGGGAAACTGGTTCACCCTGTGTTAAACAGGTAATGCATTGCTAGGTTAGAATGACTGCTTTGTCGTGCCTCTTACTAAGCTCCATTTGTTTTGGTAAAAGAATAGCGTGCATTCATCTTTCTGGTTGTTTTTCTGTTTTTGTCTCATTTACCCGGCACTAACACTAACACAGGGCAGTGGGTGTTTCTCAATCACCTGATGTCCTGCTTATTCATCGGCGCTGAAAGTTATGCGATTCTCATGTGTGCCACATATTTGTCTTCACCACATTGTTAAATCAAATGATGAGCTCCTATCAATAAACAGTCGTGTGTGAGAGAACAGTTAGATGAATACCATTTAACAAAACTCACATGGTGGTCTTACCCAAAGGGGTTGATTGTATCTGTGGAACTAAGTGTGCAGAGTTATGTAAAGATACAGTCTACAGATAGAAATACTATAGGAGAGTCAGTGCAGTGTTATACACTTTTGTCCGAAAGGGAGACGATACAGCACCATTGGACTGTACCCAGAAAACATCACCTTGGTGCAGTCTAGCTCAGTGATTGGCCCGTGTGCTGTAGTTGAAGGTGGGGTTATGCGCACTGGGCCTTCTGTAGCACTGGATTACTTTGAATGCTCTTGGTAGAGTTTTGAAAGCACCTTTTTGGGTGGGACTGCTTCAGTCTTAAATCCAGATTCAAGGAGTGAGCGTTTCCACACAGGGTATGACTTCACAGTCGGTTGAGGAAAAGTGATCGTCTTTGCAGTCTCTTCTGACTTAGTTGTTAGCGACTCTTTTTAAAAGGCGATGAGTGTGGCACATTTAGCAGTCTGATGTGTAACACTTAACACGAGCATATTTTACGAAGTTGTGCTGACTTTGTCGTAAAGCATGGACATGTGAACAGTGCTGGAATGTTTCTGCTACTGTGTACTTAGATTGCGTTTCTTTTTGTAATAATCACAGACAGTACAGGTAAGAGTCTTAACTTCTGTTCTTGCAATACAAGAAGTGTTTGCGCTGTACAGAGTCTGAAAGTATTGTAAATAGTCTGTGCGTGTGTCTGTGTGTATGTTAACGTCTGTACCTGTTGTCCCCGGTTTGCCTGCTTGCCTCATCTGTGTATTTGTTTTGTATATGATGGGCTCTGAGTCCTAACAAGGTTTACTTTTCATGGCTAATACACACAGGCCTCATCAGGTACATGAGCTATTTACTTCAGACCATGTCCTCCAAGCTTTGGCCTCGTACTGCACGTTCACGCACACAAACACACACATGCACACACTCACACGTACACACAGGGCACTGCCCTCCTCCCCTCGGTCATGGCCGGATGGGGAGCACACACACCCCCCCATCACAGTGGAGCGGGCCCATTAGAGCGCAGCGTCTCTCCGGGAGTAATCCCTGTCCCCGCCCGCAGTAATCCGCCCCCTCAGAGCCCGCCTCCATTCTGCGGCTGCGGGGCACTCCGCTCCTCTGTGGCCAAGCCTCCTGCCTTTTTGTGAGCCGAGTAAACACACAGGATTTGCAGACTCTCACACAATGCCACACCCTCAAAAAAGGGGTCCCGGGCAATAGGAGCCCCGAGGTGTGCCCGATAACACGGGACTCAAAACCGCCAGCCCCCCCCCCTCACTCGAGGCACCGCGTCCCTGTAGCGGTGGACACGAACATGCCCAACAATGAGATAAATGGCATGTGACGGTGTCAAGTGCCACCCCCCGTCAGCTGCGTCCGTGTCAGCGGAGGGGACAGCGGTGTGGCACAGGAGGGGGCGTATCATCGGCACTTTGGGAGGGGAACAGCACAGGGGATGCGCGGGAGAGGGGGTCAAACGCACAGGCAGCGTGCACCCAGGTGTCAAGGCAGAACCCAGCAAAGGTTACATTTAAGACTGAATCAGTAACACGGTGTGTGGAGCTGCACACGCGGTGTGTTCCAAATGACTCCCACAAACGGGTTTTTTTTTTTTTTTACCCATGCTTCCTCTGGGTCCGGTTCGGGGAGGAATACAGATGGGGGAAAACACTGAGTGGGGAAATACAAAACAAAAAAGCAAATCTAATTTCAGCGGTAGGAGAAAAGACTTTGAGGCGGATCTGTGAAATGGCTAAGCTGACCACAGGGGGTTTTCTGCATCGCCACTGCGAGCCAATGGGAGCGCAGCTTCGTGACAGAAAAGAAATGGAAGGAATTAGTGGTCTCAAAGGCTTGCAGCGCTGGAAAAAACCGCTGGGCCCCAAGGCGGCGCAGAGAACCAGCAGGCATGGGGGAGAGGGGGAGCAGCTGCACAGAACCTCCTGTCCTGCCTCACTAACCACCTCACAGAAACCCCTATCCCCCTCACCCACAACCTCACAGAAACCCCTGCTCCCCTCACAGGACACCCTATCCCCCTCACCCACAACCTCACAGAAACCCCTGCTCCCCTCACAGGACACCCTATCCCCCTCACCCACAACCTCACAGAAACCCCCTATCCCCCTCACCCACAACCTCACAGAAACCCCTGCTCCCCTCACAGAAACCCCTATCCCCCTCACCCACAACCTCACAGAAACCCCTGCTCCCCTCACAGGACACCCTATCCCCCTCACCCACAACCTCACAGAAACCCCTGCTCCCCTCACAGGACACCCTATCCCCCTCACCCACAACCTCACAGAAACCCCTGCTCCCCTCACAGGACACCCTATCCCCCTCACCCACAACCTCACAGAAACCCCTATCCCCCTCACCCACAACCTCACACAACCCCCTATCCCCCTCACCCACAACCTCACACAACCCCCTATCCCCCCACCAACAACCTCACACAACCCCCTATCCCCCTCACCCACAACCTCACACAACACCCTATCCCCCTCACCCACAACCTCACAGAAACCCCCTATCCCCCTCACCCACAACCTCACAGAAACCCCTGCTCCCCTCACAGGACACCCTATCCCCCTCACCAACAACCTCACAGAAACCCCTGCTCCCCTCACAGGACACCCTATCCCCCCACCAACAACCTCACACAACCCCCTATCCCCCTCACCCACAACCTCACACAACCCCCTATCCCCCACACCCACAACCTCACAGAAACCCCTGCTCCCCTCACAGGACACCCTATCCCCCTCACCAACAACCTCACAGAAACCCCTGCTCCCCTCACAGGACACCCTATCCCCCACCAACAACCTCACACAACCCCCTATCCCCCTCACCCACAACCTCACACAACCCCCTATCCCCCTCACCCACAACCTCACAGAAACCCCTGCTCCCCTCACAGGACACCCTATCCCCCTCACCCACAACCTCACAGAAACCCCTGCTCCCCTCACAGGACACCCTATCCCCCTCACCCACAACCTCACAGAAACCCCTGCTCCCCTCACAGGACACCCTATCCCCCTCACCCACAACCTCACAGAAACCCCCTATCCCCCTCACCCACAACCTCACAGAAACCCCTGCTCCCCTCACAGGACACCCTATCCCCCTCACCAACAACCTCACACAACCCCCTATCCCCCCTCACCCACAACCTCACACAACCCCCTATCCCCCACACCCACAACCTCACACAAACCCCTGTCCCCCACACCCACAACCTCACACAACCCCCTATCCCCCACACCCACAACCTCACACAAACCCCTATCCCCCACACCCACAACCTCACAGAACCCCTCAGTGTCCTCCTATTTCAATTTACCTGTCAGATCCCAGGGTAGCCGTGAATGACATCGAAAGGCAGTGCTGGATAAAAGGGAGAAATTAATGCCGTCCTTTAATCTTTAATAAAGTTACGTTCACTTTCAGTGACTCACTATTTAAGAAGTAGGCAGCCTGCTTTTGTTTTCTGTTTGTATCTCCACAAGCGTAGATCAGTTTTTTTTTTTTAACGCTTTCCAGAGGCTGTCATTTTCACTTTGTAGAATGCGTTAATTGGATAATGAGGAAGTCATTCATCTAAAGCAGCTGTGTATCGCTATCTTCATCCCCATTAATTTATTTACAGTTTGCAACCACCACACTCCCTGACCTTTGACATAAGATTGTTCAGTTGCCCTGCTGTTTAAAAATCTGTAACAAAAATTATACCAAATGCATGGCCCTGTCCTAGCGGTTGATGATCTTCGAAATGAACTGCGGTGGAGTGTAGTTTTACCCAATAGTCTGTCCTAAAGAGCAGCTACCTGCCATATTTCGTTGACAGTTTGCAGATCAACCCAACCACAGAAACATTTCATGCTTGACAAGCATGCAAAAACATAAGTTGACAAAATGTTACTCGTATCAGAGAAGGCTTTGTTATAACAATCATAACAATTACACAAGTACCAAGTATGCCATTTTGTATGCTTTCATCAATTTATTGCTTTCCATACAACATGGCAGACTTGTAGGGTGTTTATTGATATGGAATATCCCTATTGTGATCTTTATGTGGTAAACCTGCAAAAATGCAACATATAATAGGGCACCTTCTACTGCCACACTGGCCCAGCATTCTGTGTTGCTAATATGTCTGACGCTCCATGACATATGCCTGCATGAGGGAGACCAGTGCTGGATATCCTCAGCAAGGCTCAATGTCTGTTTGTTGTGTGTGCTGGAAAGTCATCCACGGCTCACCAATTTGCTGACAAAATGGCACACCAGACATGTTTTCCACAGGCTTCGGGGAGGCTGCACTGTATGCTTAACCACACGGATGTGATTATGTAACGCGCCTGGTCTTCGTTCTCTCAGTATGACGGTTGAGTTGGTATGCTGCACAGACCTTGTTTTCCGTGTGTGACTGTCTTGCACGTGAATGACAGACTCTGTTAACCGTTGCTCGGCCTGGTTGGTTGCTGATGCGAATCCAACCCCTTGTGACTGTGTCCCCCCCCCAGGAAGCACCTCTGTGTTCAGTGACTAACACTCTCACCCTCGCTTGTGTGTTGCACGCCTGTCGTGCTGTATGAACGTGAACCCCCCACCCCCCGTGGAAGCAGTCCTTTGACATGTGTAAAGCATGCCCTTGCTATCAGTCATGGAGCCCGAGTGAGGTGTGTGTCTGGGCGGGCCCCCCCCCCCCCCCCCCCCCAGAAGCAGTGAAGGTCCACTCACGAGGCTGAGGGAGGGCAGGTTAGCTGCTCCTTTGATGTGACCTCAAACCCAGTATATCTCCAGACCGCGTGAGGATTTTTAATGTATTATTTATTTATTTTTTAAAAAAAAAACCTCTGGTATTCTTGGCCTGTGTGCTCCAGATACCGGCACTCCCCTCAGACCTCAGCATTGTTCTGTAACTTAAGAATGTAGGACAGCGCTGGGGGAGGAAGAGTTTGGGATTATGTTCTAGGTGTGTCATCATCAGGACATTAAAAAAAAAGGAAGATAATATTTTGGAGAATATTTAAATTTCTTTCTGTAATTTGCCATGCTTGTTAAAAGAATACTGCTCACTTCAAGCAGTTTCAACTGAAGTTTGTTTAGAACTTTTAGTTGTTTCCCTCCCCCCTTCTCTCTCCTCCCTCTCTCCTCTCTCTCCCTCTCTCTCTCTCTCTCTCTTTTTTTTAACCTTCCACTTGAGGAGGGCATAAACTTTAATGCAGTTCAATTTGTCAGCCAAACTTGGCGGACGGTTTAAAGTGGTTAGACGTAGAGGAATATATCAGCGGTGGCACGGAGTGAGTGATTGCTTTGATTCATAGGGTCTGTTTTTTTCCCTCCCCTTTCTATACGGGGTAATGTACGATGCAGAGATGCGGTCTTATTAAGACTGAAGTCTGAACTCAGACTGGCTAGAGAGGTTAGCGTCTCTCCACTGCCTCGCAAAGCAATCAGTCAGCAGACACGCATGCCTCTAACCGGCCCATTGATTTCACTTAAATGAAGCGAGTCCTATATTCATTTGCGTTTCAAGGGGTTTGTCTTTTTTTTTTGTGTTTTAAAACTAATTTGTCTTCTGTCTTTCTCTCTCTCCCCCGTCCAGACCCGTTCCTAAAGCGCCAGCCAATGAGAAGAAGGAACGACCTCTGAGCACCATGAGCGAAGCTTCCAACTACACCGGTGGCTCCGACTACGCCACTCACCCGGGCAGCCCGGCAGGCAGAGTGAGTGCCCCCCTTTTCGCCCGCCGGCGGTCCGTCACACGGGGCAGACCGGAAGACCTCAGCCAATCCCCTCTGAAATGGATTTTTGTGTCTCCCGGCTTTGAAATGAGTTATTTGCGATGCGGCTCAGTTGGGGGTCAAGGGCAGCGGTTCCTGTCTGTGTTAGCCTTTGTCACATTGTCCGCTTGGGGAAAGCGGCGTAGGAATCCACAGAGACCTGCAGCGTGGGAAGTGAGCTGCAGAAGAGCTGATGAGCTCTTGAGGGAGGGGGTTGTGTATGTGTGTGTGTGTGTGTGTTGGGGGGGGGTTAGAGGTGGGATGGATGTCTGAGCGTTCAGACAAAGGACAGGTGGGTCACCTGGCTGTCCGAGCCCTGTTTGTCTCCTCTGCCTCTGAGCAGTGGAGTGGAAATCCCATTTCTTCCAGAAGGTTCCGTCCTCTGTGTCTGTCCTCCATTCCTGAAAGTGAGTCAGACTTTCATGCTCAAACTGCGTAAACAAAAAGTGAGAGGCAGCGCATTGCTTAGAGGCAGAAGGCTTTGGTAAGTGCTGTATCTGGACTGGAGCTCGCTCTTCCTCCCTGGCATGTGATGGTCATTTCGGGTGAATACAGTATGTTTTATAGAAGCATGCTGAATGTGAATGCAATTCATTTTATCCTTTCAGCCCTCAAGATCCTCCAAAAAAGTTCACAATTTTGGGAAGAGGTCCAACTCAATAAAGAGGAACCCCAATGCACCAGTGGTCAAGAGCAGCTGGCTGTACAAACAGGTATATATTTTGGACTCTTGAAGTATTTTTGACCATATTTTTGCCTGACTGCTATGACAAAATGTCAGTTATACAGAAACAGGCCTGCTTTTAATATGTAAAAAAATGTAAATGTAATCTATACATGCGTCATATGAATAATACAGAGGACGTGTGAAGAGGAAGAAATAACCAAAAAAGTCCTTGCCCAACTCTTCTGTTGAACTCATAGTTCTGAAAGCCAGCGAAACAAATGCAAATGTGAGCTGTGCTTTTCTTCCTGCCCTGCTGTGCGAGGCTGTTGCCTTTGCCCCGCACACAAAGCAGAGCACCGCATCCCCACTCCCCTCTCTGAGCTGCCGTCTGACAAAGACCCGAACAAAGGAGGCCGAGCTGCGCCCGAACGGGCCCCTCTCCCCCAGGGTCCGGGTCGATGGCCTCTGCTCTGTAAGTCAGACGGGCCTTGTGGAAGGCCGAGCTTTCGCCACCGCCCCCGGCGGGCGTTCGGAGGCCGACCCGTGGCGGAGCTTCCCGAGGCGGGGCCGTGTTTGTTCGAGCGCCGAGGGCCCCCTTAATTTTGTTTTAATTACGGCCGCCATAATGGACACACGGGGATCTATTCTGCTGCAGCTGACAACCCGGCTATTTGGTGACTAATGCGGTGTGGTATTATTCGAGGGGGGGAATTACTCTTGAGGGTAGGAAGAGATGTGAGGATCTCGCTTAACGAGGCGGCGCTGGTAATGAGCCTCATTCCAAAAAAAAAAAAGGGAAAAAAGGAAAACGCGAAAAGAACAAAAAGCAGCGATTTTTATTCATATTACCTAAGGAGATCCTGCGGACTTGTGTGGGTGGTTCATCTTCCAGTCAGGTACTTTGGCTTTTTAATCCATCTGCTTAAATGCATGCCGAGGGTGCAAACCCATTGAAGGTTTGGGTGGTGATGTGTCATGCCTTTTGTCGGTACTTGATGCTTAACGGAACATAAATAGTCAGACACGCCTTCCACCACATGTTGGTAACTAAATCCCGGGAGATGGTGAGGGTGCTTCCCAGAGATAGGCCCTTTTAAAGGGTGCAGCGGGGAGGCTAGCACAGTCAGTTAGTGTTAGCAGAGGTTAGCGGGGTCAGTTATGGCATGGCAGAACGGCCTGCATCGTGTGCATATAGGAAAGGTCATGCCTGTGTGTTGGAGTGAGGGCCACTCCGGGAAGCCACGAGGCACATCAGGAAGTGTTGAAGGGAGACGTCCCCTGCTTGATGGCCGCACACAGCCCCGAGGAGCCTGCCGTGCAGAGCCACGTGTGGCCCGCTTCGTCCTTGATCGGGGTGTAATCTGTCCTCAGACACCGCTCCCGGTCCATCCGTCCCCCCAGAATGGGCTCTCTCCAACACCGAATCCCAGATAAGGAACGGGGCTCAAATTTTCCGATAAGCCATACGGAAGCAACGTCAATAACCTCTCAATCACCCCATGGCTTTTTTTTATTATTATGCCAGGCTGAAAATCTCTTTTGAAAGCTGCATCGATTGACACTGGGGAAAAACTTCAGAGGGAGGCTTCTGTTTCTCAGCCCACTGACTGAGGCTGTGGCTCAAAGGGGAAGACTGTTTCACGTGGCCTTGCCTCCGTTTGGTCTGGGGATTGTTTTCTGTGAGGAAGGAAACACAAGGAAGAAAAAAAAAAACAACAACATGGCTGATGTTGAGCATAAAGAAAATGTGTAAAGATGGGCAGATGGCAATCACTGAGGGAATAGATAAGGTTGGACACCCTCACCCACAAGTCAAGGCAAGAAAAGGGTTTTGTTTCGGAGTCATTAGGAGATAAAGGAGACCAATTTGTTCCAGTCAGAAGAGATAGAGGTTTTTAATTGAAATGGTTGAGGGCAGAGAGGCAGGGCGCTTGGCTGCCGCAGACGTGTGACCCTTGCTGTTCCTCCTGTCTCCTTCAGGACAGCACAGGGATGAAGCTGTGGAAGAAGAGATGGTTTGTGCTGTCTGACATGTGCCTGTTCTACTACAGAGGTGAGTCCGGCTGAAGGGCAAGCACCTGAGAGACAAGCACCTTTTCAGTCAGTTTGTCTCTCTCTCTCTCTCTCTCACACACACACACACACACACACACTCTCTCTCTCTCTCTCTCTCTCTCTCTCTCTCTCTCTCTCTCTCACACTCACACACACACACACACACACTCTCTCTCTCTCTCTCTCTCTCTCTCTCTCTCTCTCTCTCTCTCTCCCTCTCTCTCTCTCTCTCGCACGCACACATACACACACACACACACACACTCTCTCTCTCTCTCTCTCTCTCTCTCTCTCACACACACTCACACACACACACACACACACACACACTCTCTCTCTCTCTCTCTCTCTCTCTCTCTCTCTCTCTCTCTCTCTCTCTCTCTCACACACACACACACACACACACACTCTCTCTCTCTCTCTCTCTCTCTCTCTCTCTCTCTCTCTCTCTCTCTCTCTCTCTCTCGCACACGCACACGCACACATACACACACACACGCACACATACACACACCTGACATCTTGCACACTTGCACACACTTGCTCATAGATTTTCTCTCTCTCTCTCTCTCTCTCTCTCTCTCTCACACACACACACACACACACACACACACACACACACACACACACACACACACACACACACACACATACATGCCCACACACACACATACATGCCCACACATACATACCCACACAGATACACCCACACTCTGATGTGCAGTGATGTACAGCACTGACAGACAGTTACCGCATGCAGACAAACCTCCTGGGGGTTCATCAAACCATCACAAAGGAGGGGACGCACTTTTTGTGTCTTTTTTTTCCAGAAAGGGAGGCAACAGGAACAGTAGGCTGTGTGTTACAATGGCATAAAACTAACAATCACACTTTCTCCACTGAGGAACCAAGTGCAGAAGTGCATTAAGGCAGAATCAGACCTTTTTAAAGTAAAGTTCGCTCTGTCCTAACGGGCTGTATGCTTTTCTCTTTCTGCTGTGAAATGAGCAGCGTCCATTATACCACCCACACTGTGTGTCCCCTTATATCCAGATCAACACCCATTTAAGGTGCACTCCAGGTGAAGTGGTCGTGCAGCAGGAACAGGAAACGCACGTCCTCACCAGCCACATGTTTAATTTCCATCAGGATTTGAAAATTTCCATGAACTGCATGCTCTTCAGCACAGCCCCGGGGTACACTGTGGAGCTGAACGCTTATCATCCCGGCCTCACGCTTTCTGCTCTGTAAAGCAGTGTGCTGTATCGCCACACACACGTTGGGCGGCAGTGTAGCAAAGCGGGGCAAGGAACAGGGCTTGTATCCGAAAGGTTTCTAGTTCGATTCCCCACTGGGGCACTGCCGTTGTACACTTGGGCAAGGTACTTAACCCACAGTGGCCTCAGTAAATATCTGGCTGTATGAATGGATAACATGTCCAAAAAAAAAACTGTAACCTGTGTAAGTCACTCTGGATAAGAGCATGTCTTAAATGATAATGTAATTTATTGAAAAGAAACAATTTGGTGTGAATGTTTTGACCTGTGCGGTTCTGACTGTCTGAGTTCAGCCGAGACTAAAAGAAAGGCGTTCGGCGGCTGTATCACGCAGAGCACCGTGAAGTCCGGGCCTGTGACTAAATCTTAATTAAAACGGCCGTGTTACTTCATATTAACTGTGGAGCCAGGATATTGGCAATTATGTAGTCTTTTATTATTTTTTTGAATACATCAGGCTTGAAATGTCCCTGGAATTAAATTACAAAAAAGATAATGCTGTGCTCTAAATTTGATTTCACACTTAAACGGTATGATGGATGATGGCATGAACTGATGGCCAGCCAGTGGTGCACACATCCATGTGTTGTCTGTTTTCTAATCAGATTATCGTGTTTACAGATTCATTATCTGCTGATAGGAGTAAGCTCAGGAGAAATGAGATTAACATATTGTTTATACATAAGTGTCAATAAAAATAGTAATATATTACACGTTTTTGTTATGGCTATCCTGTTGGCATAGTCTCTTGAAGGATCAGATCTTTTTGCTGGCTTTGTGTCACAGGTCAGGTCTCTCTTTTTTATTTTTCCCCCAAATTTGTTGATTTCAGCCACGTCCCATGTCTCTTCTGTGGTAGAAGCAGAAGTCTGACAGAAGTTTTGGTCTTGCTAATATTGCCAGTACAAATTTCATTACATTATTTATTAGCTTGTCGGACGGCTTTATTGGAGGCAAGTTCACACAGCTCACAGTCTGACCTGCTGTCCGTTCACATGGCTGAATACTGAAGCACTTCAGGTTAAGCAAATGCTCAGGGTACGTCGACAGCACCCCACCTGAGGTTTCAGCCTGCACTCTTCCTAATACGAGCTTGGTTTTCTGATCACATCTGGTTACAGCTTCATCATCGCCCTGAGGTTTCCCTGAAGTCATGCCTGCAGTTATGTGAAGAGGATATGAGCTTTCCTCATCCTCTGTATTACAACTCATCTCAAACCCAGTGAAAACACTTTTTGGATTTGAGGCTGTTGACCCCCTAGTGACCTGCCGGTACCATTTAGTCATGTGATTCACAGTCCCCACCCACTGACAGCCTGCATCTTGTCAGGTTTGGATTTTTTTTCCATAAATTGCACAATTACATCAGGCCCACAGTGCAATCAGACGAGAATCAGACATGGCAGGCCCCAGGTGGGAATAGTGCGTTTATTGGCAGGCTGAGAGGAGTGTTCTGAAAGAACGGGAGAGACGTGCTCTGGGCCTGACTGAGCTCTGTCTCTGTCTCCCTCCCTCGCTCTCTCTCTCTCTCTCTCTCTCTCTCTCTCTTTTTCCCTCTCCATTTACTCTAACTTTCCTCTCTCTCCTCTCTCCTCCATCCCATCCAATCTTCCCTGTATCTCTTCCTCCTTTGTTTTTTTCCCCTTCTCCCATCTATTCGCTCTCTCTTGGTCTGTTTCCTTTTGTTCCCTCTCTCTTTTTCTCCCTTCTTTCTCACTCCCTCTCTCTCTATTTCTCTCTCTAAATCAAACCAGGATTCATCCTGACTTTCTTACCGTGGCAGTGTTATAGAGTGTCGCCAGTATGTTGCATGGACATGTAAGACCAACTATCCCTCCTCTCCCTCTGCCAGAGTAACTGTCATTCGCCTTCTCTCCTTCTCTCCCTCCTTTTCTCCTTCAAGCTCTGTCGGCCAGCCATGTTAAATATTGATAAAGCTGTTTAGAGCCCTGACGGTTTGTGAGCTAAAAGCGTAACAGGTTGTAAATGACCTGGGTAAGAAAGGCGCTAAGCCTTAATTTGGGCCGAGCGTCTGCCCAGGCTGATAGCTCTTATCTGCGCCGAGTCGGTCTCGCCGAGCCCCGATAAGGATGAAAAGTCTGCGTTATTAGAGGGCGGTCTGCTTTTGTCGCCTTTTCTCCGAGTCTGACAGAACAACAAGGTGGCAGAACAAAAGAGGAGCGTGGCCAGACGGGGGGGATCTGACCAATTTGTCTCACGCTTCGGCGCCCGGGTCACAAACTCCGTGCCCCTCTTCCGCATGCGGGGTTTATTTTCACCGCTGTCGTTTTTATCACCTGAGCCCGACTCTTCGCCGCAGAGGCTGGTGCTGAGATACCCGCCGACACCGGCGATGAATAAATCGTGGTTTACCCTGGGAGGCAGATCAGCCCCGGTGGGCGTAACTGCGTTTCCCTGGCCCCGGAGGCCCGCGAGCAGTCACATCCAGCGGTCACATCCAGGGGGCGTGATACAGAGCCTTGAGTGCCGCTGCAGTCTGGGAACCCGGCGGAGGAAGTGTAAGGAGCGAAGTGTTCCCTCAGGAGGCCGTGGCATTTAAACCCCCCCGGTCCCGGGGTGAGATCATTAGACACCGTGTCCTAATTTTCATTCGTTTGTTTGTTTATATTCCGGTGGCATCGTGGTCTCATGGTGCAATCAATTATTCAGCATCGCAAAAGCGGCCCTCCGCGCTGTAAGTGGGAGAGTTGCCAGCGGTTACCCAAGAAAGCACACACTGGCGCTCGGTGTGTGTGTGTGTGTGTGTGTGTGTGTGTGTGTGTGTGTGTGTGTGTGTGTGTGTGTGTTTGTGGGGTGTTTGTGGGGTGTTTGTTTTTGGATTGTGTGAACCAGAAAGATACAGATGGCTTGTATGAAATCTGCAGATGAAAATATTCCCTGTGTAAATCTTTGAACAAGTCTGAGATGCCCCGCTGAACACAGCAGCGAAGTCTGTCCATTTCGATCCGGCATGCTGTTGCTGGGCGGGGAATAAAATCAGAATCCTCCATTCCCCTCCATTAGTGGGAGATGTCTTTTATGGATGTATATTAAGTGATATTACAGAGTTTTTAGCCCATGTTTTCGCTGTGCCTTATCCTTCCATTAGGCATGAAGGTGACTGCTTTTCTTAATGACAGCAGAGGGATCACATTGCTCATTTCTCTTATCTAATCCCGCTGTCTGGGATTTGCTCTTTTCGGTTTCCGGTTCATGTCAGGAGCGGAGTGAGAGATTCCCCACAGCCCTGCAAGTCTCCTTTGGATTTAATTTTAACATTCACACCCAGTTGTTCAGGCTGATGTAATCACTCACTCATTTGCACTCGTTGGAAATTTAATTCGGTTTTTTGAAGTGATTTATGATTCGGATAAGATATACTTGCCACATTAATGCAGATGAGTCTGTGGACAGGTGATAGCGATAGCTGATAATCGGATAATTAAACCGTTCAGATGGACGATGTGTGGAACTCCCTGCGGAACGGGTGTGTCTTGGCACCACAGAGGCAATGGTGGTGATGCTTTTGGGTCTGCAGCGCATTAAACACTTTTACACACCGGCATGAATCTGTCATGTAGTTTATTTGCTTGGAAAAATCCCTCAGTCAGTGTGGCTTCCATAACTGAAATTTATTGCATAGTGTCAGTCTATGCAACGGGATATTCACTGAAGCAATTCTAGATAACTTATGTGCTCAAGGGTAAGACTGCAGTGCCCCGCTTGGGGATTTGAACCTAGAGCAACCCTCTGGTAGCAAGTACTGCCCCCTTATCACCAGGCCACATGGCTGCCCTTATCCCCAGATGAAATTATAGTCACTAAACGTCCTTTTTTTGTTTCTCTTCCGTATGTTTTGGCATTTTTCACTTCCTCATGTGTACCAGCAGTACTGCAGCATGACACTAGTAACTCGCAGTCTCTGTGTTACCTTTTCTCTGTGTGTCTCACACCAAAAGGATCACGGTAATGTGTTTGGCTTAGCCTGGCGAGGCCTCTGTCTGGCTGCTGTGCAGAGCCCAGCGTGAGGGAGGCAGCAGAATACGGTTTTAGCAGGAGGGGAGCGAGCGTCTCGCCTGTCACAAACCCCTCTGCTACGCTCTGATAAATGCCGTCTGAAACTGCATAAATCGCCACGGGAGGAGAGGGAGACGGGGAGTTCTACATCAACATCACATCTCGGACCCAGACAAAGGCAAACAAGGTTCCGCTCGGCGTAGGCAGCGCTATGCCGTATTAAAACGCAAATGCCCCCCCCCCCCCCTTTTTTTTTCCCTCAGATGAAAAAGAAGAAGGGATCCTTGGAAGCATCCTCCTGCCAAGCTTTCATATATCCATGCTTTCTGTGGATGACCACATCAACAGGAAATATGCCTTCAAGGTCAGTTCTTTTTTTTTAACTGCTGTTTGAATTTGCGCAGTTTCCAGCCGTTGAATATGGTCACGATGCATCGCTAAAGGTGAGCGAAGGCACACGGCGCCTGTTAGTGGCGCACGAGGTGCTGAAATGAGGTTGCTTTTCCCTCCTGGGGGGGAGCTTTCCCCTCCTGTTTGTCTCCAAAGGCGTCACCTGCTGATGCCCGGTGCTTTAACAGGCACTGCTTAAACAGCACAGCCCCTGCTCATACACCACCAGGAGTCCGCAGGCAGTTGTGCTTACACTGTTGCCCCTCCGCCGTCTCCACGAAGTGCCGTGTGCAAAACCCCGAAAAGAGGGTCCGGCTCTGCCGCACTCCTCTCCCTGCCAAAGCCGAGCGATGCGGAGACGCCCGGGAGTCTGTGGAAGGTCACTGCAACCGCAGCGCTAGCTCGGGTTGCGTCTCCCGGGGAGGAGCGGGGTCTGAGCCGCTCTTACGGTTCGCAGTCATAATGATGGCGAAATAGTCCACATGCTAGAAATGATTCGACTGCTAGAGACGGTTCATATTATGAGTCCCGCGCAAACATCGCGCTGTCTGTTAGCCTCGCAGCGCTGCCTTCCTGTGATGGGAGCGGTGTCGTGACTAGCGTGCCTCTCGTGCCCCCGTTTGTGTTCCCATGGGGGCTGAGGGGAACTCGACAGACAGAGAGGCCTGTTTCGCGTTTGTTTCCCAGACTGCGATGAACTGGATGCTTCATGAACTCACTCGGTGTCCCTGCTTTCTCTCTCCCCCTCGCGCTCACAATGTCCCGGCTTGTCCTGCGGCGAGGCGGAGCGCGGGGGAACAGTCAACATGTTTACTGGGACTTTGGCCACAGTATGGTAAGTGCGGCTGCATTATGGGGCATTGTCCTTTGTTTGCTTCGGCATTCTTGTGTAACGCCATGATGCACACAAACACATTCACACACATTCTCTCTGACTCACACCCACACGCACACACTCGCTCGCACACACTTTCTGTCTGTCTTGCTGTAAGAAGCTGAGCTGTAATTTGAGATTAGTGTGTGTGTGGATGTTTTCAAGTATGTTATGGATTGATATTTCAGTGTAACAAACCTCCGCATGGGTCGCCACCTGGGAACCAAACCCACAGCCTTCCTGAACCCAAGCCCAGTTCCTGAGCCAGCACAAGTCATGTTTATTTTTAACGCCCGCTGTTTTAGAAATGTGCAGAAAAGGTTTTGCGTGCAGTTGATATAATTCCATTACAGCAGTGCCACTTGAAGCACATGTGCTGAGCTCCCTATGGACACAACCAGGAAAGCTCTGACACGTGCATATAACTGGCACCCAGTTAATCTCTGTCACTCTCAGCAATCCTGACTGGCACGTCACACGTCGGAGCGCTGTGCTTTGCCGCATCCTCCAGACCCAATCGGAAAACACATACTGCACCAATTTGTCGAACCGGCTTCCTCTGCGTCTCTCCTCATCCATCTCCCGCTCTGTCTCTCTGTTGCAGGTAGAGCGCTCCACAGCTGTGCTCCTGTCCTGTTTCCCCAGGCCACGCATCCCAACATGAGGACGTACTACTTCTGCACAGACACGGCCAAAGAGATGGAGTCCTGGATGAAGGTGATGACAGACGCGGCGCTGGTGCACACAGAACCAGTGAAGAGGTGCGTCTGCAACCAATATGGGGCTGGGTACCTTCCACATAGACTTTCTCTCTGCTCCACCTTTTTTTTTTTTTTAACACACATTCTCTTTCTTTCCCTCCCTCCCTCCCTCCCTCCCTCTCTGTCTCTCTTTCTCTTTCTCTCCCCCCATCTCTCTCTCTCTGCCTCTCTGTCTCTCTCTCTCTGTTTCTCTCTCTCTCTCTCTCTCTCCCTCCCTTTTTCTCACTCTCACTCTCTCTCATAATTGTTGCATAAGTTGTTGGCACAGTGGAAACAAACATCGTTTTGATAGATCTTATGCGAACCTCTCGACGCCGCACTCCATACTCAAAACAACAACACGCTCTCAGCTTTTTTTGGACTGCACACTCCGGCTCGCTGGCCCCTTTCGACTTGGGGCGCGTTTTTAATCCTCTCCTCTGGAGTGCTCCAGAAGTGCGCGCCCATCAGACTTACGTAACCAGGGCGATTGTCAACCAGAATAATTGTGAAGCTCACCCGCCACCGTGTTTGCTGAGACCGCAGCGCAGGTGTGTCAACAGCACACTTACCGGAGAAGCGCGTCTCTCTGGAGGGCTGCTGTCAGCTGCGGAGTGCTGCGTTAGCGCCGTGTTCGCGCTGACGAGGGAAAGCTGCTGATAAACCAGTCGCTAAAGTGCCTTTTAATTACAGCAAGCAGCGTGGTGACTAACGAACAGCAACGGCTTCTCTCCGGCTGGATCCTCTCAGTGGCGCGCACGGGCGGAATCCTAATGTATATATTTAATTTATTTCATTTTTACTTTAAAACCCGATGGAAAACACGGTTGACGCTCGGAATACCGCAAGAAAATCACCTGCGGCTAAAAATATTCAAATTGCCCGCTTGCGTAACCACCTTAAAAAACACGCATGAGGTAATGCGCATGTGGTTTTATGAGGGTTATATGCTCTTTTTTTTATTGCTGCAGAGGAGCAGCAGAAGGCTGTAATGTACATCAGGCAAACCCGCCGTGTTTAACAGGCTGTGCATGGAAACCTGGAAGCCTTCCTCTCAGCCGCCTCTCATTGGAGAGCCTCAAGGGGAGGCTGTCCCCAGCGCCAGGAACGGGGTCCGCTGGCAGTCTGCACACCCTCTTCATGCGAGCCAGACAATACGGGGCAGACCCCAAGAGCGCTCCCTGCGACTCCGCTCCATTTCAGACCCATAAAGGCCACTTTTAACAGGCCTGGAAAGAGAGCACGCTCCCAAAAAAGAGGTCTGTCCATTGGGAGATGTCTGCTACTCCGTCTGCAGACAGTGTTTTATTGGAAATCTCTAATTTCCACTTTCTAGTCCCTCCAAGGCATGCAAGCCAGGAATGGTGGGGGGCGGGGGAGGGGGGGGGGTGGCAGACACCCCCCTTTTAGGAGCTAATCACATTACATTAGATTTTCTGTCGCTTTGTCTCTCGTGCCGAAAAAACCGTCACAAACAGACAAGTGAGGGTCTCTTGCGATCGTGGAAATCTTAACCGTTCCAGTTTTAGCCATCTGAGTGGAGGGGCCCGCTGCTTCCATGTAAGGGGACACTGATTAGTTTCCCCGATTCCTTACATAACCGCTTTCTTATGTGGTCGCCGGGCTCAGCCTTTACAGGCGTATTCCGTTTCTGGGCCGCTGCTTTGACGGCCTCATTAGCCGCAGTAATCTTGCGTGTGGATTGCAGAAATCTCAGTGCGTGGAATTGGCCTGGCGTGCACTGGTCTTGTGCATTTGCTTGGCAGATGCAATATCAAGGTCGGTTTGCACTGCTGGTTTTGCGCATATTATCCATTTATACAGTAGGGAATGTTACTGTAGAACTGTGGGAGAGGGGCCTTGTTCCAGGTGTTCAGCAGCAGTGATGTAGCAGTCATACCTGGGATTTGTCCCTGCAGCCTCCTGATTAAAAGATGAGCTCCGACTCTCTCTGTCTCCCAGCAGGCTGGAGAGGCTGAAGGTGGAGCAGCGGGGCCCGCAGGAGGTGAACAACATGCTGAACCACCGGGTGCTGACCCGGCCCGAGGCCCAGAACAACGAGCGCAACAGAGAGGCGGGGCCGCCGCCGGCGCTGCCGCACGCCGAGGAGAAGAAGCAGAAGGACGCCGAGAAGTATGGCTTCCAGAAGGACGGCGTGGAGCGGCCGCTCACCAAGATCAACAGCATCAAGCTGCAGCCGGCTCAGGCGGCGGCCATCGCGGCCGCCGTCACCTCCTCCCGGCAGGCCAGTGGCACCGGCGCCGCGCCGCCCGCCCAGTACAAGGCCCCGCAGGTGAACGGGTCCGGGGAGCGCGCCGGGGACCGCAGCCCTGGGGAGATGGGCAACGCCCTGCCCCCCCGGGCCCCCTCCCAGGCCCAGGCCCTGCCCCAGGAGCCCGAGAGGACCCTGCAGAGGACCAACTCCATGCAGCAGCTGGAGCAGTGGGTCCGGACCCAGAGGGGGCGGGGCCAGGAGGACGAGACCAGGAGGTGAGGGGTGAGGGGGGCAGGGGGGCGTGCGGGCTGCTGTTCGGGCGTGTGCTTCGGCTTCACGTGACATCGCTCAAGCCCTTACCGCGAAAACGCACACGAGTCCAGAACATCCGCGTGGGCCTGCAGGGAACACGTGGGCAGGGATCCTCCGACAGCATCAACTTCAAAAACTATAAAAAGCAACTGCGCCTCTGTGACGGTTCCTGCGGAAACACAGAACTGTTTATTCCCCCTTCAGGGGTCGTGTGCTCGGCCCCGCACACAGCCAGATTGAGCTGAGAGCTCGTAATGTCAAAGTCATACATGTCTGTCAAGAGCCACACTGTCATTTCTGGGCTTGCTTTGGAGCAGCAGATTCTGGCCTTCTTTTTCTCTTTTACTTTCTCTTGGCGCAGATGAAATGAATAACAGATCACTGTCTGTAATGTAGAGAGCACATTGCACTGGACATGATGTTGACAGCACAGAGAGGGGAAGAGAGAAAACTCAAAATCATGTGTGTTGACACTCATCAAATACTGATTCATGCTTGATATCTAATGAAACCCCCCTCCTTTTCCCAGTGACACAATTCACCAGTGCACTTCATGAAAGTCTAAACTTTCTCCTCCCTTTTCTTGCAAAGACTGCTTTCCTAAGACATTAAACTGTTCTGTCTATCGGTTTTGGTCCTTTTGAACTGGCAAATGGTTTTAAAACATAAACGTGTGTGCTGTTCTCTTTTTTTGAACAGAAAATTCAGTTCATAACGTTCAGTTGGCTACTCAGAACTTTCATCTGCTTACCAAAAGGGCCTTGCACGAGATGCTGCATCCCAAGATGTACCATAGAAAAAAAAAAAACGTAGTCATTAAACATACTGGCTGCAGTTCACCAAAAGTTCATATAAACAACAGAATTAGAGGAAGAATAGGAAGTATCTGAAGTTCACTTTGACCTCTTTTTTAATGGAGTTACAATGTCTTGGAATTAAAGGTGTGAGTGCTCTGTTTTCCGTCTCTGGAGGGGGGGGGGGGTGAGGGGGGGGGGCGGACGTGTAGGTAGCCTACCCCGGGGTTATTAGGTCTAGATGGGACAAGATGGGATTGTGTTCTCCCATAACCCAAATCGGCCCTTTATTTCCGACCGTATCCATTAAGGCCAGGTTTATTGAGGGCAATAAAGCTGCCATGCCTTGCTCTCTTATTTCTCTTGTTTTTCTCCTCTGCCGAATCGTTTCCAGTCTTACTCCAGCGTGCCCTGCGCGTCATTACCGTGCCCGAACATTGTGGCTGCACCCTCTCCCCCCTTGTAATTTGGTCCTGATACAGCAAATTGAAAATGACTCTGGAGAGAGATAAGACTCTCTCTGAAAAGACATTTTTAGGGAGCTGTTGTGGGGGTGGGGGGGGGTGGTTTGAGCGAGTATGTCACTTTGCATCTGATAACCACAGCGTTAAAAAAATGTCCCCGTAAAAGGGCCCGTAAACCAAATGCTGTGTATGTGGTCTTGTGATGGATGTGACATTTCTATTTATGAATGCAATACCGTACCGCTCACAGAAGTTGAACGGACAGGCCTGCCGCCTGCTTATTGCTGTGGGACCGAGGGGGCTCGTCCAGGATGTCCAAAGTTGGTCCATTTTATACATCCCTCGGTGGAGAGACTTGATAACCTCCTGTAGCGTGATTCTGTTTTTATTGCTACCTGTATTGAGTATAATTGTCCGTAATACCCCCTGAGGATAGCTGGCACATCTTGAAATGAAGCTGATCTTCTCAGTCCGTCGGCAATCCGCTGGCTCGGTTTCTCTAAGAGGCCTGCATGTTCATCGAGACAGTGGCTTGTTTCATGTTCCAGAATCTTCTACTGAAGAGCTTGAACTGAAGCAGTCTGACGCCAGTCTGAAACATCCTGTTAGATATTCTCACCCCTTCGCCTGTGTTTCTTCGTTGCGGTACCGCAATGGCTGGACTGGGCACCGTTAAAGAGTCATTTGACTCTCTGTTCCTGTCACTGAGTGTTGCTTGAGCTCCTTGATTGAGCCGTCTTGTCCCGTTCGTGCCGCACAGCAGGTTGTGGGTTCAGCGCTGGAGTAATCCACTTTGTCCCTGGGGTGTTTCTCCGTCTTCCCACAATCCCGCGTGTGAGCCTAGAAGGGGAGGTGCGTGCGCGACGCGTTCGTTTCTAGTTCATCCGTGTGGGTGCTGGCAGGCGACAAATTATTCAAATTAGCACCTCCTAATCACTCTCGCTGCCACAGAATGCAACAAGGTCATTCCAAAAATAGTCTGTGCTCTGCAGCGGCGGCGGGTCTTTCCAGGGCCCGCGCTCCAGGAAAATGGTGTCAGCCCACTGTCTACGAAGGGAGCAGTCTGTTTTATTTTCAAAAAAAAAAACAAATCATCACAGCCGTTAAAGCTGGAATGTATTTCCATAATTGAATTATTGAATATGTGCATAATTAGATGTGGTCTGGCTTAAATTGGCAAATTAGAGGGAAGTGTAAACGCTTCAGTCAGGGCCTTTCATTGACTTGTTCTTTCCTTTTGCGCTCTTTCAGCATCACCTCGTACCAGACCCTGCCCCGCAACATGCCGAGCCACCGGACGCAGGTGGTGCCCCACTACCCCGAGGGGTACCGCACCCTGCCCCGGAACAGCATGATGCGGCCGGACAGCATCTGCAGCATCTCGCCCTCGCTGTACGACCGGGCGCTGGGGCCCTCGCCGGCCGACAAGCGGCGCTCCATGCGGGACGACACCATGTGGCAGCTGTACGAGTGGCAGCAGAGGCAGGCCTACACCAAGCAGGGCCCCCCCGCCGCCTACGGCACCCTCCCCAGCCCCAAGACCATGATCAACCTGTCGGACCATGTGGCCCACTCCATCCCCCCCTCGCCCTCCCACGGCTCCCTGGCGCACTACCAGGGCTACTCCCCGCTCCGCTCCTACAACATGGGCTCCCGCTCAGAGGTGTCCTCGCCCGTCTTCCGGGGCGACGTCACCATGGACCGCCGTCACAGGGCGCACCTCGCCAAGGTAGGATTGGCCGGGATCGAGCCCGCAACCGTGACCCGATTAAGGACGCAGTCCTTTTTGCCTTTTTGGGGCCCAAGCCACTGTGTGAGGTTATTATAAACTG